>NW_008332087.1:3256260-3318949 GCF_000622305.1 Nannospalax galili
AACTATAACAGACATTTTGGCTGGGTATAGTAATCTGGGTTGGCATCTGTGATCATTTAAAACGGGGAGTAGTTTGGTCCAGGCTCTTCTGGCTTTCATAGTTTGCACTGAAAAGTCAGCTGTTATCCTAATGGGTTTTCCTTTATAGGTGACTTGTTGTTTCTCTTTTGCAGCTTTCAGAATTGTCTCTTTGCTCTGTATGCTTAGTGTTTTTACTATGATGTGCCGTTGAGAGCTTCTTTTCTGGTCCTGTCTGTTTGGCGTTCTATATGCTTCTTATATTTGTATGGGCATGTCTTTCTTTAATCTTGGGAAATTTTCTTCCACGATTCTGTTGAAAAGCTGCTCCATGCCATTGTTTTGGGATTCTTCTCCTTCCTATATGCCCATGATTCGTAAGTTTGGTCTTTTTTATGGTGTCACACAATTCCTGCATATTCCCTTCTTGTGATTTCTTAAATTTTTCATAGTCTTTTCTTCAGTGGTCTCATTTGTCCACTTTATCTTCCAGTCTTGATATTCTGTTTTCCATTTCATTCATCCTATTGGTGAGGCTTTCTCCTGTCATTTCTAATTGGTTTACTGAGTGTTTCACTTCCTTCTTCATTTCATCCTGAGTATTCTTCAATATTTCTATCTCTCTTGTGAATCTGTAAGAAGTTTATCCCTATCTTCCCTCAGTTCTTTGATTTGTTTGTGTGTTCTTTAAATTCACTTAATTCTTTTGTCATGTTTGTAATTGTTCTTTTGAGTTCCACTTCCTGCATTATCTCTAGGGAGTTCTCATTGTACTCCTCTAGAGGACTATTGCTATTTAGCGGGGATATGTTATTTTGGTTTTTCATATTATTATTTTTCTCTGTGATTTTGGCATGTGGATTCCTTTTGTAGTTTATGATTCTGGTTTGAAACTCAAGGCTTCCTTTTATTGTGTTGAAGTCTGCTTCTGTTAGAATTATTGGTGTGCCTTGGTTGTTTTCTTATTGAGTAAGTAAAGCTGGTTGGTCTAGGCTTATTTTATATTGTATTGGCCAGATTGCTTTTGTCTTCAGGAGTTCCCACAGAGGCCCAAATCAGATGAGGATCAGATGTTCTCAGGCTTTCTCCTAAGCTATGGATCCCTCCAGGAAAGATGTTGTCCTCAAGAATTTGGGGGTTGGACTGGCCTGGGAACAGGGCCCAGGAAAGACACTGGTCTCGGGCAGGTGGTGGCTGTGCCACCCAGAGATGCAAAGGGTGATGGGGGCAGGAAGAGGCCCCAAGTGCTCCTGGGGACTGCAGGGAGGAGCTGGGTTGGTCTGGATGCAAATGATCAGGAAGTGCAGAGGTCAGCCATGGTGTCCAGGAAAGAGGCTGGAGATTGTGTAGCCCAGGGAAGCAGAGGGAGGTGAAGGCTGACCCAGGCCCAGAGGGCTCCTGGCGACCACGAGAAGGAACTGGGTTGGTCTGGATGCAAAGGTTGAGGAAGCAGTGGTGGTTCCGGGCCGAGAGGTCAGCCCCAGTGTCCAGGAAAGAGACTGGCCGTTGTGCAGCCCCGGGAAGCAGAGGGAGGTGAGAGCGGGACCAGGCCCAGAGGGCTCCTGGGAGAGAGGCTGGTGGGTTGTACAGCCCTGGAAAGCAGAAGGAGGTGAGGGCATGACCAGCGTGTTCTCATTTTAAGCCTCCAACATGAAGGTGTTAGTGAGGTCTGTAAGAGTAGAGCCCCATGCATGGGATCAGTGCTCTTATAAAAGAGGACTGAGAAAGCTCCTCACCCCTTTAGTATGTGAGGCAGTCAGGAGAAGATAGCTGATTACGTAGGCGTGGCCTTGCCTAACACAGACGCTGCTGCTGCCTTGAGCCTGGATTCCAGCGTCCATGTTTGAGAAATACGTTTCAGCTGTTCATAAACTGCCTAGTCTCTGTGTTTCCATAGTTTAGCTACAGTTTACTAATATTATTATCACCATTGCTGTTGCTGTTCTCCGTGTAATGAAAGCAAGAAAATAAAATTAATGTCATGAAACACATCCCAGGTATATTGACTGTTCACATATTATCTTAATTTCATAACAACCCCAGCAAACAGGCATCCTTGTTCTTCTCCCCAATAGCCGATTGACTCTCAGGACAGCTCAGGGCAGGGCCCAAGGCCATATGGCAAGCAAGTGACAGAGCTGAGATTCAAACCAGAAACAAGAACATCCTAATGATGAACTCACTTCACAGTAAAGTGTGTGGGAACCCCTCATTAGCCCTGACTTCCAAGGCTCCAAATCTAATCTTACATTCACATTTGTATATTCTTTCTCTTAAAGTCAGTCTCTGGTTATAAATTTAGGTTTTACAAACCTGGATCCAGCTTGAACCTAATGCATAAATGATATTCCATGACCAAAACTGTGTTCTAGAAAGTACTCAAGGGAAGCTCGGAACAAGACGACGTGGGAAGAAGTCCTGGAGGAAATGTGCTTTATGGGCAGAGCTGAAGATACATTACATATGAGCACTACTGCACTGAAGGGGACAGGAGAACCCAGCCAATGTTTCTGGTGTTTCTGGTGTTTATAAATGAGGATTAAGAGGCCAGCTATGGCAGGGGACTGTGAGTATTGGGGTCAATGGGCTTGACCCTGTAGGAGAAAAGCCCTTGAAGACTATTCTAGAGCTATGCAGTCAAACACAGCAACCACCAGTCACACATGACTACTTGAATTTGACGTAAATAAAATTTAGAATCCAGTCCTCTAAACTCATTAGCTACATGCTACTTATTCAATGGACATCAATAGCCAGTGGTTTATGATGCTGGTAAGTGCAGATACAGGGTGTTTGCACAATGGTTGTTCAACTGGATAACAGGTCTGATAGGTCTGAAGGTGCATATGAATGGGCTCAGATGGAAGCATCTTAGGACAAATGGAGGAAGACAGTGACTGGGGAACATAGGCCATAGAATTAGGAAGAGAACGGGAAGAGAGGTCCCAGCAAAGAGAACTTCAAAGGAAGAATCTGTGTAACATTTCAACAGCATGGGAAAGAGACAAGAGAGGCCCACATGGAGCTAACGGTACCCAAACTGGCTGCCTCCACAGACCAACAAGTCCTAAACTTGGCCCTGCTTATAAAGGAACCTTGAGAAGGACAAAGGACAAAGGACGGCTACAGTTAGGGAGGCAGATGCCTAGAGGCTTGCTTCTCCCCGCCACCTTCCCTCTGAGGAAGCCTTTTAAATCATATGCAAACAGACAAGGCACACGCCTGCCCGTGCCAACACACACCTCTAAGCAGGCTGCTGCCTGCATACCTACGCAACTTCCTGTTTGCTTGTGCAATTACCTAAAGTTCACATAAGAATGCATGTTCTGAGTGCAGCCTTTTTGGGACCACACATGTATGTGCATATTTTGAAGGTGCAAATGAGGCACTGAGCATAGCTTTTTAGTGTAGCCCTAAGGGGTACATTATTCTAATCAGCTCTAAAATAGCCATCCTACATTAAGGCATCAGCTTGAGGTCCCACTAGAGGCCACAATGTTAAACAAGCAAACAAACCCGGTTTCCCCACATGGCCTACAGCTTTCTCCTGCCCTTCACTCCTCTCTCCTCCTATTAAAGTTCCACTGCTCCAAAGTGCCCACTTCATCCTAAAAGTCTCTCCAAATCCTTCTTCAGATTTCTATCTCGGACCCCACGAGTCTACATTTCTGCCTGTCTCTCTACTCTTAATAATGACCTTTAGCCTCTGTCTTTTTAACCCATAATATCACATATCAACTCTTTAAAGTGTTTCCCAGTGCACTGTCTCAGGAATGAGCTCCTCAGTCAGTCTATACCTGTAACAGTCTACCCAGGTGTTCAACTAACCGCAACTAGCCATTTCCCCTCCCCTAATTTCCTGGCCTTCATTGCAGTTCCAGTCAGTCACATAAACAAATTCCAGCCATTGAAAGGCAGGTAGGGACACAGATTAGTGCAGCTCATAGCCCCCATCAGAGAAGCTTCTTTTTGTAGTAGGCTGCAGACAGCAGGCAATCCAGAGACTCCGAGGCAGTCAAAGTGCAGAAAATAAGTGACAGTGGAGTGTTCAGTCTTAAAATGCAGCATCTGTATCACACTCACTCCCAGCAAGGCTCAGGGAGTAAAAAGATTAGGAGAACCAGAGGATGCTGCAAAGCTGTCTATTGCACATAGCAGGGCCTTTGTATTCATGAACTCACAGCCACTGGGATTGTAGACACAGGACCTGCACAGATCAAGCCAATCAACATTCTAGGCTGGATGAGGGAGGGACTCATAAAGTCCCACCTTTACCTGAGGAGCTATTAGCAGTTGACAGTAGCAGAAGGGAGAGGCAGCTTCCTTCAGGTTTCCCTGCAAGGTTTCCCATGTTCCAGAGAACAGCCTTATACCCACGCAGATAATTGGACTCAGTGATCTACTTAAAAAAAAAAAAAAATAGGGAATCAAGTTGGGAGGGAGGCATGGTAGTAGGATCTGGAGGGAGTTGGAGGAGGGAGTGGGGATGGATATGCTCAAAATACATTGCATATGTGTAGGAAATGCTCAAAGAATACATTTAAAATATATTTTAAAGGAGGTAGGTAGTTATATTATGACCCCTCTATGTTGAGAATAGATATTCCTTCTCTGTAGTTGCCCTTTCATATGCTGGCTGGAAGCCGGGGAGTCAGTAGAGGGCTTTGTGGTCTTGGATGGCAGAACAGCTGCATAGAAAGACCCTTATGGCACAGAGTCCCTCCCATGCCTGCCCATCCTTATTTAAGGGTGATGATAAGAAGAGAGGAAAATCTTAAGATTTGAGGTTTGTTTATCAGAGCAATGAACCAAAACTGTTGTGGTAAATTAAACATAAAATTCCCAATTATTTTTCGGCCATGCCATGTGATTTAGCACCTTATATCAAATGTGGAGGCCTGTTTCACGTCATTGGACCTTGGCCCAGCCACGTGACTTGCTCTGGCACATAAAATGCAGTAGCAAAAATGATAGTCTGCCGTTCCAAATCTTACAGTCTACTGGATGAATAATCTGACTCTCCCCTGTTGGAAACAGCACAGAAAACAGCTAAGATGTCCCAGTTAAAGACGTTGATAGAGGTTGGATATCCGTTACCCAAAATGCCTGGGACAAAAAGTGTTTCACATTTCAGGTTATTATTTTTTTCAGACCTGGGAATATTTGCACATACTTAATAAGATATCTTGCAGTTAGGATCCAAGTCCAAACACAACATTCACTGAAGCTCCCTATTGTCCCTGAAGATAATTTACACATTATCTTCAATGATTTGTGCATGCACGTTTCGTGCTGTGGAATTTTCTGCTGTGGCATCACACTGATGTTCAAAAGTTTCAGATTTGGAAACAGGTTGGATTTCAGATTTTCAGGTGAGGGTGTTTATCCTATAATGAAGCAAAGCTAAATCAACCAAGCTCAGCTCCAGCAAAACAACCCATATATTTAAGGGAAATAATTAGGGCAGTGCCACCTCACTGTTTTAGAGGGGTTTTTACTTGTTGCATAGCAAAAGCTGATATACCTGACTTCTGTAGTAACTATTTGAGTACATTTTTGCTCAAGCAGTAATACTAATTATTAGGCCACACTCATTTGTGCATTTCTTTGTTCCCTAACTTTATAATAGGGCAGGCGAAATCAGAGACTCGCACATATTTCTGGGCTTTTCTAAGACATGGATGTGTCATATCTCTACTCTGCGATCAGGAACATTAATTTCAAGATCCTAATCATAGCCAATAGACTCTAATGGCGTTCAGAATTTTGTAACCCTGTTAAGTATCTCAGTGGTTTTTCTGGGGGTTGGAGGTTGCTTTGCAACCTACTTGGAAAGCTGACTGTTACATTTTATTTATGTGTTCAGACACCACATACTTTACAACTGATCTCTGGAGAATCCCTCGAGAAGTATTTTATGTTCTCAGGTTACATATGTTCCCATTGCTACAACCCCTCCACACACCTCAGCTTCAGCAGAAACTGGAACCGATTCTCATTCCGGAGGACTTCTCCCCCATGCAATATGCTTCTCACCAGCCAGCATTCGTGAATTCCCACAAGCAGGGGAGCGAGGACACTAAGTCCCTCAGGTATAATTCCTACTGCTGGGCAATGGACTTGTGGAGAAATAACTTAATTCTGGTCTTTGGGGAACAATTCTGAAATAAATTTTACCTGAAATCTCAAAGAATTTTAGAAGAATCTCACAAAATATACTAGTTCCTTCTAAAAGTAGCAAGTTTAGCAAGGTACCCTTTTATTGACTCTCTCTCTCTCTCTCTCTCTCTCTCTCTCTCTCTCTCTCTCTCGAGAGAAAGAGAAAGAGAGAGAGAGAGGGAAAGTATGTATTTCCTCACTCCATCTTTCAGGGCTCATGTTCTCAATGAATCACCTATTACCATATCCTTATGAAATAATGCACAAAACCCTTTTTGCACACAAATGTAGGTGATGGGTTTGAGTTTGTGTCCTTATGGCTAAACTCACGGCCTTTCTTAGCCACTCCTTATTTAAGTGGTAAATTGAACTCAGATTTTATCCTAAGGTGATTATCAGCATGATAGTCATTTATTCTTTATTTAGTCCTTGAATTCATTTTATATATTTATTTATTCATTCATTATTGAATGAGTGAAGTCAATATTGAAAAACGTGGCCTGCTAGTCTTCATGTGCTGTTCTAGCTCATGTTCTAGCCCTATTTTATTATAAATTGACATTTTTGTTAGAAACTCTGAGTCTCTTCAATATTTAAGAACATTTGCCATTTGCCAAACTCTGAATTTGCCATTATGAATATAAGGATAAGTCAGACCCTCTCACACAAGCATGGCATGGAGTGCCCTCATTTATTTGTTCATTCCCATTCCAGGCACAGACCTTTAGCCTAAATTCTCATTTAAAGATTAACCTACTGAGGAGATGGTTCATGGGAAGAGCACTTGGTATAAAAGTTTAAGGACCTGAGTTCAAATATCCAGAACCCACATAAAAAGTTGGCATGGCTGTGCATGTGGCTATACAGCCATCACTGTGGGAGGTGGAGACAGGAGGATCTTTGGGGTTTAGTGGACACCAGCTAGCTCCAGGTTCAACAAGAACCCTGTCCCAAAGGGATAAGGCAGAGAGTGACAGAGCAGGACACCTGACGCCCTCCTCTGGCCTCAATGGGTATGTACAGGCATACTCACCTTGACATACACATGCACACATACCAGACAAACACACACATATCCCCACTTCCACACACAGACACAGACACAGACACACAGACACACACACACACACACACACACACACACGAGTAACGGCTCAGTGGTTCAGAGTATTTCCTACTCTTCCAGAGGGCTGAGTTTGATTTCCAACACCCACGTCAGGCAGTTCACAACTACCTGTAACTCTAGCTCCAGGGGATCCAGCACCCTCTTCTGGCCTCCACCAACAACTGCAAAGAGGTAGCATATGTACACAGGCATACATATTGACATAAATAAAATTAAAATTTAAAAAACTAACCTAGAGGTTGCTGGAAAGAAAATAAATCTAACAGAATAGGGGGCAAAGATAGTTGCTGTGGGGGCTGGAGAGATGGCTCAGTGGTGAAGAACACTGACTGCTCTTGCAGAAGACACAGGTTCGATTCCCAGCACCCACATGGCAGCTGACAGCCATCTGTAACTCCAGTTCCAGAGGTTCCGACGTTTTTTTCTGTCCCACTGACACTGCACAATATAAGTGCACATAAAAGCATGCAGGCATGACACTCATACACATGAAAAATAAAAAAATAAAAAAATAAAAATAAATTAATAAATAAATAAATTTTTTAAAGAGGATAGTTGGGCCGGGCGTGGTGGCTCACGCCTTTAATCCCAGCACTCGGGAGGCAGAGGCAGGTGGATCTCTGTGAGTTCAAGGCCAGCCTGGTCTACATAGTGAGTTCCAGGACAGCTGCAGGCTACAGGGAGGCCCTGTCTCAAAAAGGCCAAAATAAATAAATAAATAATAAATAAATAAATAAATAAATAAATAGGGAATTGGTATGATGGTTATCCTTCAGTATTAGCCTGACTTTTGGGTGTGTCTGTGATGATGTTTCCTGAAAGGATTCACTGAGCATCGAATGCACACCCGGACTGTGGGCAGCACCAGCCCATGGACTGCATTCCTATACTGAACATAAAAGAGAAAGCAAACTGAGCACCAGCGTTCACCTCTCTCTGCTTCCTGACTGTGGATGCAGTCGGACCAGCTACTTGATGCTCCTGTCCACCAGGGCTTTTCCACCATAACCTCAAACTGGGAGCCAAAATAGATCCTTACTTCCTTAAGTTTTTATCAGATATCCTGTTACAGCAACAAGAAAAATAAAGCGGCCCAGAAGGCACATGTAAAACGGGTGGTGTTTTTCTGAGTTGCCTACATAAGCCATAAACAGACACAACTCATGACAAAAGAGCCCCCAAACCTAGCTTTCCTCTGTCAGTGACCTCTCCCTGACGAACTCCTCTTTCCTCCACTTGTTCCTTCATCTGTCATCTGTATGCCCCTCCCAGAAGCCTTGTTCTCCTCAAGATCTTGTGGTCACTGTGTTAGCTTTTCAGTCACCGCAACAAAGTAACTGAGAAATACCGCTCAACAGAGGAAGGTTTATTTTGGCTCATGTTTTCAAGGGTTCTGCCTGTAGTCACTTGACTCTACTGTTCCTGGGTCTGTGGTGAGGCAGAATATCATGAAAGAGTTCACAGTGACACAAAGTTGCTTATCTTGTAGCAACCAGAAATCGGAGAGAAAGGAAGGGCCAGGGACGAGATACCCCTTCCAAAGGCGTGCCCACCTCCAAATTTTCCATCATCTCCCAGTAAGTCAAGCTATGAATTCGTGAATGAATTAATCCATTAGTGAGGTTAAAGCACTCATGATCCAATCACTTCCTGAAGGCCCCATCGCTAACCACTGCTGCAATGAAGACCAAGTCAGTGAGTTTGGGGGAGACATTCACAATATGAACCTTAACAGTCATAAGGAGCTATGTGGAAAGCTTTCTCTATTTGTGGTATTTATATTTTTACTATAGGTGCTTAAGACTCAATAACAGTGGAATTTTAAGTAATATAAGAAATACCTTGGACTAGGTATGTAGTTCATTGATAAAACTTTTGCCTAACATGTAAAAATCCCTGGGTCCTATCTACAGTGAAGCTTTGTAGATCTGAACACTTTCTCTTTTGAGACAGACCTTGCGGCTGGACCTAAACACAGGATCCTCCCGCCTCAGCTTCCTATGTGCTGGGAGTACAGGTGTGTGCCACCTTGCCCATCTCAAACACTCTTAGCTGTACCTGCTGTATGACTTTCACAAACTCAAGAGCTCATGATAAAATGTTGAGTAAAGGACTGGAGCAACTATAGAGCCCCTCACCTCTGTTTGCTGCATGCACCCCAACTTTTGTACCTTGAAAGCCTGGTATGTTATTTGTTAAAATGTTGTTTGTCTTATCTTAACCCCATAGTGACATAGAAACAACCACAGAGATGAATAACATCTTTATATAAAAGGGACATAAACCATTAAGAATAAGATTCACAGTACACTTGCATAAATTCAAATTTGTATTATACATTTGTTTTATTTCAACCAAGCAATTGAATATTCTTCTATATGCCTATTGCTAATTAATATTTATTGTTCATTTCAATTCAAAGCTGGATTTAAAATATTTAGAGAAAATTGATAATGCTACCCTAAATAAAAAACCAATGTCCTTTATTAGAAAGGCATTAGTGTAAAAAACAGCTTATTAATTAACCTTTAAATAACTGTAAAATTTGGCCAGCAAAATGGTTGAAAAACCATGATTTAAGCCATCCATTACTTCACTTTCTATCATACCTATAGTAAAGTAAAGTTTCATCTACCTGTTCCCCACTAGGAGGAACATCAATATTTTCACACACATTCATTTTGATAAATTCATGCCAGGACACCAGGTTTAGGATCACAAGAGGCTCTTAAAGGTGAGGTAGGAGGAGGCTCCACTCCTTCCAACCATTGGGTTTTCTTGTCATCCATGCCCTATAACTTCTGAAAGACCACATCTGCCTCACATGCATTCAGTTCTGGAGGATAAGAATTGGTGGTATGGGTAGAAACTTCTCCCCATTGCCTTCTAGCCAGAGATAGCCTTGCTACAGCTGAATGTCAGCCCACTGAGGGCCTCCTCTGTATCAGTGAGCTACTGCAATGTAACAAGTAGCATAGTGCAGCCCAATGACTATAAAAATGATTTGCACATCAACTGCTAAACCCCGCGAATGAAGGGCTGATTCTCAGATATTTTCTTTTTTATTCTTTGAGAGTTTCATATGTTTATGATAAGTTTTAGTCCTTTTCACTCCCTATTATCCTCTTTACCCCTCTCGTCCTCCCATGGAACCGTTCTTCCCAGGAAGCCTCCTCCTCCCCTACCCGCCAGGTTGTGTGTGTGTGTGTGTGTGTGTGTGTGTGTGTGTGTGTGTGTGAGAGAGAGAGAGAGAGAGAGAGAGAGAGAGAGAGAGAGAGAGAGACTCAGTATGATTCTCAGGAATTTAACATCACTTTTTAAAAGTTTGTTCTATCTTTCCTCCTCTCTCTCTCTCTCTCACCTTCCCTCCCTCCCTCCCTCCCTCCCTCTCCTCTTTGTCTTTCTGTTTTTGCAACAATGTCTTACCCTATAACCCAGCCTATGTAGAAGTTGGCCTTGACCTCACAGCCTCTCTAGTGTTGGAATTACAGGCATGAGGTACCATACCTGACTTAAATGTTGAGTCTCTTTAAAAATTTAACTTCTCCGAACAAAACTTACTTAATACAAGTTTATTTTACAATTAAGTGCTCTGATGGACTTATTTTATCTTATTTTATTTTATGTGTATGAGTGTTTTACCTGCATGTGTGTAAGTGCACCTGTGTCGTGCAATGCCCTCAGAGTTCAGAAGGGAGCATCAGATCCCCTGGAACTGGAGTTACAGACAGTTGTCAGTTGCCGTATAGGGGCTGGGAATCAAACCTGGGTCCTCTGCAAGAGCATCCAGTGCTATTAACCACTGAGCCATCTCTCCAGCCCATCCAATGGTCTTTTAAAGGAAAGAAAAAGTGAATTATCACCTTTATCCTTTATAATATTTGTCTCCACTAAGAAAGGCTGAGGACATTTCAAAAACCAGACTTACTTTTACTCCTGTGGGTTCAGAAACTGGGAAGGAATTTGATGCTTCTGAAATTGACTTAATGTAGACTCTGAAAATGGTGGGAGTCCTAACAGCCTTGAACAGTGTTTTTCTCTGCAGTAACAATTATTATGCCTAAAACCCAAAGTGCCTTTTTCCTTTGTGAACTGAAGCAAGGTATCCATATAAATAACATCTTAACATCCATTCATACTTGAAGAGAAATTGAAGCAGATTTTTCTTAAAAGCTCCGTGTTTATTTCAATATTAGCTCCTAACACTCAGCATTACTCCACTGTGTTGATTATTTGAATTAAGTCTAGTTTTCCACTTATCCGCAAGTTCTCCTAGAGCAGTCTATTTTTGTTTGACAGGGCTTTCTTTAGTAGTTTCATTCAAGGAAGTATCCACTTGTTCTAAGCAGTCTTTCTTGTCTTCAACTAAACCTCTTGAACTTTAATATGCATACAAATCACTGCATATTTGGAAAAATGCAGATTTGGGGCTGAGCATGTAGCTCAAGGGTAGAGCACTGACCTAACAAATGGAAGACTCTTATTCCAGAGAGAAAGAGAGACTGATTCCATTGCAGTCAGTAGATGAGAACTAAAAGCCTACTTTCTAACAGGCCCCATGTGATGTGATGTTGGGATGTTGGTCTTCATGAGAGTCTAAGTGGATTTACACCACATTGGGTTTTCCAACAGTCAGAAGTGGTCTTGGATAGAACACAATACACACTGGATGGTGAGGCCAGAAGCCAGAAGCCAGGCAATGGTTTACGTTATACCTGACATCATACACTGCATGAAACCTATGAGATGCCAGAGGTGTCATCACCTACCTAGTTTTGACTGAAATCTTTCACTGATTTGAGCTGCCCTAGGAAACAGAAATGGCATCTAAGACACTTTTTAAAAGAAGCTAGATTCTCCAACTTCTCTCCACAACTCTATTTACTCTCCTTGGCCAACCCTGTTTCCCAGCTGCCATCTTGAATGTGGCTAACCAGGCTAAATGATGCATGTGTCATCTGCTGACCCAGTGCCTCATGATAAGATCTATAAAAGCTAGACTTTCCGTTATTTGACCATCTTTTGTGCTGAACACACCCCCTCAGGGACTGACAATAGTGAGAATTATGTAGAACCAATCAGCAGGACAGCATGTCTACAACACGCAACTGCTGAGGTTGAGGCTGGGCCCGGAAATATCTTCAGTGATCACACCATTAATCAAATGGATTTCTTTTACCATTCATCAACAATCTCAAAAGGTCTGTTTCTCATAGCTTGTTCCAAAAGTGTGGTCCAAGCCAGGCCTGCTGGTGTACACCTGAAATCTAGAGTGGCTGAGGCAATAGGATCATGAGCTCAAGCATACTGAGCCTGGAATTTTGTTTCATTTTGTTTGTTTTGGTTGTGTGTGTGTGTGTGTGTGTGTGTGTGTGTGTGTAGTGCATGCACACGATTATGAGGGTACTAGTGTCCCTGCCTGTGCCTGTGGAGGCCAGAGGAGACCCTCTGGTGTCTTCCTGTATCACTCTCCACCTTATTGTCTCGAGACAGGGTCTCACTGAACCAGAAGATCCTAGTTTAGGCTGGCCAGCCAGTGATCTCTTGAAATCTATCTGTTGCTGCCTGTCATCACTGGGGCTACAGGCATACATGGGTGCTAGGGATTCAAACCCAGGTCCTCATGCTCACAGAGCAAGCACTTTTGACCACTGAGCTGTCTCTCCAGCCCAAAGCTCTGTTAAAAAAAGAGTATGTTCCACATATTGATAGGAAGATACAGCACTCAAACATTAGGAAACAGGGTCTGGCTCCAAACCCATTCTTTCAACAGGGAGAGGTTGTGTAGGTTGTGTGGTCTCCTTGAGCTTCATTGCTATAGTTACAAATCTAAGTTTCCAGTTCTAACTTTTCTTCCACTTTGGCATCCTTTAACCTGAAATACCTGCAGACCAAAAGCTGCTCACAGCCAGAAAAGCATAGAGCACCATCAGCCCCCAGACCATACCCATTTCTACAGGTGCACCCTTGGCCACTGCATTTCAAGGCAGAGAGAGCATCTCGTAGCTGCTCCCTCATTTGGCAGAAAAGAAAACAAGGACAAAGACCTAGAGTCACAGCAACTCCCCCAAGGTCACATGGCTCTTCAAGGGCAGAATTGAGACTGAAACACAAGTCTTTTTTCTAACTTCTAAAAAAACTTTAGTGAGAATTTCATGCATGAATATAAGGTGTTTTGATCAAACCCACACCCACTCCCTTCCCTCCAACACCTCCCATATCTCCCCATCCCTTTTTTCTGACAACTTCATATACTCTTTCTTTCTTTCTCTCTCTCTTTTCTTTTTCTTTCTTTCTTTCTTTCTCTCTTTTTCTTTCTTTTTAATGGGGAGGGTTTCTAGGTAGTTAGGGTAAAAAGACCCCAAAGAAAAGTAGCCAGTTTCTGGGCTAAAAGTCAAAATGTCCTTGGGCCTCTTAGCAACGTACTCTTTTCCAAAGACCAAAAATGTCAAAAGCATTTGGGAGCTTGTATCTAATCCTTAAAAGATTTTAGGGTTACCTCTTCAGATGGGGGAATGTTAGAGTAGCTAAAAGCCCCATTGAAACACAAGTCTTAATTCCAAATGTAATGTTCTGCCAAGCAACCCACGTATTCAAGAAGCCAGGTTGGAGAAAGCCTATCAGGATGAAAAGCTGCCCCTCTGTGCTAGTTCCATGGAGCTCCCCACAGATCAGGAGTATCCATCTAGCCACCACAAAGCCACAAAAAGCACCACAAAGCTTCTCTGAGCTTTGCTGCAGTGCTAGCATATAGCAAGAGCTTTATAGATGCCTGGTCAAAGAGAACTGGTGGCCCCTACGCACTTTCTTTTACGTCACAGGCACATTTATAGGTCTTCAGAGTCTTAGGGAATATGGCAGGGGCTTCAGTGTCCTTCCCAAATTCCCTTAGCATTTAACTGTGATAGCCAAAGGATGTTTACAGCTCACTTGAAATTCTGTTCCTTCAGGCTTCTTTTTTCTGGCTGTAGGACCATTACTAATATGAGCATGGAGCATCCCAGAAGTGCTAGAAAACTGTCATTAGCATGGCCCACAATCGATGACGGATGAGGAGCTGGTGTTTCCATACCTCAGCTCTTCACCTTTGGGGGCAATGTTAAGGTAGATTCTACCATGTTTCAGAGCTCTGTCTTGTTTCTCCCTGTCTCACTTCCCTACATTCCCCAGCATTTCCAGGAATCCCTCCCCGAGATAAATTCTTTTCGCACCAAAATCTTTATTTAGGATGTGATATATGTCTAGGGAATCCAAATGGAGGCTTAGGATCCACTTGGTGGGTGTGCTGAATAGTTTTAGTTGTCAACTTGACAGCTTGGGTAGATGGAACCTCAGCTGGAGACCTAGCCTATGGTCATATCTGTGGGGCATTTTCTTGATTTTTGAGTGATGTGGGAGGGCCCAGCCCACTGTGGGCATTATCACTCCTGGACAGGTTGTTCTGTATTATCTAAGAAAGCAGACAGCATGGATCAGGGGAGCAAGCCAGTAAGCAGCATTTCCCTATGGCCTGTGCTTCATCTCCTGCCTCCAGGTTCCTGCCCTGAGTTCCTACCTTGGGCTCCCTGATGAACTGTGACCCAGGAGATGTAAGCCAAATAAATCCTTTCCTCCTCAAGTTGATATTGGTCAAAGTACTTTGTCACAGCAATTGAAAGCAAACTACAACAGTGGGAAATAAAGCTTTTGAGGAACCCTAAGAATTCTCTGTGAAAACCGAGTGTGTCTATCCGAGTGTGTCTAACCGAGTGTGAAAAACCGAGTGTGACTATCTTAGTCTGGGTTTCCCCCAAAGCAGACCCTATCAAAAGGGCTTGTGTGGTAGTAGTTTATTTGCCAGTAGCTCAGGAAGCAGACATGAGACAACGGAGTCCTGAGACAGGAAGAGCAAGCAAGCAAATACGTAAGTTTTCATGAGTCAGCTAATTGTGGGCCCAACCCACAGGTGACCTCTGAGGTTCTATGTGGAAGAGCTTCAGAACTGTGCACTAAGGAGGAACATTAGCTCTTGTGCCTTCCAACACTCCCCAGGGATCATGGAACAACACCTTCATGCAAAGACTCCAATGTTAGCATTGCTGCCTGCAAAGGACCACAGGAACCAACGGTGTTTCACTAAATTCAAATTCTGTCTTGTCGGGCTGTGCTTGCTATCCCCAAAAGACAACCTGGAACCACCCAGCTGTGAGCTTGTCTCATTTTGGTTTCTCTGCAAGGTTCCCTCCCAATCTCTGTCCATTCCCAGTGCAGAGCTTCCAGATAAACTGAAAAGAATACAGGGTGAAAATGCAACTAGTAGAAGAAAAATAACCCTGTAATCTGTCTACCCCAGTCATGCAACGAGCCTAACTCAACGCTTAGTGGCCATGTCAGTCCCATGCCTGTCCTGTCTTCAACACCCTTGTCCGGCCGCCAAGTCTCACCACAGAGGCCAAGCTGCTGTCAGGCTCGTGGGACCGCACAGACCCTTTCTTTGATGCCTCCCTGTTCAGTATCACTGAGACCGCCTGACTGGGGGCCCCTGAGGTCAAGACACTATCAGGAGTAAGGTTTCTTAAGTGCCATGTGTGAGACACCATCTGACACTGTTTATAGATGGATTTATCCCCTTACTGACCATGGGACACAAGTTAAAAGCATTGCTTTTGGAACTCAAATGTGTTCCCTTCTGAAGTGATGTTTGAATTAGGGTTAAGCAGGGCCTGAAGTTTTGATCTTCTGATTAGAGAGGAAAAAACAAAAAAGAAAGAAGAAAGAAAGGAAGAAAGAAAGGAATGAACTAAAATGGTTTTTTTTTTTTTCAAAAAGGAAATCAGATTATTTTGACTAAAACCAAGAGACCAGCCTGTAATTAATGTGTCAACATTGGAGTTGACTTAAGATACCTAACGAAGTGTCTGACTTCTCCAGGGTTCCAAAGTAGCTCACTGAAAGAAGAATCTCCGTCTTCAATAGGTCAGGGCCAGAAGAGGAAGCACCCACCTGATTTAAACCCAAAATGACCACAGCTGTGTCGAGTGTAAACCAAATAAACTTTTGCCTAAAAGTTGACCATTAGTGACAGAATAGTTGCACAGTAAAAAGGAAACAACTGGCCCCCAACTGAGGTTGGAATGAGGTGCCTATTTCCTGAAATGTTTTTGAGTGCATATCATAAAGAAACTAGCAAATAAATTCCCCACACTTTTACTAAACTGTGTGACAATATGCCTGTACTCTATGTGTTATAATGTAGGGTTAACAGTCTTTAGCTGATGTATTTCTTATCTACTATATGGCATTATAGGAAGCAGTGGCAATTAAGATAACTAGATATGAATAGGAACTAGGTCTTCTGATTAGGGTCAAAGATTTGGATATTCAGCAAGTGGAAATTGCATTTGGCAGGTATGAGCTGGGGCAGACAAACTTCTGCAGTGTTAAAATGACCAGTGCATCAGTGATGGTCCTAAGGCAGGGCAAGGCCTTGAGACTTTGGGGTTGAGTCAGGCATGTAGCTCAGTGCTAGACTGTGACAGGTCTATTGTGACTGAAAAGAAATTGCAGAGAAAAGCAAATGATATTCGACAGGGTTTGAAAAGCTTGGGTAAACTCTAATGGGTTCTAGTTTTTTTTAATTAATAAAGTCAGTGAAATATGAGTTAGCTCTCAAGCTGAATATTTAATAAATCTAACACTTACTGGGGAAGTATTTCTTGTAGAAATTACCTAACCAGTAATAAATGGGCCAGAATCCATAGAAAATTGTTGAAATTATTCAGTAATTAAAATAGTCAGACGGCAGCCTGGCATTAAAGGCATAGTGGCACATGCCTTTAATCCCAGAACTCAGGAGGTAGAGGCAGGTGAGATTGAGGCCAGCCTGGTCTACATAGTGAGTTCCAGGTCAGCTGGGGCTACAGGGAGATCCTGTCTCAAAAAAACAATCCCCAAAGTAAAGGTGTTGCATTGACATGGACTCAGAAGTTTTTATAGGCAACTCCACATATATTAAATTTTTTAAATATTTATTTGTGGGAGGGAGTTAGTTCTCTCACATGTGGTGAAAAGAGTAGTGAGGTCACTCTGCCACTTCAAGTGACCTATTCTGAAAGTCACCGCTAGATTGGTTTCATTAGCATTTCAGAGTTGGCATCTGAGGTGAGATGTCAGACATGGGTTAGGAGCCTGTGAGCAGGACCAGGTTTTGTTGACTCTACCACTCAAACACAGATTTTTCTGTTTCTGAATTCCAAGCCAATTCGTGGCCTGTTGAACTGTTCTATATGCATTGTCTTCGCTCCTGGAAGAAGGGATCTTAATTCCTCCATATTCCACACTTACCAGTGTCAAATTTAAAAGGCTCTGCAGTGTTCTGGCCACTTTTCCTTTCTTGTGTTGGATGAGATGACATCCAGAGATTTGGCTTTGCTATAAAAATATAAAAGCTAGTATAATTTTTATCTATTATTAGCAAGTTTTCACACATATGTGTAAGACTTGATCTTCAGAGGACTTAAACAGGGATATCAAAGCTTCAGGTAGGACATCAAAGGTGACAGGTGACTGTAAGACGAATGTCACAAAAAGAAGGGAAGAAAAAGGAAGAAAAGGTGCACTGGAAGACATTTCGGTTGCACAGAGAAAACAAGTTTACTTATGGCAATCACTGTCCTTTGTGACATTTTTCCATTCGCTCCTTAAAGTCTCTGGACAGCAGACATGGGTTTCTCTGCCTGCCTAGCTCACCTGCATGTGTGCCGGCCACTCTACAGGCAGACAGGCTCCTTCCCTTCCCACTCATGTCCACAATGTGTGTTCTCAGCCTGGGGCCTTTCTCTAGCACTACAAGGTCAGCACAGGATTTAGCACCTCCAGTGCCATCTTTAACTTTCAGAGATGGGATTGATGATAAATCCTCAAGGTCCTGATGCTGAGACGGTGTCAGACATGGTTCCCACAGAGTCCCCAGCAGCTCTGAGCCTCTCAGTGACACCAGTGAGCCACAGTGGCACCTGCTGGTTCACAGAACCTAGGCTGGCTTTGCTCCTCCTCCTGACTCTCTCACTCTACCCCCACCTCATTTGTTTTCTGAGGTCACCTTCCAAAAACAGTCCCTGCCTCAAGGGCTTACTTTGGGGAACTCTAAACCAAAAGTGAACAACAATTTAACAGCAGTAATTATTGGGAAGGAGGCCATTCATCAAACCTTAATGTCTCCTGCTGTAAAAGGAAAATTTTTCCTAAGTTCCTGATGATACAAGTCCAAAGCCAGGACTCTGCAGAGAAATCCCATGGCAGATTGACCCTCCCCTGAAATTTCTTTCTGGATCTCACTATATAGAATAGGTTGACCTCCAACTCACTTATGGATCCCAGGCTAGCCACAAACTTGAGATCCTCCTGCCTTTGCCTCCTGAATTCTGGGATTACAGGTGTTCACCATGTACGTCAGCATTTTAGTGGATTATGACCATTGTATGAAAAATAGAGAAACATGGGGCTGGAGAGATTGCTCAACAGTTAAGAGAACTGTTCCTCCGGAGAACCTGAGTCCGATTCCCAGTACCCACATGACATCCATAACTCCAGTTCCAGGGGATCCTCCGAGGGCACTGCACAACATGGGTGCATTTACACACATGCGGGCAAGATACGCATACACATAAAATAAAAAACAAATAAAATATAAAACAGGAAAATAGAAAAACTTGAAATTGTATGCTAAATAATGTTTCCAAAATTGATACGATTTCCAATGGCACCAAGGAGTAAAGATAGCAGTCCTGTAGCTCCTTCCCATACTGGCCACTTTCCCATCTGATCTTCACAAGACTGCTTTTTCTTACTTTCATATTTAACACCATGAATGACTTGGGTTCAGCCTTTGAGCAACAATCAGTACTTACACAAGCTATCATTTACTGAAAGCTTATGAGAACTTCGTGCCAATGAACTGCCTTAGCTTCATAACAGCACTTTGTCACTGTCCCCTATTGTTTTCAGCTTTATTACAATATAATTGGCAACAAAATTATATATATTTGATGTATGTAGCGTGCTATTTTATTATGTATGCACTGTGAAGTGATTACTGCAATCAAGCAAATGGACATAGCCATCACTGCACACAGCCTTTTATGTGTGTGGTGAGTGTATTAAGGATCTGCTGTTAGCAAATTTCATGTGCACAAGACAGTATTAACTGTAGTCATCATTCCAGTCTACTTTTTTACCCCTTCACTGCCCTTTCCAAATCACCCCCATTTCAGGCCCTGGCAACCGCCTTTCTAACCTCTGCTTCTGTAAGTTTGATGTTTTGAGAATCCACAAATAAGATCGTGCAAGATTTGTCTTCCTATATGTGACTTACCTCACTTAGGGTAATGTCCTCTAGGTTCAACTATGTTGTTGCACAGGGTAAAAGTTTCTTCCTTTCCAAGTCTAAGTAATAGTCTAGTTTGTGTGCCTCTGCGTGTGTGTGTGTGTGTGTGTGTGTGTGTGTGTACATATATATCCATTTTTCGGTCAGTATCATGCTGCTTTGATCCTTATAAGTCTCTCTCTCTTTCTCTCTCTCTCTCTCTCTCTCTCTCTCTCTATATATATATATATATATATATGATCATGCCTTTTATAGAGACAAATTTGTTCCTTTCCAACTTGGATGCTTTTATTTCTTTTTCTTGAGTACCTTGCTTTGACTCAGTCTTTCAGTTCATACTGAGTAGAACTGACAAGACTGGACATCCTTGTCCTGTTCCCAGGCTCAGAGGAAGGACTTTTCAGTTTCTCCCTATATTATGGTATTAGCTATGGGCTTGTCAAATATGGCCTTTACTGTGTTGAGATACATTCCTCTTATAACTAATATGCTAAGAGTTTCTATAAAAAGGATGTTTTATGCATCTGTTGAGATGATCCTATGATTCTTACCTTTTATTCTGTTAATGTGGCACATTATATATTTAGATTTTTGCACATTGGACCACCTCACATCCCAAGGATAAATCTCACTTGATCTTAGTGTGTGAACTTTTTTTTTTGGTCTTTTTGAAACAAGGTCTCCTTGTAGCCCCAACTGGCCTGGAACTCACTAAGTATACCAGACTGGCTTTGAACTCACAGAGATCTGCCTGCCTCTGCCTCCTGAGTGCCGGGACTACAGGCATGAGCTACCATGCCTGGCTGTGTATGACCTTTTCAACGAATGTGCTATGAATTTCTCTAGCTAGTATTTTTTAAGGTTCTTTGGAACCTTGTAATACAGGAGCTAGCCTGGCTATGGCCCAGGTCTGGAACCTGGCTCCACAAGGACCAGGAGCCTAAGGATGTAAAAGATGGGCCTGGAGCTTGGATGTGAGGGCCACAGCCAGGCCTCACTGGAGCCAGTCCTGTACTGTAGTCCACCAAGAAGTAGGATGCTCACCTCACTTTCCATTCCATGAAAAAAGGAAGGGGTGACAACAGGCAGTATAAACCTGGCTTAACACCCTCTCAATGCATATCTTATTTTTTTATTATATTGTGTGTGTGTGTGTGTGTGTGTGTGTGTGTATGCCACAATGCATCTGGAAGTCAGAGGACTAGTTATAAGTGTAGTTTCTTTCCTTCTACAATGCAAGTTTTGGGGACCCAACAAAGGTTGCCAGGCTTGGTGGCAAGTGCCTTTAGCCCCTGAGCTATCTTGCTGGCCCACAACACAGCTTTTCTTATTTCTGGGCTCCACTCTTGTGCAATGATCTCTCATTTGGACTTCTTAGCTTTTTTTAAACAATATATATCTTTATTGAATTTTTGTGCATTTAATACAGTATATCTTAGCACATTTAGACCCCCTACCCTATTTTTGAGGGTATTTTTGTTTGTGGATTATTTTTAACTTTCTTTTTTTTTTTTTTTTTTTGCTTGTGTATGTATGTATGGTATACATATGCATGCTTACCTGTGTATGGGCTTATGGCGTGTGATATGTATGTAGTGTGTGTATGTACATTTGTGCATGTGTGAGGACCCAATGCTGATGTCAGGAGTCCTCCTCCATTGCTCACCACCTTATTCACTGAAGCAGAGTCTCTCAGTTGAACCCAGAGCTTGCGGAAAGAGCTGGTCTAGCCAGCCTGCTTTCTCAATGATCCCATCCCTGCTTCCAAGTGATGGAATTACAGAGGGGCTGTCGAGTGGGTTTGGGAAAACTGACCTATTGTCATGCTTGCATAGCAAGCACTTCGTCCACTGAGCCAGCCATCTTTCCAATCCGCGGATAGGTCATGAATATTAATTGTTGTTGTTTTTTTAAAAAAAAATCACTGGAAACTCCTATTAAGCTGTCTTCTGACATTACCCCTTCCAGTAGCCCTGTTTAACAGATGAGGAAACTGAAAAGAAATACTCTGCCCACAGACATCCATCTCCCAGTATCAGAATCGGGATGTAAACTCCGGGAGTCTATCCAAGCAACCACCTTAGAGGTAATGCTTCATTAAAGGAATGCAAACCCCGCCCCCAGAAGGCCCCAGGCCCTCAGATATGGCTTTATTCTCCCAGAAGACAAAGGAAAGAGGAGACTCCATTAAAACAAAACAGGCCAGGGCAGTGTGGAGTGCAGACAGCTCACAGGCTGAGTGACAGACAGCCTATAAGCCATGGCAATTCCAAATCTGTGTGACCAGTTCTTTTGTCATTGTGCATTTACAACAGGCAGCAAGTGTGTTCAGTGGCACCCAGCCTGGTTCATCCTGATATCTTCAGCCATATGTCATTAACACTCAACACAGCTACTCCCAGGCTAAGATCCTCCGGCAACAACTGTAATAGCTGCTCTAACTCAAGCCTCTGCCCTGATCACAGAGCTATTCAGCTATGGGGTATGTTAGAGCATTAAAAAGACAGGCAATCCTAGGGCAAAATCCACCTGCTCAGAAAACATGTTTCCTCTCGAACACACACTCTGGGTTTAAACACATTTGTGTGTGTGTGTGTGTGTGTGTGTGTGTGTGTGTGTGTGTGTATACATATACACACATGCCACAGCATACTACTGAGGTAATCCGAGGGCAAAATCCACCTGCTCAGAAAACATGTTTCCTCTCGAACACACACTCTGGGTGTAAACACATTTGTGTGTGTGTGTGTGTGTGTGTGTGTGTGTGTGTGTGTGAGTGTATACATATGAAACATGGAAATAGAAGGGGCCAGTGGGGAGGAGAAAGGGATCTAATGACAGATGGGAAAGAAGAAGAAACACTGCTGGGGAGGAAGAAAGGCTGAACGGCCCAGGGTTTCTCTCTGATGCAGAACCTAGATTTCTGTGTGCATATGTGTACAGATGCGGCATGAAAACAGAAGGGAGCCATCAAGGGGAAGAAACGGGACCACTGAGAAGGGGGAGAAAGGGTGCGTAGAGACCGGCAGGGGGTACAATATGAACAAATTACCATAATGTATGAAAAATGTCTCAAAGTCACATTATTTTGTATGATAACTAAAAAAATGTTTAAAGTCAACCTGCTCCAACCTCAAACTTCACTCTGTGTCCAATCAAAGCAAACACCCACTCATGTCTTTGTAAGACTCAAATCTCCTCTATGGAAAGCATCTTTTTACACTCACACTAAAAAAATAAATCTGACTTTTGTCAAATTAAAACACAAAACAAATCTCATTTACCATCGTGTTGGCATTGAATGATGTATCTGAAATTTTTCAATCTCAGCTCGTGTTCTCGTAAGAGTTCTATTGCTGTGGTAAAAACATTCTGACCAAAAGCAACATGGGGAAAAAGGGTTTATTTCACCTGATAATTCCCACAATCCATCGCTGAGGAAAGTCAGGGCGGGAACTCAAGATAGAAACTGAAGCCCAAACCGTGGTGAAACGCTGCTTACTGGCTTACTCCTACGGCCTGTGCTCAATCTGCTTTCTTGTACAACCCAGGACCACCTGCCCAGGGTGGCACTGCCAAAATTAGGCTGGGCCCTCCCATGTCACTCAACTTCCAAGAAAATGCCTCACTGACATGCTCACAGGCAGGTCTGATAAAGGAAATTCAGTAGTTGGGCCACCTTCTTCCCAGGTGTGTCAAATCGACAACTGACTATCCAAGGCAATTTGTTTTGGGGTTAACCAGGAAGGGTACTAATTTGTTATTCATTACTTAACTGTTCACTTCCAATGTAATTGTTAGTGACTGCCTGCTTTTCCCCCACAGGAGGGGAGCAGAATTTGCCTATACAATTGAGAGGTTTTAGTTTTTTCTAGATCAATTTACATTGATTTATAACTACATCAACACACACACACACACACACACACACACACACACACAAATGCAGGCTCTCTGTGAAGATGCAGTCCCAGTAACGAACAGAAAGCAGAGAGATAATGGGGAAAGAGTAGACCACACTTATCAGTTTTGCTCTTTAAGGAAGAACCAAAGTTATTTCAGGGTTGTTGGATGGAGATGTCAATGGAATGTTTTTAAGGGAGAAATGAATTCAAAATATGCATCTAAACTCAGCACAGTCTGCTAACTTTTTACAATGGGGTGTCAAAAAAATGACAGAGAATGTCAGTCATTGAAATATTTTCTTAGTCTTATTAGTCATGTCTATATGGTCTTCCCTATTGCATGGGTTGTATCTGCATAGCCTGATATAAAGAATGAGCTACAAGCTCTTTAGGCAAGAAAAGTAATCAAGTCCCCAGATTGTAATTCTCCCACCCAAACACCACTTTCTCCATTATTCTACAAACAGGAATGAACAGTTTCTCATTAAGGAAAGTTTGTCTTCCTAGTTCAATGCCCAAGCACCTGCCATTATTCAGCTCTCAGTAAATGGGCAAACCACAGAGCATGTCACCAGCACAAAGCAAGACATTTTGTCACTGTGAAGATTGAGTTGTTTCTCTTTGTTTACTTCCAAGAACAGGGTAATTTCATAAACAAGACTGGCTAGAAACACATGCAAAATTCCAATCAACACCTGTCTTTGAAAATTCAAGAGTCTCTAGTCAACAGTTCAACCTCCAGGGTATCAGGTTCCCACTTACCTTTGTGAGCATAAGCAATTAGAAAGGCAACCCTTCAGGACTCCTCCTCTAGGAAGCACAGTGCAGATAGCTCCTAACTTTGCTCTTAAAGGCCACAGAAAATACTCCTAGTACACCTTCAAAAGGTCTGTGGTGATGATGGCTTACTAAAAATTTATTAGTTAGTTAATTTAATAAGATACTTTTTAAGATACTAGAAATTGAATCTAGTGCCTCGAATATTCTATGTAAGTTCTGGATTCAAAGCCTTCTTCCTACTTTTTACTTTGAGATAAAGTCTCACCAAGTAGTCCAGGCTAGACTTAAACTTGTAATCTTCACAGGCTGAGGAGAATTCACTTTTTCTTTCCCCTCTTTACCTTTGAATTATAATAGAAGATGCTTTCCTGATATCTCGGCTATAGCCAAAGAATGATATAATTCTTAATGCGTAATATCATATATCTACATAGTATGCCTGCATCCCAAAAGTTCAAACCGTTTTCATGAAGCACTAGCACTATTCTCTGAAAGCCAGACTAAGGCATATATGTAATCTTGATGTGCAAAGCAGGAAAACTGAGACACGCCGAGTTTCAGCCAAGGCTGATTGCTTTTTCCAGCTAAAGAGGATGCATGCTCACTGAGTTGTCCTCTCCTATTGAGACTGTAAAACACAAAAATTATCTGACACTTCTTGGAAATGAAGAATAATGATGGTTCCCTAAGAGAGAAAGAAATATTTCACTCTTATCATCTCATAACAATATACAATGTTTTTAGTCCTTTAAAAAGTGTCCCCCCAGGCTATAACTGCCCTCATTGAATTTGAGACCTGATCCATGAGGGGGTGTGAGGGAAGGAACCCATGCCTGGTACTATAAGTCCAGCTAACAATCCAGGTCTTGGGGGTTTGCAGGCCAAGGCAGGGTCTTATTACTAATGTTCAATGTTTGATAAAGCAGGACACTGCCTTCTAAATATCTATGCTTTTACCCATAGACAAAAACTGCTCCCAGCCTTAATCAGAGAAATATCTCTCTAAAAGGAACCGTGAGCGATTCGTGCTGCCCAAGATGCAGAGAATAAGTGATGGCTGTGGGCTCTGCCCTGAACAAGACATACTACTTCCTTAAAGGCTCAGAAAGCATTTGGAAAGAGGGGCTGGAAAGTGTGTAAGAGCTGGGAGGTAGGGCCAAAGGCTACAAAATGCATTCTTTAGATTCAAATCAACCATCACAATTATTAATTCATAACAACTGTAGTAACCTGCACCAGGCCCACAAAAGATTGACCCCACCCATAGGTCAAGGAGCAGGGAAGGCCTCACAGGACCTTCCCCTTTATCTCTGAACTACTGGCTAGAGAGAGAAAGAGAGACCCCTGTCTTTAGTTGTGTACCCACTGCTGAGCCCACCAGGCTCCAACAGACAGCTAGATAGCTTCAAACTTATGGAAACGCAGACGGCCCTGGTTAACCTCAGTGTGTCACAAAACAAAATGAATGGGCATGAATGGGAGAGAGAGATTTCTGGGAAGGAGAAAAGGTCAGTAGGAATGTTGAGGGTCAAAGTGGTCGGTATGTATTATGTAACCATGTGAATTGTCCAAAAACAGGTTTAATTAAGAAAAGAAATATGTGCCTACTCATCTCCATTTCTAGGTTAAGACAACTAGAACTCAGAGACTCATTACTAACAAGCTCTGAGTTAGCAGAAGAGGCAGATACAAATTTCAACACAAGCGCATTACCTCCAGCATAGCTACAGGAGCGTAGGAAGAGCCAAGAGCAATTAAAATTTGGGCATCGTTTCAGATGCTGCACAACTCTCATCACTTCCTACAGAGTTCTAACAAGGATAGAATCCCCAGTTTACAAGTAGAGAGTGAGAAACTTGGGAGGGAAAGTGACCTATACAAGGGCCGCAGTCAGGAAGTGCAAACTCTAGGTGGTCTCAAAAAGGAAGCAATTTATTGTTCCTAAAAACCCTTAGGGGAAAAAAAAAAATCTGCCTTTGATTCTGCACAAGGCAGAATGAAGGGTCCCATGTAAAATGACCTGAGTGCATATATTAGGTCAAACCACAAGAGATTGCTGATATTGAACTGCTTTCAACCCACAAGATGGATATGTCATAGTGGATTCCAACTATTGCTGTCAGGGTATTTCACATGTGCTTGAGGGAAATACCTCAAAAGTATGCATACCAAGGGTAAGGTCAAGAGCTGCCTTTGAAAAACACAGCAGAGGGTTTTAGATGAAAGAGGCCAGCGGATCCAAAATTGTAATTCAAAAAGTGCACCAGTTCATAATAAGCTTAGTGAGAAAGGGTGTGTTCCCACCACTGGAGAAGAAACTTCTTTTCCCAAGCCCTTCTAGGATTTTGCCCTTCCCATTCATCCTTTCTGATCAAATTCATCCTTTAGGTAAACACAGGAGGGATTAGAGGCCTTTAATTGGCTTTGGGGAAGGAATGGTAATCTGAGATGCCTGTGCAGGAACTATCTTGTGTCTTGTGGGAGAGAAGCAGGGAGAGAAAGGGAACTATTTGCAACTTGACAAGCTGTTCTCAGCCAGAGGACAGCATTCAAGAAGAGACAACACTGTTAAGTCATTCGCCAGAATTTGGCTGTGAACTACTGACATATTTGAATTTCTTCTTCCAGGTAAGCTCTGAATGTGTAAAGTGCAGAAAGTCAGGGGCCTAAACCAGTCTAGACCAGTGGCCTTCATATTTCAGCAAGTGTCAGTACCACCTGACGTTAGAGGATGGGCTTCGTAGGAGTCACGTTGCTGGGCTGACCCCAGGGATTTCAACCATGGTAGGTCCTAAGGATTTGTGTTCCAACAAATTCCCAGGTGATGCTGAGGCTGCTGGCCAAGGAGCAAGTTATAAAGTCCACTAAGCTCACTTCCAGCTGTGTGCAGCTGCATCACACTTTCCTTCCTGCCATGCAACGCAATTACCTGGGCCATGTCCTGAGAGACTGTGACGATGGGTTCTCCAATTCTGGCTCCAGTATAAACCAAGTTACAACACAACTGATTATGTGGGATTAGTATTAATAACAGCAAACAGTTACTAACTAGCTGGTCTATGTTAAGCATATGTCAAGTCTCTACCTATATTATCTTTGAGGTGTATGTGCTGTTATTATGTCTGCTCTATAAATGTACACTCTGAGCCTCAGTAGAGTAAGCCCACGGTCACGTGATCAGGGAGGGACTGGATGGCTGGAAATAAAGCCCATGACTTTCTGACTTATTCGCTGCGCACTGTTCTTCCTGAATTCTAGAAACAGATCAGGAAAAGAGAGGTCCACCTTCAGTGTTCTGTGATAAAGGAATAATGGGTGGGTGGGAAGTCACAGCTCCTTACTTTTGTTTATGTCCTCTCTGAGCAGCTCAACATTTTCCTTTAGCCCTGTTCTCTCCTCTCCCTACCATGCTAATTGTGAGGAAATGCTTAATATGTTAAAGTGCAAAGCAGAGGGGAAGGGGATGCCCCTGCTACCAGAGATGGTATCAGATTTACTTATCTTTTCCTGTTGAAACAAACACTCAATTTCTCCTGGGAAGATCACCCAGTGCTGAGGGATTCTGACACAGGAAATGCTATGGTTTGGGGCTCCAAGGGAGTTGATTGCAAGGGATAGGACTCCTTGTCAGAAAAGGCCTCTCGATTTTATGACACTAATTCTTGTATTGTCTGCTTTGTCTCTTTGATGTTAGTGGTGGAGGAAAGGTAGGAGGATGGCACTACAGACACACTTATCTGAACAGAGGTTATTTTCATTGTTCCCATTCTAGCTCTGATAAGCCACTTAATGGGCTCATAACTTGCCCCTTCACCTTGAAACTTCCAGCTTCGTGACCTGGCTTTCAGGAGGATTTCCCAAGACATGTCCCCATGGTAGGTGTTTATGGTACTTCCCCCACATGGGAAGATGATGAGCCTTTTCCAAGAAACTGATATTCAGCAAACAAACTTCTGATGCAACACTAGGGACTTGTCTAGTCACCAGATCTAGAACAGTAATGTTTTATTCTACCTCTGTCCTAACTCTCCCTTTCACCCTGCTAGACTTGAGGATGCTTGTGAGTGTCACGTATGTGCCTCCAGAGGTGTGTATCCTACTTCCCTAGTTAATAAGCAGGTGATATATTAGACAAAAACTAATCACCCTTCATCCTGACAATTGCGACCCTGTTCAGATAGTTCCACATCACATACCACCTACCCTTTTTGTTAGTTTGTGACATGACAACAAAATCGCTGGGTGTTTGAAAAGTTTCCCTTCTGTTGCTGTGATAAACACTGACCAAAACCAGCTTAGAGAGGAAAGATTTATCTGGCTTGAAGGTTACAGTACACCATCAATTGAAGCCAAGGTAGGACAGGCACCTGAAAGTAGGAACTGAAAGAAAGGCCATGGAGAAATGCTGCTTACTGCTTGCTTCCACGGGCTTGATCATCTACTTGTCTTATACAGTCCAGGCCCAACTTCCAAGGGATGGTACCACCACCGTGGGCTGGGCCTTCCGATAGCAACCATCAATCAAGGCCCAGAAGCCAGTCTGTCAGAAGGAATTCCTCAGTTGAGTTCCATATTCCCAGGTGTCTCCAGTTTGTGCCAAGTTGAGAGAAACCAACCAGCACACTAAATAATGAACTTACAAAGAAGTCTACTGCTTTTGAGCTGTGGGAGACAGGACATCCTGATGGGAGCGGATAGCAAAGGAAACCTAAGCATGTGCAAAAGGGGTCAAGGAGGAGCCTGGGAGCCCCAGATTCCCAACAGCGTAAAGATTTCTCACTAGGCTGTACTTCATGAAGGTTCCACCACCTTCTAATAGTGCCAACCTGGGAGCCACATCCAGACATAGGCCTTTGAGGGACATTTGAGATCCAAATTATGACACTCATCGATTCAAAAATATCTCTAGATAAGTTTTCTACAAACATACCTGTACCTATACGTGGTGATTTGGATGACGAGTGTCTCCAATAGGCTCAAGTATTTGAACGCTTGGTCATTTGGTGGTGCTTTTGCAGAGGTCCTGGAACCTTTAGAAGATGTGGCCTTCCTAGAGGAAGCACATCACTTTGGGGAGGCTTTGAGAGTTTATGGCCTCCTCCCACCTCCAGTTATCTTTCTACTTCCTGTCTGCTGTTGGAGATGTGAGAGCTCAGCCTCTGACTCCTGCTGCCATGCCAGCTGCTTGCTGCCCTGCCTCCCTGCCATCATGAACTCAACCCCTTGAACAGTGAGCTGTGCCAGCCCCGGGCAGGTGAGCCTGGATGGTATAAGAAAAGTAGAGGAGTAAGTCAGGAGAAACAAGCCAGCAAGCAGCGTTCCTTCACAGCCTTTGTTTTGGTTCCTGCCCCCAGGCTTCTGCCTTGGGTTCCTAATAAAACCAAATAACCTCTTTTTCTATAAGTTGCCTTGGTCATGGTGTTTTATCACAGCAACAGAAAAGTAACTAATACACCATGTAAAACAAAGAATCATAAAATTGTCTGTAATATCAAATAATAGGAACAATGAAAGATGAAGTCTCAGTAGGGAACTACTTAGATGACTTACTGGAATACAGTGGAATAGTGTATGATCGTTAAGAGAAACAATGTGGGAAGAAAATCACTGAAACTTACTTTTAGGAGAAAAAAAAGGAAGTATCTGATGGGGGCTGGAAAGATGGCTCAGCGATTAAGAGCATTGGCTGCTCTTGCAGAGGACCTGGGTTCAATTCCCAGCACCCACATAGTGACCAACAACTGTTCATAGCTCCAGTTCCAGAGGATCTGACGCCCTCATCTCACCTCCTTGGGCATTGCACGATACAGGTGCATGTACATACATGCAGGCAGAACACTCAAACACAAAATAGAAATAATGCATTTAAAACTTTTTTAAAGTATCTGATGTAAATAAATTCCCATAAGACCTCTGTAAGGAATCATAAGAAAATAGTAATCTTGCCAATCACTTCAAACAGGCATTAGATCACACACCCTAGGGTTGAGCATCCCTAATTCAAAAATCTAAAACCCTAAGTGCTCTGAAATTTGAATTTTTTAATATCAACATGATGCTTAAGAATCATATTTTATAGAATTTCATATTTCAATTTTTTATAATTAAGAATGTTCAACCAGTGATGTCAGGGTAAATACTGCAAAATCTGAAAAGCCCCAAAACAAAAGTGTCATTTCTGATCCCATTTCAGATAAGGTACACTTAACCTTACAGGTGGCATTTGCTTGGCCTTCCTAAGAGGCCTTGAGATTAGATGCGGACACTGTTCCAGGTAGCCAAAAATAGACTAAAAGGGAAATGAAATTATATGGAACAAATCATCTGTTTACCCTTGCCTGCTTCCTCCACACACGGAACTCCTTGAGGTTCTCACAGCTCCCTGCAACCTGTCGCCCCAGCTGCACAAGGGAGAATCTGCCTCAGTGGTTTTCAGCAGAGTAACCCTCCGCAGACTGCCAGGGTTTTCCAGTGTCCAAGCTGAAAACCCTTAGTTGACTACAAGAAACAAGTAAACCTGTTTTATCTTCTTTTACTCTCCTTTATTTCACAAAATAATGTGGGACAGTCAGTGAACTCTATAAATCCTACACAGAGTCACTGAAATTTGCAATAGTTTCATCTGTGGATTTGAAGCAATAGGACCAACTTATAAAAGAGCCTTTTAGAGAAAGCCTGTTTGGGTGACCTAAATAATGAAACCCATCCAACTGGAAACCAAGATGTAAACATATCTAACAAACAGCAAACTTCACTATAAAATAAATAGAAGTGATAGTTCACCAAACTGCAGGGATTAATTTGTACATGAATGTGCCTACAGACTTTGTTTTCCCAAATAATCTAAATTATACACCATAAATCAAATCCTGTCCACGTCTAACTTATATTCAGTTTCTGCCATTTAGTTCTGATGGAAATGAAGATTGCGTCATTCACAGACAACACTACATATTGGGGTAGCCATTCACAGCAAGCAAAGAATCTGATGTTTACAGAACCCTTGCAGATGGAAAGCCCATGTCTGGGCGGGGGCAGGGGGAGAAGCCCCATGACAGTGAGAAGGGGAGTTTGCATGAACCCTCCACTGCCAGGCCGGAGGGACAGTTTCGGTCAGCCAATCAAATCCTAAGGAAGCAGCTTATGAAGCAAAAAGAAAATTCAGACACATCAAGCAAACCCAGTTGAGGGACATTTTACAAAATAACTGACTTGCATTCATCAAAACTATGAAAGACAAAGTCCAAGAAACTCTTCCAGATTAAAAACCAGACTGAAGGCACGTCAGTTGGATACAGGATGCGGTTCAGGGTTTTCTGCTCTAAAGGATTTGGACAATAGAGGAAGCAAGCAAAAGCTGAGGACGGAATATTGAGTAATGTGGCAATGATAGCGTGTCACTATACTTATGTAGGAGGCATGCCCTCACTGTTAGAGAAGACACACTGAAACACTTAAAGGTAAAGGATCATTAGGTCTATGATTTACCTTTTAATTAGTTCTAGGGGAAAATACAGATGAAATATATATTCATGAACTATATATATGAAATTAATATATATGAAACAGAATGAGAACGGGAAGAATTATAAAATACTGAATGCAAGTTATTAAGTATATACAGGAACTTTACAAGCCTCATGACTTTTCTATGCGTTTGAAATTATGACAAAATAAAAAAAAAAGATATTCCTCCATGTTATAATAATTCTCACTCGTGTGGTAAGATTCTCAGTCATGTGGTCTTGGAACCAAACCTACTTTTTTTAAAAAAAGGAATTGCCACTTAAAGAAACAATCAGGACATGAGTCCCCCTTTTTGAAAGGGGCTCTCCTTTGGCCCTCCTCTGCTGATATGACTCCTACCAGGGGTGGGTGGAACTGGCCATCTCCAAAGGGCCCTCTTTCGTAAGGGTTCTGAACAGAGTGCTCACTCTGAAAGCATGAGCAATGCCCAACATTTTCACTCAAGACGTTGGCTGAGCCTGTTTAATTTGGCTCTCCTTTAGTTTTACTCTGCTATGCTTGGATAACTGTGTGGATCTATTTACAGCTTTCCCTGTTGTCTGAGAATGTAGCTTTGACATAGTACCTTAAGCCATTTCCAACACGGATACTAATAACTTCTTTCTGATCTCTAGATCCACTCTCAGACCCGTCCCCTCCACTCCTGCTGAAGGTCGTCTGTGCCATGAGACTTAAGCTGGTGCTCATCATCCCAAGCTGCTCACACAGACTGCCTTGCTTGGCCTTCCTTTCAGCAGCTAGTGTGGTAAAATGCTTGATACAACTCTGCTCATGCTTGTCTGTGGGCCAAAATCAACATGCAATACGTACTTCTGAGCTTTATAGAGCTGACCCCAAAATATCTGTTTACCCAGATGTTGACATTCTCATGAGTAATGGGTAAAGCTCCTGGGACACACTGTTGGTGGCAGAGCAGAATTCAGAATTCCACTCTGAATTATAGAGCTGGCAAAGACATAGGGATCATCAATTCTAACCATCTCATTTTAGGGTAAGGAAAATGGGGCTGCAAGGGTGAATAACTTGCCTAACAAAGCTGGAATTAGACTGCAGGTACACTGCCTGCAGGATCCTCTTTTCTGTACTCTACCAAAGGAATGAGTATTCTTGGGTGAAATGGCCTCGGGAGCCTGAGTTATTAGGTGGGTAACAGGGAAGGCAGCCTCCCCGGTACACACTTTGGGATTAGGGACGACAACATTTCCAAATCCCTTTTTCAGAGTTCTACATGAAGAAACCTCAAACCCAGGATTCCAGCCAAAAACAATGATTCTCAAGTTCCTATGAAATCCTGGATGGATGTTTAACGAGGGAGTGCGCTAGCTGACTCCTGTGGCAGATGCTAGCTTCCACAGAGCTCCAGGGCTGACACTTCAAAGGGTAAGCGTGTGAGATTGAGTCACCACAGTAGGCCATTTGCTCCTATCAACAGGATGAAGAGCACAGGGGAACAGAGGGCACTTCTGAAAGGCAGTGTAGAACAAAGCAGCCCACCAACTTCAGCCACATCCTTCTCACAGCTTACAGAAAAGCTTACTGAAAATCTTACAAAGAAACTTCGAGAAAAACATGTAAGAAAAGGAATATTCTACGTTCTCTCAAGCCTGATACAAACAAGCCAAACAAAACTATTAGCTCACTCATCTGTGCACTCCCTTGTATATTCATTCACATGATGAATGTTACTGATTTCTACTTTGAATAGGTGTCACACTGGGTTTACAGTGAGGCCTTACTCACTAGGAACTCCTGGTCCTAATTCCTATTATATGTAAAGAACTACCAAGAAGAAACAAGAAGAAAAAGGCAACCCCACTGAACTGTAACCAAAAGATTCACAGAAAGCTGTTCACAGAAAAAGAAATGCAAAGGCTGGCTCAATGTATGAGAGGACCATCATCAGAGATATCAAATTAAGAGATGCCACTCTTAAGCATCATTTCTACTTAAAGTACTGAAAATAGCCAGTGTCTAAAGGCTTCAAAGAGGCTGTTACCTTCAAATGCTTTAGGGACTGAAAATATAAGTTGAGATACAATGTCAAAAAAGCTATCAAAATTTTTAATGTACACACCCTTTAACACTATATTTTTACTTGTAAAAATTTATCTGGAGTGCCCATCAAACCCCACCTCTGGACCACACTACAAGGGTGCACGTGTCCAGGACTGGCTGGTAGAATTGTTACATCCCTTTACCATAAAAATTGCCCTCCTTCTTCTAACGAACTTGGAGTCTTGAGGAAGAAAGCCCAAAGATCCTGAGCCATTTGCCATTCCATAGGAAAGCCAGAGAACGGAGCAACCTGACAACGACCTGACGGCGGAGGGAACGTGTTCCTACGGGACCTCGTAAACCTTTGGATGCTGATCCTAAAGCCAGATCCATCCTCTCAGCTGTGAAATTTGTCTTTTGCTTAAACTACTGTAGGTTGACTTTTCTATTGATTATAACCAAAAGACTCAAACCGAAGCAGCCATCTACAGAGGGACTAGCGTGTACTATAGATGTCATAGCAGCACTAACACTGGAAAGGTATCAGTGCTCTAATTGTTCATCAGTAGAAGAAACGTCTAAATGATTATAGTTGCTCAGAACATAGCATGGAATAGAAGGATTGTATTACTGAAAAAAAGAAAGCCACGATATAAAACATAGAATATGAATTCTTTTGTGTGAAAAGGCGTGTAAATTTATATTCCAGTTCATTTACCACTAAATAAACAACACCGTGGCAAATGCATCTACATTTGAATGTGAAGACACACATATATACACACATAGACACATACACATATGTAGACATGATTTTAAATGTGTAGCTATCAAGAAAAAGATGGAGAATGTACACACCAACAGTGGTCACGTCTGGTAGGAAAAGACCAAAGTGAAAGGGAACAGGAGGGGAGATGGCAGAGAATGTAACATTTTATTCTTTTATTCTTTATCATTTTAGGGGTCTATTGTTTAAGGGAGTAAAAACAAAAGAAGAATCTAGACACAAACAATAGCATATGCAAAAGCAAGAGACCGATCAGAGAATGGTGAACTGTTTTAGGTTAAGTTCTTCCGAAGCCAACCCTGGAACGAGGACACTATCACAAGGGGTCTATTTGAAGGTGATTCCAGGAAACACTGGTAGGAAAGGGCAGAAGAGACACAGGATAGGAAGGAAGGAAGCAAAGCTGCATGAAGCCTGAATTAGTACAGAGAACAAGTGGAGCTTAATCCTGCTGGGAACTGCATGAACCAGCGTTTCACACAATATGTGCCGCAGAGTGATCCAAAGGAGGAGAGAGTTGTGGTATTTATACATCTATTCCTGAATGCTATTGGTGAGGGTTGCTTTAACGGGTCACAAACAACATCGCTCTTCAATCTTCCCCATACAGGGGCACAGTGAGCTCTGCTAGTTGGAGGCTATTTTTGACAGAGTGTAAGGTGGCAACACCTGGAGTCTGGTCCAATGTGTGCAAAAACGTTATGTGCCGAGGGAATGTGCATAGGGCACACAAGTCACCAGCTGTGTGTTCTTCCAGGACTGGTGAGCTCAGTGTCCATGGGGAACAGATGGTGTTGAGAGAAGGATCTTGGGAAGATCAGCACGAGGCTAGGGGAATAATAAAGATGTTTTCCACCATATTAAGAACTTCTGACAACAGGAAGCTCCTGTCATGTGAAGTAGTAGACTGATCAAATTTGTGCATTAGAAATTCATCGTAGATCCAGTGATAGCTCACTCATCAATATGCAAAGATCCACTATTGTCGGTGTCAAATGTTATAGTTTTCAATAAACTTTTCCTGAGCACCCACTGTGAGCATCAGTGAGGCCCCAGGAATGCATTTTCAGAAATTGTTTTTTACTCCTGTATTGGTGATTGAACCTAGGGCCTTGTGCATGCTAGATGAGCATTCTTCTATTGAGATATACCCCAGCCCTGTTTTCAGTAATTTCTAACCACAGAGTTAGCAAGTATGTTTTCTTTTAAATTTTTAAATTAATTTTTAATTGTTATTTTATGTGTATGAGTGTTTTGCCTACATGTATGTAAGTGCACAAGTGCACGCAATGCCCACAGAGGCAGAAGAGGGTGTTGGGTTCCCTGGAACTGGAGTTTTCCAGTGGTTGTTAGCTGCTATGTGTGCACTAGGAATTTAACCAAGGTTCTCTGAAAGAGCAGCCAGTGTTCTTAACTACTGAGCCATCTCTCTAGCCCCAGGTAGGTTTTTCTCAATGAAATACAGATAATTCCATAGTTTTCCTGTGAGCTCCATTCTACTTGGGAAAACATAGGAAAGGCTCAGAAGTTAAAAGCACTTGCTGCTATTCTAGAAGACCCAAATTCAGTTCCCAGCATCCATACCTGGCATCTCACAGCTGCCTAATATTCCAGGTCCAGGGGATCTGATAGTCTTTTCTGTCCTCAACAGACACCTGCACACATGTGGCACACATGCACATACACATACATATAAATAAAAAAATTTTAAATCTTATATTTAAAAATTGAATTAGGAGACAAACTGTAAGACAATTTAGAACTATGAAAGCTTCCCTTTTTCCTGTCTTGAACTCATTCAGAATTTTCAAGTACTGAGGGAAAAAAATGAATTTGAGTTGGTCGATCCCCACCTAGTATTTACCGTACTAAACCCTTTCGGTCCCCCTTTGCTTTTTTGTGCCCCAAGAGGACTGAACTTTGCTGTTGGGATTTGGGGTTGGCCTTTGACAACTCAAAGCACTGGCAGGAGCTCAGAGGACAGGAAGAGGGGAGGGGCTCAGATGACTGTTTCCCCTACTCACCCCACACCCTCCCACTTCACCCTCCACTGCTTCGCCTTCCACGGTAGCCCTTCTTGCACAGTTCCAAGTGCTCATCCAAGGAACCTTGGGGAATCCCACACCGCCTTTGCCCCTGATTTCCTTCTGTGGTCCCTAAGTATCTTCACTACCTTCTCGGTTTCCTCATCCCCTCTTTGACAGCATGTCCTTCATTAATCTGCCATCCAGTCCTGTGTGTTCCACTTCCTGCATAAACTATAGCTTCTATGGAGAATAAAAGATCACTTCAGAGCTCACTTGCTTAGACTTCCTGACCAACTGAATATATGCATGGGAAGTTGAGAGAAAGAAAGGCTCCTCATCCTCTGTCAGGATGAGCCAGAATCTCACAGAATCTCAGTGAGTGGAATCACTCAGCTGATGGAACATTTTGAACTCAAGTGGTCCTGAGGCATATCTTCTGGAGTAGAGGGCTTAGAGTGAAGGACGAGGGAAAAGCTGGGGTTATAGGTAGATTTGGGAGAACTGAAAGCCACAGATTTGGGAACACATCTGGAGATTGAGGCTGCAGCTCAAGGATCAGTTGTCTAGCACAAGGACCTGGGTGTTTCCTCAGAAGTAAAGAGGGTAGGATGGAAGGAGGGAGGAATGAAGGTGGAGGGAAGAAGAGAAAGAGAGGAAGAAAAGGAAAGAGGGAAGGAAGGAAGAAAAGAGGGAGGGAGGGAGGGAGGGAGGGAGAGGAGGAGGAGGAAGGGAAGAACAAGAGGGAGGAAGAAGACCTTGAGCAAAGCCTGCCACCTACACTTCCTTCTTTTCCCACTTCTGCATCTCCCTCAGCCCCACCCTCCTCCTTCCCCTGAGTCCGTTCTCCACATCACACCTAAGGTTATCCTCCCAGCACAATATCCCACATTTGCAAGCCTTGCTCTTGCTATCACTAATTTTCTAGTTATATATCCCAGAGGCCTGAGTACTTTTCCCAACATGACAGTGAGCCCCTCTGATAAAGCACTCACATGAACAAATGAACTCACGTGTCATCACCTCAAGGGACGATTTGTGAGTCCTCAAAGGACAGGGGAAGGAGAGAAAGAGGGAAGAAAAGAGGGAGGGAGGGAGGGAGGGAGGGAGAGGAGGAGGAGGAAGGGAAGAACAAGAGGGAGGAAGAAGACCTTGAGCAAAGCCTGCCACCTACACTTCCTTCTTTTCCCACTTCTGCATCTCCCTCAGCCCCACCCTCCTCCTTCCCCTGAGTCCGTTCTCCACATCACACCTAAGGTTATCCTCCCAGCACAATATCCCACATTTGCAAGCCTTGCTCTTGCTATCACTAATTTTCTAGTTATATATCCCAGAGGCCTGAGTACTTTTCCCAACATGACAGTGAGCCCCTCTGATAAAGCACTCACATGAACAAATGAACTCACGTGTCATCACCTCAAGGGACGATTTGTGAGTCCTCAAAGGACAGTGACTAGACCACTTATTAGACAATGACTGAAGTTGTTTCTTAAAGCAGGATTCTCGTCCTCCTGAGGAGACAAGACAGTTTTCCAAGGATGGATTATGCTTGTGGGATAAACACACCCATCTGCCTGATGCATCAATTTTACTCCAAGATTTGAGAAAGGATGATTTCTTATATTAAATAAAACATGAATATATTATGGAAAGGATGCAAAATTCTTAGCCAGTTTTAAGGTAAAATTGAAGCCTCCAAAGGATTCCTTGTCTGAAAGCTGACACTGAACTTGACCTCCTGGTGAGGGTACTCAATGGGAAAGTCAGGCTAAGGAAAGTAAGTGGCTCTCGCAGGACTACTCGAAAGGCAGGAATTTCTGGACATTGAAAGACAAATATTTTGGAGCCAGCAAGTCTTATGATACCCCCATAAATCATGCCTCCTAGGCCCACCCAGACACCATTGTCAGTGCCTGTACTTTAAGTGACAGCTTCTTGCTTAGCTGCCTTCCCTAACTTTGGGAACTGACTACATAAAATACCTTTTAAATGACTAAATTCATCCTCTGAAAACCTTCTTCAGGTTTTTCTGTCATACACTGTTTTAAGTATAACGTGTTGCTTTTGTCCTGTAGAGGCTGTATCTTGATTCCAGAAGTGTTTGCCAGTAAGGAAAAAGAATGCACACATCCAACTTCTTGAAACATTTGGCCCTTGCTACAGTCACCAATAAATATAAAGTAGACAGCCGGACATTTCCTCAAACAAGACCCCACCTCTCAAAGAACATTTGTGATAACCTGAAAACTGATAACAGGCCAGCTGATAATGAGAAAACACTTTTCCTCATCTAACTGGAATCACAGAAAGAAAGAATAATTGCTTACTTAGGCACCTATTTGAGCCATTTTAATATTTGTAAACATTATAGATCTGCTCAAATCCCATCATTGGCAACTGTCTGTAATCTTCAAATTGGAAGAATTTTAGCACAGTCTCAACACTCAATTTTCCGAAATCTACCTGTCTCCAAAAAGAGCCCTGAGGTCTTCTTAGGCACTGTATATAAAAGGAGACTGTGGAATTCATTTCATCCTTTTGTACTTTGTGAAAACACAGTTGTCAGTTCCGGTCTCAGAAACAATTCAGCTTATAAACAATTTAATAAAGGTTTCCTGTCTCCTCCTTTCCCCTTCAACATGGAGCCTTCCTCCGTTGTTTTCAGAGGAGACCTTCGCTTCCCCACGAAGCCCTCTCTGCCACAAACCCTCCTCCTTTTCTCTATTTGAGAGCTGCCAAGTTCTTCCAAAAGGAGGACAGGCTAAAGGACAGACTCTACCACTTTCCCAATCCATCCAGCACCCCTCAAAGGGCTGAAGTCTGGGCCTCAACAGTCTCTGAGCATATTCATTCCAGTTTAGCCACTTGGGGATCCAGTAAGCCTTTCTGATGGCCTGGGAAGATAACCATCCCTTGGACCGTTGTTCTATAAGAAAAATGCATCCATAGTTCCAAGGGACTTTTGGAACAGAACATTTTCACATGATAGGATGTGATCTACACAGTATGTTAGAGAATGACGCATGGTTTCCATGGACCCACAAGATTTCATGGGAGTTTCCTAGCAATGTCACCAAAAATTAATCTAGGAACCTTTGGGAAAGGCTGTGCAGACCATCCACTCGCCTAAAGTATTATTAGGAAAGTACAGGCCAAGAGTTCATTCCTTGAATGTGATTTTTGTTATTTAATAAAGCATCAGAAATAGTCATGCTGGAAGAAATTACAATTGCCTTGGACTTCTTTTACTTATTTTGTGGCTTGATGTTATTTTAAATTCTATATGGGGAAACCAAGCTTAAAGCTTTTTAACAATACTAAACAGACCTTGATACTTGACGGAGAAAAAAAATCAACAGTTATGCCAACACTAACCTTGGCTTTGGCATCGCCTGGCTAATGTTGGGTAGCTATTTTCTCATGAGTCAGGTTTGCCTGAAGACTTCTTCCAGCTCAACATTGTGTGATTCACATCATTTCTCCCTTGAGCTCACGCATGCATGGTTTTCCAGTGGGACTTTCTCTCCCTGAATGAAGGACTGGTATATTTCTTTGCCTATAAACAGCCTCTTCTTTCACGTATTGACTTCCCCAGAACCTAATGGAGCAATAGTTAATATCACACCTCAGTAGACACACTCTACAGCTGAACACACATTCTCAGCAAACCACACGGAGACTACCTAAGACATAATGCTCAGATTCAAAATATTCCACGTTAGTATTCAGTTCCACTGAAGTCCATCTGCTGGCTACTAAACAGTAGGAAGAATTCTCCCAATTCGCTACAATTCAGTAAGTGTTAACATTGGCATAAGACTTTAAGAAACAGGTAACAAGATACCTTAGGCTCTGAAAATGGAAAAGTGAGAGTCAGCATCTTCTGCCAGTTGATAAAGAGATAAAAAATTAACTTAATGCCTTTTGCACAGACAAGTACACACAAACACACATGCACTTACTGTCCCTCCACTGTGTGTCAAAGGTCTCTTTTCAACAGTCAAAGCACATTGAACATTAATCTAAGTTTTATCTTGTAGGGAAACTTTAATTCCAAGGAACTTTAGATAAAACTGCTTGCTAAGTCAAAACAGTTTGCAGGAGCATTGAAATCAGATTAAAACAGGTCATCTAACTATGGTCTAGGCCTGGAGGCCAAACCTGCCTTACCACCTGTTTGTGTAAATAGAAAAAAAAAAAAAACCTGTTTTTGACATTTTCCAAGAGTTGGAGTAGAGCAGTATTTACTTACTTGCTTATATATTGTCTATGGCCATTTCACAATGTACAGAACAATTGAGTATTTATAACAAAGAGTATATGGCTCACAAAACTGAAATATTGTCTGTCAGGTCATTTATAGGGAAAGCACCGACCAAAAACAAGACCAACACTTTGATCCTGCCACTTAATAGCTCTGTGACGTTGTGTCTCCTGCCCTCTGTAAGGTCAATTTTCTTTTTCTAAATTAAGACGAAGGAGGTTTGCAGGTGTCTCAGATGACGCTTGGACCAAGATTTGTTGGTTCTTTTGCGATGTCCCCTGCCCATGTCTTTCTCCATGTAGCTGTCCAGGGCATTGGGCCAGCACACGTTGGCCAACGGCTGACTTATAACAGGGGCAACCACATTACATATTTGTTACCAGCACCTGCACTAGGCTTCTGGGCCTATTTTAGTAAAGGTTAGCTTTGGTCAGTACCTGACCTTTCTATTATTGTCTTTCAGCGGGGATGAAAGTATTAATGAATTAGCAACCACTGCTTTTGCTGTTCTCCTGGGAAACTCTTGACCAAGTGGAAGGTGTGTTTTTGTTTTTAAACTGATAAACCAGATAAAAATAAGTCAATAAACTTTCAAAGTTAGAGGGTCTGGACATCCTTTTCCATGGAAATTGGCATTATTTTTTCGACATGCAATAAGTGAAACTAAGAACAGCTCCCACAAAGACAACCCAGATCACAAAGTCCTTTGAGATGTCTCTGTATTCTCTGGAACTCTCTGCCCCTTCATTAAAAAATTATTTTACCACTAAGTCAATTAAATACAAAAAAAAAAAAAGATGCTCTCAAACCAGCTGAGCAGATGATTCTTACCTCAGAAGGAAACCATGATATTTAGAAAACTTTAAGTAGAACTAACTGGGAGGGGAACCTTCTTGCTGAATGGCCTCTGGAAGTGAGCAGGGCTGTGTGCAGATGTTGCTATATCCCTGCAGCTTTGTGACCCTGCCCATATGGCTCTCTAGCCTTCTATTGCCTTATCAGGGTAAAGGGTGAAGTGATTTTTACCCCCAGGATTGAAGAAGAGATGACTCACCTAGCATATTATGAGCCTGTGCACAATGCCAGCATAACAATCCTCAATGATGGTGCATTCTTCATTGCAGATCAGATTCCACAATGGTCAAGGGTTCAAGACTGCTGCTCTGCTGAATGTCTGCCAGCACCAGGAGCTACAGCTACATACAAGATGCCAGGAAATACTTGAAAAGATGCTAGATAGGGTGATATCCCTACCTTCAGCTTTTAGGTGAAAATATTGATTGTATCATACTGAAATATGAAAGCATTAAGTGTAAACTGAAGGACTAGAGAAGTTACCTAACCAGTTGTCTCAGCTGACAGATGTTTCACAGCGCTGTCAAGGATTGTGAAATAACAAACATCTTGTCATTTTCGAAAACTTTTTAATGAAATGAAACCTACTTTGTACATTTAAGCACATAGTTGGTTCACTGAATTCTCACAACTGAACACAGCCTCATGGCCAGCACCCAGGTTATTAATTGCAGAACTAGCAGCATACCTAGAAGCTCCTCACTCATTCTTTCCTCTGGTCACTATTCCTGCAAGACGAGCCACTCTCCTGCTTCTACTAACACAAATCAGTGGTGTTTGGATCACTCGGCATGTGATCTCTTATGCCCAGCTTCTTTGTTCATTGCTCCATGTTTATAACATTCACCTACATTGATTCAGGTCACCTTAATTTTTATCATTCATCACCCACATAGTATAGCACCCCATTTTGTGAACATACTACAAGTTATTTATCTACCCTGTTGCTGATGGATGCATGGGTACTTCCAGTTTAAGGATATTTGAATATTCTACATGTGTTTTGGTAACTATTTCATGCATTTCTGTTGAGAGAGCACATATAAGTGGACCTACTGAGCCCTTGGGTAGCTTGTGTTCAACATTAGGAGATAACTCCAAGCATTTCTCTAAAGGTCTTTATCAGCATATGTTCCCACCAGCAGCATACCTTCCAATTGTCCCACATTACTATGGTTTGAAAGTGTCCCCTGTAGTTCATGTGTTAGAAGCTTGACCCCCAATATAGACATGTTATCAAAGCATTTATGTGATTATGGTGGAAATGTGTCTGTTATTGTCATAGTGAGCTCCCTAGGGAAGTTTGGCCCCCTCTTGCTTTGATCCCCATCTTCTCTCCCCCTGCTCTATGATGCCTTCTATCAGGTTGTGATACAACAAGAATGATCTTGATGAAAATTCCTATACCTTGTTAGTCTCCAGGACAATGATCATAATAAATTTGTTATCAGTATACATCGCTCAGTCTCAAGTATTCTGTTTACAGCACCACAAAATAGACTAAGAAATATCCTTGCCGACAATCTGTATCCTCCATCTTTTTCATTGTCATTATTCTGATGGATGCCTGCTTACATTTTCCCTTAGTTCTCTAGACACAAAATATTCTGCTATAAAAGAAGTGAATGCAGGGGTTGGGGATTTAGCTCAGTGGTAGAGCATTTTCCAAGCTAGCACAAGGCCCTGGGTTTGGTCCTCAGCTCCAAAACAACAAAAAAAGAAGAGCCTACAGAGGATATATTTAAGGCACATCACAAAGACCCCATGAGGAACATGACGGTCATGAATGTGTATCATTAAAGTAGAAATATCATCAAATGCACTTGGAACTCTCTTGAATGATCATTAACTCAGTCTTTCCCTTCCATGGTATATTTAACTTAAAGTTTTGCAATAGATTCTTGATTTCCCATCATCCCACATTTTGGCCCCAGAACTAAATTTTCTTCCCAGCGCTTCCTGGGTCTCCCAAGAGAGCCTTAATGAAATTTGGGATATTGGCAAGGAACAACTGGGAGAAACAGGAGAAGACTGGGCTCCGGACCCAGTAACAATCAGTAAACATCAGTGTGTACTTCAGAGTGGAAGAGTGGGCAGGAGAGGCCTGGCGGTTCTCAATATCCCATCCACAGGGACCACGTCACCATTAGATACATGCTAATAGAAATACCTTGCATTTGCACAGCTTTTTCCAATTTATAAAATGCTCTGGGAATCTATGGAACACCTAAAAAAGAAGCAAGTCCTGTGAAAGCAGCCTCCTGAGCAGCTGCCGCACAGCTGGTACCACACAGAGTTTATACTATGGCAATCGGATAGGGACTGTCCTCTACAAATGGAGGCTTGTGACAATAGCAGGAAGGATCTCACACTCTTTCTCCTGCTTGTGTGTTTGTGTCCCTCCATAAAATTTCCCATGCAACATACATGCCCATTTCCCACATACAAAGCAACTGCAGTTTTCCTTCAAGTGTTTTCAAGCATGCAGCCTATGCTTTGTACCACCTAACAATAACCAAGAGTTAGCAAGCACTCAGTTCATGTCAGGAAATGTCTATTTGTTTCTTGGTTTTGCTTTTTGTTTGTTTGTCTGTTTTTGAGGCAGGGTATTCCTGTAGCCCCAGCTGGTCTAGGACTCATCATGTAGACAAGGCTGGCCTCAGTCTCACAGAGAGTGCCAAGATTAAAGGCATGCACCACATGCCTGGCCCAGAAAATGTGTTAAATACATTTCATGAACAGTTTACTTTAATTTGGTTTAATTTCCTGACATTGATAGCCACAAAGCACATAATTCAAAGGCCCAGGGTGAATCTAGATCTGTTCCCACTAAGATCAGGTTCCCCTTCTGTTTGGGCCATAGTGCTGTGAAAGTTTTTTCTATTCCACTCTACAGCCACATCGTGGCCGCTGATACTACACCACAGCTCCAACATTTTCACTATGTCAGACGGTTGTTCATGAATATTTGATGCATTCATGTTTAATTGTCACATTACCAACCACTGACACCGTATGGGAATATGTTCAGAAGGAAACAAGACCCTTTGTAAAATGGAGATCTGGTGTAATGGGCTTCAAAGAAGTCAAAGATTATGCACTGCTGGGGAATGCTCTTTGCATTTTGAGCTTGTTTTTGCTTTGTTTTGTTTATAGATTTACTACAACTACAGGCAACTCTCTGAGATTTTGAGGCAAAGACTAATTTTGAAAAATAAATTATGTATCAAATTATCCTGCCAACCACAACAAGGCAGACCAAATGAACTCCCTTTCAGCCTGTACCTGGCATTCAGCTTATTTTACCTAAAATGTATCAAGTTCAAATGGATATAGTTTAAGTAAACAACATAGATACATGCAAAACTTTATGTAATTCATAGTTAATAGGAATAGCACAGGTTCTTGCAGTCCATCGTGACCTCTGATGTGTACGTATTGGTGGCTGACATCAGAAGAAACATGTGCTCATCACCACCTCCCATCCCAGTCCTGACGCCAACCACTAAGATGGAAAGACTGCCACTGTTTCTCACTTTGCCTTCTACTTGATCCATTCTCTGGTTTCATCCAACTCTAATCCATTTTCCATACTTAGAGAGAGATTTCAACATTGGAGTACTGTATTCTCTTACTTAAAACTACCCTTTGACTGTTCCCTGCCTCTGAAGGTACGATCCAAATGCTTGACAACTCCAGCAAGGACCTGAGGAGTCTTGCTTCTGCCCGCTTCATCTGCTTCATCTCTGCCTAGCAGAGGTGTCATCACACCAGCCTTCTTTCAGTCCTTCAGGCACGCTGAGCACTTAGCCCTAGCCACACCATCTCTATGTGGCTACTTTTCCTGGAAAACTAACTCAGCTCCTCCCCAGCATAACTTAACTAATCTTAACACACTTCTGGAACCTTGGGTTTGATTAGTGTAAGAAATTTTGTCCTCGAATGTAGGTGTAACCCAAGTTACCCTAATGCACTAACCCCATTACTATTTTTCATACTGACACAGCTGCCTATTTGTGTATCCCTTTGAATATCTTTTTGCCGGTTTATCCTGTGTCCTACCCTGAGCCTGGCCTATAATGGGCTCTAAAATATCTTGCCAGGTTGAACTAATTGAATAATTTGTTTTTGTTTATCCAATGAAGATTATTTCTTCTAATCAAATAAAAGCAGACCTCTAAGCTGTCCTCAACTATCTAAGGTAAGTCTGCCATTCTATTTGAAAGCTACACTCATAAAAGCAAATGAATTCATTCCACTTAGCCAACAAATAAACACAGAGTTAGGAGTCAAAGGCTACAATATGTTCCACAGTGTGTGCAGGATGTGTGTTCAGCCAATATGGCTTCTATTTTTTTCAGGCTGGTTTGTGGCTTAAAATGTTCAACAAAAAAAAGAAGGAAATTAGGCCGGGTGTGGTGGCACACGCCTTTAATCCCAGCACTCAGGAGGCTGAGGCAGGTGGATCTGTGTGAGTTCAAGGCCAGCCTGGTCTACATAGTGAGTTCCAGGACAGCTGGGGCTACAGGGAGCCCTTCCCTCAAAAAAAACAAAAAAAAAAAAGGAAATTTAGGCACTTCCACAGAAACCTGTTTTTCTAGCTACATTTTATATGGCTTCAAAAGGCCCCAGAAAAGAACTTAGGGAAAAGAACAGGGCTCACAACCATGCATCCCTTTAAGCTCCACGCAGGCTCCTAAAGAGATTCAAGGTTGTGTATTCCCTGTATGTGGTCCTCCTGGAGCTGCTATGTTGTCCACCAAACATGTATTTGTGGTTCATTCCCAGTCTTAAACTTCGCATGTGACCACATGAAAGTCCTACAGTCTCAAGACTTTTAACTCTGTTGCTTAAAGGCGTATAGTAAGCCGAAGCAGAAAAGCCTGGAAGGTTTCTGATCCTTTATAAGCAGTTTATACCCTGGTCCTATGTGGTGTCACAGCTTCAGGTACCACAGGCCTACAGCATCTCAAAGACGGGGCATCTGGCACCCGGTTAATTCTCCAGAATCTTTGAAACAAAAAAGAAAATCATTAAGAAATTCACAGCCATGAGGCTGGGGAGATGGCACAGCAGTTAAGAGCACTGGCTGCTCTTGTAGAGGACTCAGCTTCAGTTCCCAGAACCCTCATGGTGCTCATGGTGGCTAATAACCATCTGTAACTCTAGTTGCAGGAGATCTGACACCTCTTTTGACCCCTGTGAGCATTGCACACACATGGTACACATACAGGCAAAACACTCATATACATAAAATAAAATCTTTAAAAAAAAAAAAAAACAAAGAAATTCACAGCCTATTTCTATTTAAAAGGTTCATTTGCAAATGCGTGTGCCTGCATCTCACTGGCTGAGCTTGTTCCTCAGCTGTCTCTCCGTGCAGGTCTTCAGAACTGATTTTCCTTCCCTGGCTTATGTGGATGTCCTTGAATAGTCCAAATGAAAAGGGAACTAGGAACAAGGAAGATAGCATGGGCAAGAGCTGGAGTCTGGACCCGGGAAGTGTGCTCTCTGCTCTACCTCCCATCAGGTCCTTCATTTCCACATTTTGGTATGTAAAAACGGGCACCAGAGAAAAAGGACGTCAGATCTTCTATTTTATCTTTGAATTTCATTTTTCTCAAAAGTAAGCCTAATTTCTTTGGCAATGGCTACAAGGGATAAGGTACAAAAAGAATGTGTGTTGTTTTAATTTGATGAAAAACATGCCATCTAACTCTCTACTCGTGTCCTTAAACTTTCCATGAGCCAAACACTGGACATATGTTTCCATTATACACAAAAGTTCTCATATTCATAAATTATTCAGGTCTTTAATGCCAAATCATTCAGTTGTTTCTTTTTATTTTCCAGAATCCTCTTTGACTTCTGTTTCCCCGTGTTGTATTCTTTTTCTTTGTTTTATTTTGAAAATCCATGCTTCTAGGGCTAGAGAGATGACTCAGTGGTTAAGAGCACTGGTTGCTCTTACAGAGGACCCAGGTTCGATTCCCAGCACCCATATGGTGGCTAACAACCATTTGTAACTTCAGTTCCAGGGGACCTGACATCCTTTTCTGACCTCCATGACCACTGCACAACATGGATGCACTTACGCACATACAGGCAATACACTCACAAACATAAAATTAAAATAATAACTAAAATATTTTTAAATCCATGCTTCTGAAAGATAGAAAACAGAAAAAAAAAATAAGGAGCAGGTTTTAAGGCTCATTATAAAGTCACCAAGTGGCTCACCAAGAAATCATATGCCCAGGGCTTTGCTCAAGAATCCAGATGTATACCCCACCTCACCAGACCACTCACCATATGCTTAGCTCAAGGCCCCCAACATTTGGTCAAAGTCTTCACTTGCAGGCAACTAGATTCCATCTTCAAGGACCACTGTGCATTGTATAATGTGCAAGGGCATTGTACATTTCTAACACTCTGTGTTTCCAGCTTGAATTTATTTGAAGGGAAAAAAAAAAAAACTCCCAGTGTTTTGCTTTGCTTTCTCCTGCTTTGCTCCTTTGCTTCCTCCCTGACTGGAACTCATGGTGGCAGATCACTTCTGACCAAGTGAATAATTTCACATAGTTTTGTCCAGTTTCACTTTTTAGACTTGGTTAAAACTAAACTGTGATGATTGTTTGAATTTTAAGTCAATCTTAAAATCAATATAAGTCTGTCATCAAGAAACTGTGCTCTCGGCATTTTGTCTACAACACAGTGGATAAATGCTCTTCTGATGTTCGTCAGAGACTCTGGGTACAAGGCTCGCAGGGGAAGGCTGAGAAGCAAACTGGCACTGACCATTATAGCTGAATTTTAAAGGTTGGACTTTTATTGATGTAGGTCCCTAGGTAGACAACAGGGTAAGAGATGGTGACAGTATTTATTTCCAGCACTTTGGCTTTCAAAGAATAAAAAGACATAAATAAGGACATCAACTGATAAAGTAAATACAAGCACTAGCTAACTTCTTTAGGTACTTGGCTAAATGTCTATGAAACTGTTTTGTTCGGTATCTTGGAACAGAAAAATGGTCCTTCCTACACCAATATTTCTGTTTTTTATGCCCTTACCTTTAAAGGATTTGGCCATGGAAAAATATTCCATGTTGTGGGACACTTACACTTGTTCACATTGTGGGAGAATTTTGCACATGATCTCTTCCACTAGTCAGCCCTGTGCATTCCACAAGTGGGTTCTTCTCCCCTTGAGGGAGGCTCAGATGTATCTCATAGTTGTATTGCCCATGCCAAGCAGTGAGTAAAACAGAAGCCAAGCACTGTAGTGTCCATTTACTTACATATACATGAGCAGTAAAAACGTTTGAAGTGGATGGCCAATCTTAATGCAAGAAGTGTCCCCAGCTCACCTTGAGGGTGTATCAGCACAACATGAACTCATGGTTTTGACACCTGTACAACATGGAAGGACTTTTTTAAATATCACATGCACTTATTAGATATTTGCGGCCTTAAAAGCATAAATGAAGTTCAAATGGCCAACAAGCTTATGAAAACATGCTTAAATGCAAGTCATCACAATGAGTTATCACTCCACTCAATTAGAATAATTATTGCAAAAAAAAAACCCAAAAGACAAAAAGCAAGAAGTGCTATTAAAGATATGGAAAAAAGGGAACTTTGAATGCTACTGATGGGAATGTATATTAGAGAGCCACTGTGGAGAACAATAGGGAGGTTCCTTGAAATCCTAAATACAGATTTATCAAATAACTAGCTATCCCATTTTTGGCATCAAAGGAAATAATATCAGCATATGAAAGGGACACCTGCATGCACATGTTTGTTGCCGAACTATTCACAATAGCTAAGACGCAGAACTGGTTCAGATGCCCATCAAGGGACAAATGTATTTATAAATGTGGGATACATTCACAATGGAATATTATTCATCCATATGAAACTAAAAGGGTTCTGTACAGCAGCCTCATCAATCATGTGAAGAGGTAGCCTACAAAATAGAGAAAGGTCTTTACCAACTATACACCTGAGAGAGAATTAGTAATTAGAATATACCAAAAAAAAAAAAAAAAACTCAACAAAACTACCCCCCCCAAAAAAAAAACCTAATTAAAAAAGGGGAAAGGAACCAAACACAAATGCCTAAGAAAAAAAATTTTAATGTTCAACATCTTTAGCCAGCGGGGAAATGCAAATTAAAACTATTTTGAGATTCATCTTACCCCAGTCAGAATGGCTAAGATCCAAAACAACAAATCAGGACAAATGCTGGCAAGGATGTGGGGAAAGAGAACGTTCATCCACTGCTGGTAGGAGGGCAAACTCTTACAGCCACTGCAGAAATCAGCACGATGTTTCCTCAAAAACCTAGAAATAGATCTATAACATGACCCAGCCATACCACCCAAAGGATTCTGTATCCTACCACAGAGATACCTGCTCATCCATGTTCATTGCTGCTCTTAGTCACAACAGCCAAGAAATGGAAACAGCATAAAGGTCCATCAACTGATGAATGGAAAATGAAAATATGGTACATTTTTTACACAATGGAATATTATTCAACTGTTAAGAAAAATGAAATTATAGAATTAGCAAGTAATGGGTAGAGCTAGAAATAATCATTCTGAGAGTGAGGTGATCTAAGCCAAGAAAGACAAACATCGCATGTTCTCTCTTATATGGATAGCTTTGAATCTTTTGAAAAGAGTGTATCTATTGGAAGATACATAGAGGTCAGGGCCATGGTGGTGGCTGGGGTGTTTGATGAGAGGGGAGATAGAATGTAATGGTATAAAGGGAGATGGAGGAAAAATGGAATGGGAAGTGTTAAATGGGGTGAGGGATAGGACAGGGTAGAAGAGAGAGTATGGGGAAAGATAGCTAACACTAAAGGCCATTTGGAAGAGTCACTAACACTAAAAACATTTTGAAGCCTACTACTGTTAAAGTTTCCTAAAAAATATACATATACATATAGAAAGAGTTTAAATGGAGTAACCTTATAACAAGAAAATAATGCCCCACTAGACAGCACAGCAAATAAAGTCCAAAGCAAGGGCTGGAGAGATGGCTTAGTGGTTAAGAGTACTAGCTTGTCTTGCAGAGGACCAGTGTTCAGTTCCCAGTACCCACGTATTAGCTAACAGCTGTCCATAACTCCAGTATCAGGGCATCAAATGCCATCTTCTGGCCTCTGTGGGCACTGCAAGCACACAATGCACTTACATACATGCAGGCAAAACGTCCATTCACATAAAATAAAAATAAACCAAAAAAAAAAGTTATTTAAAGCCCAGTGCCAGGAATGGGCTCCCTCTTTGGGAGCTGTTTACCAGCAAGGTCCCACAGACCATCAAAGAATACTGGCTGTTGCCATTGCTCTTGGTAACCCTCCAGGGCCCAACAGTAAGACCCCATTCCTGAAACACTATATACATGAGTCATAGAATATGGAGAAATCAAGCTGGTCAGTACCAGTACCTCAAAGCTCTGCTGGATAGCCTTCGTAATACTGAAAGGTGCTGCTAGAAGAGAAAAGTAATCATCATCCTTACCCAGCTGTGAACCTTGAGAGCTACAAGAACACTGTACTGGTGAGGCATGCTCACTGGTGCAGTAGTGGCATGAATCTTATGGTTGGATTCACGTCTTCCTTTGCAAGATGGAACACATCTTGGCACTGTCAACAGGGCCAAGAACCTGTGGCTAGACAGGTAACAGGCCATAGTGGAAAATCTACTATTGTTATTCTGCTAAATAGACATAGTATTAAAACTGATTCCTAATGACTTAGCATTTTACCCATAGATTGGTACATCTCTCAACTCTCATTAGCAAAGCTCTTTTTGTAGATAGCAATTAACACAGAGACCCTCAACTGTCAATGTGTAGAGAATAAAAGACTGTGGAGTGCTCAGCCCTAAATGGGACACATATACCACAGCCCTTCACCAGAGGCTCAGGGAGCATCGTGGAAGAGGAGGCAGAACGATTGTAAGAGCCAGAGGTGGTGGATGGATACAATGAAATGGTGTTTTCCACACAGAATGAGGCCATTGAAATAGCACAGTGATTGTGACAGCATGCACAAGACCTGCACAAGCCCAAGCCAGACAAAATCAGAGCATGGAAGGGAGAGGTGGACAGGAAGCCCCAGCACTAGCTGAGGAACAATTGACAATTAATATCTGTTAAGAGGAAAGACAGTTTTCTTTAGCAGTGTGATGCCAGATAGGTTGACCAAGCTCCAGAGAATGAACCTATACCCAAGAGTATTTGGGGAGCACAAAACAGACTCAATAGGCCTTAAGAAGCTAGAGAGAGGGGAGAGGAATTGGGCAGGGGGGTAGGGAGGTGGGGGTTGTGTCTGAGAGAAGATGGGGGTTGGATATAATCACAATACATTGTATGAACTTCTCAAAGAATCAATAAAACTATTGTTTTCAAAAAAAGAAGAAAAAGAGTATCTGACTGGGTTTGGTGGCACACACCTTTAATCCCAGCACTGGGAAGGTAGAGGCAGGTAGATATTTGTGAGTTCAAGGCCACCCTGGTCTACATAGTGAGTTCCAGGTCAGCTGGGGCTACAGGGAGACCCTATCTCAAAAACAGTGTGATGGCTTGAATGAGAATGTCCCCTATAGGCTCCAAGTACTTGGATATTTTGTCCCTAGTTGGTGGTGCTGTTTTGGGAGGTCTTAGAAACTGTGGCTATGCTGGAGGAACCATATCACTGGGGGTGGGCTTAAAGAGTTCTGAGGCCCTGCTGGATTCTGAGTCACTCGCTTGCTTCCTGTGCCTGCTTGAAGATGTGAGTGCTCTGCTTTCTGCTACTACTCCAGCTACCTCCTGCCACCATGCCACCCCACCTCGATGGACTGTAATTCCCCTGGAACCATAAACTCAAATAAACTCTTCCTTCTATAAGTTGCTTCGGTCAGTGTTTCTATCACAACAACAGAAAAGTAACTAATATGAAGAGTACTTCATACTTTCAGCAAAATAGATATTGGACATTGAAAGCATTGTATTAGGTCAAATAAGTCAAATGCAGAGAAGAATAAAAAAGAAAAAGATAAGGGTTGAAAGGTTCCTAACAGCCTGAGAATTACTAAATCAGATGATGCATAAGATCTTTCTTTGCTGAAGCTTTATGATTCTGGGAATGAATGAAATTCAGAAAAACCACAATGTGTCAAGATCAATCGCTTTAAGAAAAGTGGGCTGCACTTGAAGTATCAAGAGAGAAAATGTAGCCTGGTGTGATGGTGCACACCTTCAGTCCTAGGACTCAGGAGGTAGAGGCAGGCATATCTCTGTGAGATCAAGACCAGCTTGGTCTACATAGTGAGTTTTAGGACAACTGAGGCTAATGCCTCAAAAAAGCAGAGAGAGGGGGGAGGGAATATGTAAAATCAGGCATGGTGATGGATGTCAGTAATCCTAGCATTGGAGAGACAAAAGCAAGTAAATTGAGAATTCAGGTCACCCTAGATGTGTAGTTAGATTGTGTTGGAAAGGGAAGGAAGGAAAAAATGAAGGGCAGGGAAGAGAAGGAAGACAAAAAGAGAGAAAAATATATTTGAATTTCTCAAATATTTATGTTCACACCAGGGGTATTGTACCAGCCAGCACACACATGACTACTCACTACTGAAAATGAGTGCAATTTTTGTCTTTACTACTAGCCTGGATAGTCACACAGATGTTCACACAGATGAGTGTAAATAATGCATATCATTCGAGATAACACACGTCAGGAATACAAATTATACATACACATTCCAACCTAGACTAGCCTGCCACCCAGCCTCCCACTGCTAACCAAAGTGCTGGAGAGAAACTTGCTTCTAGGGTGGCAGACAATTGCACACTGTCTCTGCCACCTCCTCCTTCTTCTGCCACTCCTGGTTCTGCTGTGTGCACCTTCAGTGCACGAACGCTCATATTAATTTGAATTTGTCAGGGCAGGATGGTTTAAGAATAAGATGCATATACCACGTAGTAAACTAATGGAAGCCCATTGTGAATGACACTTTGTCAATGAGGCAGATCAAGTTCCCATTTGATGGGCAACCTATCAATGAAACAGATCTCCCTGCACTGTTGGAAATGGAGGATGAAGATACAGTTGAAGTGTTCCAGCTGCAGACAGGAGGTGTCCACTGAAAAGGGAACCTGCTGCTTCACTCCAGAATTTTGCTATTGACCAAGATCATATTCTCAATTAAAAAGCTGTAATTTGGTTGCACCAAATCCTGACTACAACAGCACAGTTTTCTCTGTTCTTTTTTTTCCTTCCCCATCAGTCCTCATTCCTGTACTGTACACAGAGCAGCTGGTGTATGTGCATAAGCATATTGTGCTTTTTTCCATTTTTAACATAGAGCCAATGCTATCCTCTGGTTGGCATCAAATGGAGATGGTATGGGGAAAGCACTGGTTCTGTGAAAACCTCCCCTTCTTCCTTAGTGACGTGCTCAGTCAGCACTTATCTTTGTATTCCAGGGCAACAAATGCTTTATGGGGTCCACACTTTAAAATGAAGGCAGAAAAGTGTATTTGAATTTAGAAAACCAGTTCTCAGGCCAAGATTGGCCCCCAGAGCTGCTTATCATCTCTGATTTCTGCACTTCAACAGCATTGTTCTAAGGAAATACTCGTTGTTGATTTCACAACGGTTCCTTCTGCAAGTGCCTGTACTGGTGTTAACTAACTGGAGATGGCATCTGGGGTTCTGAGTTTTTCTCTGCTACTCATGAGATCTGCCTTGATTTCCTTGACTGTAAATAGAAGAGACTGGGCAAAAGGAAACCTTAAACCATGCATTATGGACCTATTCAGCAGTCTTATCTATGACCTCTTTTGGGAATATTTGTAAATAGATAAGAGAAATGTGTGTGTGTGTGTGTGTGTGTGTGTGTGTGTGTGTGTGTACGTAAATGAGAAAACTAATTGCATAAAGGACCATAGTCAGCATAAATTAAATATATGATATAGTTATATATGTATTTTCATTGGTAACACATTAAAGAAGACCTGGAAATGAGCCAAATAACCACCATGGTATCAAAGAAGTGACGGGCACAACCTGTACCCTGTGTGTTTTAGAACAGTGTGAGGTGAGAACTGAAGGCAGTTCTCATTTTTGCTGTCAAAGCCTCAGACACAGCAGATGTTCCTGGACTTTGTTGTCCATATTAGAAAGAGAAATGATAGGTTTAAATCAGAGTTATTGGAACAGAAATAATTCTTTCCCTATCCGAGGCCATAGAGCTTCCTGGACTCTATCCAAGGATCCTTTGGTTACATGAACCTCTGGGCCAGTTGATTCCTAGGGTCCCTTGTCACTCCTTTAATACTCCCTACCCTGGATAGATCCTGGTGGACTGTGTGTGTGTGTGTGTGTGTGTGTGTGTGTGTGTGTGTGTGAATCTCTCAGAGAACTCAAATTTAAACAGACATCAAAACATTTCATTTCCAAGTCTTGGGTTCTGTGCAGCTCTGAGCACAGCAGAGTCAGTTTTCCTAGTTGAGATTGGTCAGCACCAGGTTCATTTGTCTAGCATTTCTCAGAATATTTTCCCACATTTGTCCAACTGCAGCTTGAAAGCTGTAAGTGACAATATAAATGTGCCCTAAGGTACAAAGTGCAACCCCCTTTCCCTGAGTGATCTCAGGTTTGGCCATTACCATGCAGATGCCCAGAGCCAAGGGATCTCCGTAGATCTGCTAATTACTCCCCAGACTTTTCCACCAGCAATAAAAATCCCATTTGTTGCAGCTTGTTTGGAGAACAGCCCCCATTTCCACAGTGGTGGTATTAATTAGCAAAAACTTGTGAAAATGACCAGAGTTTATATGCTTTAAGCAGAGGGACAGAAAGGACCCTGAGCCATTTCTAAATATTCCTATAAATTCCCTTATAGCAAACAGGGGCTAAAGGTTCACTTGTCTTAGACATTGTAATTTTTAATGACTGTGGCCACAAGTAAGAACTAGTTGTAATCCTGGGTTCCCATTAGACTGTTACTTAGACAAATCCTGAATGCAAACGATGGTGAATGTCTCAGGTCATCAGTCACTATTTCTCACCTTCACTAGTGCTGGAAAGTGCTAGAAAGCACTGGATGGTCCACGTCAGAGGGAAGACCCCACCCAGCCAGAACCGTAGACATAAATGTCTCTCCAAGGTTCCAAGAGATATTCCAGATGTTAACACTGGGACTGGGGGTTTGAGGAGAGGGGGTGTCTGTGCCACCAGCCTAGAATCTCAGGGAGATCTACAGACATAGGTGGTGGAAACTGATGGAAGAAACAGTGAAGCAGAGAATGTTTTCTACCCGAGGTCTTATCAAGTCTTTGTTATGGGGCCGTTTTGATTTTTATGTTTGTGCTTGTGTTTGTTTTGTTACAATGCCCTGAATAACAGTTTGTTCACAAGGAGAAAACAGTCTACCCTACCCTTAAAGCCCAGGATTCAATCACTTTCTAAGCAAATGTGAGCTTAGCTTGACTTATGAACAGTTAAATGGCTGAAGGGTAATAAATCTTTCCTCTTTGCTTTCAGTGACTGCTTCAGAATATTTTACTCCCTAATTTCTACCCTGAGCCAACAATCACTGCTGACTTTAGCTAAGAATTCTATTTTTTAATTTTTTATAGCTACAATGCGAGTTTCCCATGCAGTTTTTATTAACTCTGTTTCATTGCAAGGCCTTGCAATCAAAAATGGACCTTATTTTTATTTGGAGAAATCTATTTCAGTGACAAGCTAGCCTCGGGGTAGCTATCTGTCAGTCTCTTTGCTTTTTTTTCCTGTTGAAACAAGCATGGGAAAGTTGCAAGACAAATGCCACACAGGGCAGGGCTGAAGGAAGAGGCATGCTGCCCATATTTCTGGCAGTTCAGTGCTACGTGGTAACAGGAAAATGGGCAAGGGGGAGATCCATCTATGTAAGGTACGAGGAAACACCTGTGTCTATCAGCCTTTGTTTCCAACAGGCGGAAGGTCTTCAGTTCTCTCCATGTGTCAACTTTTCCCAGAGAGGACATTATTCTGGGGACCAGAGTTTAATACTTAGAGGGAGAAACACGTCTTCTTTAAAATGCAAAAGGACTGGCTGCAGAGGTGGCTCAGTGGTAAAGGGCACTTCTTCCTCTTCTACAGAAGCTGAGGTCCCAGCATCCATGCCAGGTGGCTCTCAGCTACCTGTTACTCCAGGGGACCCAACATCCTCTTCTGGACTCCACCAAATGCACACACATAAATACACGCAATTAAGAAATAAAGTAAACCTTTAAAAAACAAAACGGCAAAGGGAGTTAGGGATCTGGTTCTCCTGGGTTGGGACCCCAGTACTTCCTGAACTGTCTTCCCTTGACCCTTCTGGAGGTAAAGCCATGTCCTTCAGAGATGAGCACATGAATGTCTCCAATAGGCATTTTTAGAAACCAAACCCAGCACCTTACAGGACACAATACAGCATGGCAGCTGGACCAGTGTTCAGATATGCACACCATGGGCCATGTTCAAACACACACACACACACACACACACACACATACACACACACACACACACACACACAGCTTGTCATTCAAAGAGTTTCTGTATATTCAACCCGTAAGGCCCTAAAAACAAATGGAAAGGGAGATATGAATACCTTTGAGTGACCTATATCTTTACATTATTTCTCTTAATCCTCCAAATTAGCTTCATTGTCCCCAGTTGATATGTGAAGTTGAGGCTGGCGAGACTGTTAGTGCCAACAAGCGGTTGTATAACTTATATGGCCTCATTATCTGGCACAAACAGAGAAAAGCACAGTGGAAGGCACTCTCAAGATCCTGGTTTAAATGCTCAGCTTTTAGCTGACAAGTTACAGAGGAGGGACCAATACAGCATACCAACTGTTGCTATAAATAAAGTTTTATTGTAACACAGTTACACATTTTAAAAATATTGTCTATGTGTTTCCATTACAAAGGGAGAAATTAGGAGTTAAAGAGATGACTCGGTGGTTAAGAACACTGGCTGCCCTTGCAGAGGACCTGGGTTCGATTCCCAGCACCCACATGGTGGCTACCAACCATCCATAACTCCAGCTCCAAGGGATCAAATGCCCTCTTTGACCTCAGTGGGCATTGCAGGACATGGGTGCACTTACATACATGCAGGCAATACACTCATGCACATAAAATAAAATAATAATAACTGAAAACATTTTTAAAAAACAAAGGGAGAAAATATATGGCTCACAAAACCTAGAGTATTTGCTATCTGCCCCCTTAACAAAAAAAATCATTTATCAACCCCTGCTAGAGATCACGTTGAGAATTAACAAGCTAATAGTACGGAGTTTTCCAATCCACTAACATGCTCTATATTTTTCCATTTATTAAGTCCTCTCTTCCAGAAATGTTTTGTACTGCCACTATAAAAGTCTTACATGTTTTGTTAAAAATAAATTTAAATGAGTCATACTTTCTATGCTGTCATGAAGGGTATTTGCCATGTTATTTTTCAGTTGTTTGCACTGGATATACAAATACAATTAATTTTATATATCGCAATTGAGTGCTGACATTGTACTGACTTCACACATTAGTTCTGACATCTTTTTGGTCTGTTCCTTAGGCCCACCTGAATAGGCTGAGATGTCACATTGAGTGAAAGCTTTATTATTTCCTTCACACTGCTTGTCTGCCTTTACTTCTCCTGCCCTTTGCACTCCTGTGCTGCAGCGCAATATTGGTGAAAGTGGTAAGGTGAGCATACTTCCCCTCTTCACGACCTTAAGGAGAAAGTGGCCCGTGGTCATAGCTAAGCTGCATTCTCATTGGATGTCATTGCCCTTTACCTGACCACTTCTTTGCATCTTCTGACAAACTGATGTTTTGACAGAATGAATGAGTGCATGAAACCTGAAGAATGTGAGGTGGGAGTATTTACCATGAAGTCCTGCCACATGCTCAGATTGGCAAGAGTGGACTGGTGTGACAGGGAAAGGAGGAGATGGAGCTGAAAGCATTTCAGAGGCCCTCCTGGGTCTGCTATTCATCTGACAGAAAAGCTTGTGAGCGAGTGTAAAATGAAAAGACTGCTTTGGAAAACAGTGGCTTCTTATAACGTGAAACTTAGACTTGTCCTCTGGCCCAACAATTGCACTACTGCATATTTACAAGGAGAGATAAGAGCATATTCCAACAAAAGACCTATATGTGAACAGTCCTGCCAACTTTACATGTAATGGACAAAAAGTAGAAGTGATCTAATATCCAGTGAGAATATTTTTTAAGTTGTACCATCGTTCTATAATAGAATACTACTCAGCAGTAAAAAGGAAGAAATTCCTGGCATACACTATATGATGAACCCTAAGAACACTATAATTAGTGAAAGAAATGAGGAGTAAAAGTATTATGAATAGACCCACTGGGACTTCGTCACTTGGTCAGGTATACTTTGTTCCTTCCTACTCCATAGCCTCCCCTTTCCTCCCCTTCCACTGAGATCCCTCTTCCCCATCCATCAGGTAGATTTTGCTCTTTTCCACCCTGTAGGCTGCTATCTTCTCTACAATATCACTTCTCTGGGCTGCTGAATGGACATCCCTCTGCCTTACCCCATAGACCACCAGACTCCTCTGGGATTTCAACTCCACATGCTGTCAGGCTGCCCAGCAATCAGGGCAATCTTCCATTCATGTACCATATAGACTAGGCTCACTCCTTCCCACCCTATAAACTTCTGGCTCCTTTAGGATCTCACTTCCTGACCCTCCTAAATAGGCCCCCTGTCTATCCACCCAGCTTTTCAAGATCTCCTGAACCCCAACCACTGGTTGACCGAGCTTTATCAGGTTAGGGAAACCAAGTGAGGAAAGCCACACTAGAAGGCAGCAGAAAAGAGGATCAGCAAAGGATGTGGTAACCCTTGGATAGCATCTGCTCAGGCTGACAGTAGTGGACTCTGAAGCCTAGGAATAGAACCTCCAGCCTCAATACCAGTTCCACAAAGGAAAACAGCTCAACCCTCTTATAGGTTAATCCCCTCATACACATTGCACACCCTTACACTGAAAGATAAAAGCTGATTTGAACAAAAATAAAGACCCAACTAACAAACTACTTCAGATATGTGAGTCCCAGCACAGAAACAAGAAAGCAGGTATGGCATGCATGAACCTCCTAAAATTACTAGCCTCATAGTAGTTAACCCCAGTGGGAATGACCTAGAAGAACTTCCAAAGAATTCAAAAGAATGATAACTATGTTCAAACAACTCAAAGATGGTATGAATATTCTCCAAGAGAACAAAAACAAAGAGCTGGATGAAATTAATCTGAGGCATGAAAATAGAATTTAATAAAGAGATAGAATAGCTCAGGAAAACCCAAACTGCAATGATGCTAGAAATGAAAAACTCAATAAGCCAAATAAGAAGCTCAGTGGAAAGTCTCACTAACCACATGGATCATGTGGAAAACAAGAGTCAGAGTTGGAAGACAAAGTGGAGGAACCAGATCACTCCGTAAAGGGCCAATTAGAAATGTTTAAAAGAAATGAATGGAACCTGAGAGAGCTTTGATACACTGTGAAGATATCTATCCTTCAAATTACAGGCATTGAAAGAGGAAAATACCATAGCAAAGACATAGAGATTATTTTCAATAAAATCATAGAAGAAAATTTCACAAACCTAGAGAAAGACATTTCCATACAGGTATAAGAGGCTTACAGAACACCAAAAAGACAGAACCAGAAAAGAAAATTCCCACAACAGGAACAGAATACAGAAATTAAAAATAACAATAAAAAAAACAGAATACAGAAAAGGTTTTGAAAACTGCAAGAGGAAAAGATCAAGTCACTTTAAAGGCAGGTTCATCAAAATAACTCATGATTATCCAACATAAACTTTTAAAGCCAGAGGGGCCTACAAAGATGTATTTGAAGTTCTGAAAAACCACAACTATCAACCCAGGCTATTACACCCAGAAAAACTATCTATTAAATTTGAAGGAAAAATTAAAAGTTATCATGAAAAAAGTTTTAAGGAATTTATGATGAATAAGCCAGCTCTACAGAGGAGGGTTTGTCATTCTGAAGAGAAGGACAAACATAACCAAAAGGTCTCAGGGAATAAATAATGTCAGGACAGGTAATCAAAAGAGGTCTAAGAAAACACCTCAAAATCAGAAAAATTATGAGAATTTATACACATTTTCAGTAATAACTCTTAATATTAACAATCTTAATTCCCTTAATAAAAAAGACACAGATTAACAGATTGGATTAGAAAATGGGGTCTGTCTTTTTGCTGCCTCCAAGAAACATGTCTTACCATCAACAATAGACACACCACCTTAGAGGAAAAGGGTGAAAAGGTATTCTAAGTAAATGGAACTAAAAATCAAGCAGGTATAACTATTCTAATATGTGGCAAAAATCGACTTCAAGCCAAAACTGGTCAGAAGAGCTAAGGAAGATCACTTCATATGCATTAAAGGAACAATCCGCCAAGAAGGTATTACAATTCTAAACATATATACACTGAACACTGACACACATAACTTCATATAAGATATGCTATTAGATTTAAAATCACAGACTAACCCTAACACAATAATAGTAGATGATTTTAGTGCTCCATTCTCACCCATAGACAAGTCATCTGAACAAAAACTAAACAGAGAAACACTGGAGTTAAATGACATTATAAATCACTTGGACCTGACTGACAGTTATAGAACATTTCACTCGAACACTAAAGAATGCACATTTCTCAGCAGCACATGGAATTTTCCCCAAAATTGACTACATATTAGGACACAAAGAAAGTTTCAACAAATATAGAAAATGTAGTATAACATCATGCATTCTATCTGACCACAGTGGAATAAAGCTGGATATCAAGAGCAACAAAAATATACAAAGTACACAATAGAACAGGGCCAAGGGAGAAATCAAGAAGGAAATTTTAAAATTCTAAAAACTGAATGAAAATGAAAACACAACATACCAAAATATATGAGACAAAATTAAAGTTTATAGTGGTAAGTACCTAAATCAAACAATTTGAGAAATCAGTGTTAATAGCTTAATCATGAACCTGGAGGCTTTGGTAAAACAAGATCAAACCAAACCTTGAACAGTTAATGGGAAGAGATAATAAAAAGCATGGCTGAAATTAATGAAATAGAGATGAAAACACAATACAAAGAATTAACTAAAGGAAGAGTAAGAGCTGGTTCCTTGAAAAGATGAATAAGATTGGCAAGCCCTTAACCAATTAAATAGAAGAAAAAGAGAAAAGACCAAAATTTCTAGTTAATAAAATTAAAAATGAAAAGGAAGATATTAAAATAGGTACCAATGAAATTCAGAAAATCCTAAGACCATATTTTAAGGCCTTTATTACAATAAATTGGAAAAATAAAAGAGAAATGAATGAATTTCTAGATGCATAAAACATGCCAAAATTAAGCCAAAATAAAATAAGTAATTTAAACATATCCATAATTAGCAATGAGACTGAAGCAGTAATAAAAAGTCTCCCAACTAAAAGAACTTAAGACCAGACGAATTCATTGCAGAATTTCTACCAGAACTTCAAAGAAGAAATAATACCACTACTACTTAAATTATTCCATGAACTAGAAAAAGAGGAAGGCTTCCAAACTTTTTGTGAAGTCAGTATTATCCTGATTCCAAAAGCAGATAAACATGCACACACACGAGAGAGAGAGAGAGAGAGAGAGAGAGAGAGAGAGAGGAGAGAAGACTCATAAGGAAATTACAGGCAACTCCCTGATGAATGTACATGCAAAAATTCTCAATAAAATACTGCAAACTGAGCCAGGCGTGGTGGCACATGCCTTTAATCCCAGCACTCGGGAG
>NW_008332087.1:3318995-3330584 GCF_000622305.1 Nannospalax galili
TTACTTAATTTATTGAAAAAGATAGAAATGGAGGAAGAGCTTCCAAATTCCTTCTATGAAGCCAGCATCACCTAATACCAAAGCCAGGTAAAGATACAACCAAAAAAGAAAACTATAGACCCATATCCTTAATGAACATAGATGCAAAAATTCTCAATAAAATACTTGCTAACCGCATACAGACACACATCAAAAAAATCATCCATCATAGCCAAGTTGGCTTCATTCCAGAGATGCAAGGATGGTTTAGTATTCATAAATTATCAATAAATGTTATCCTTCACATAAATAGATTCAAAGACAGAAATCACATGGTCATCATATTAGATGCTGAAAGACCTTTCGGAAAAAAAAAAAATCCAACATCTCTTCATGATAAATGTCATGGACAGACTTGAGGTGGAGCAAACATACCTTAATATAATAAAGGCTATATATGACAAACCTATACCCAATATGCTAACTACAGAAAAACTCAGGGTTCCCACTAAGATCAGAAACAAGAAAAGGGTGTCCAGTCTCTCTATTCCTATTCAATACTGTGCTTAAAATCTTAGCTAGAGCAATATTACAAGAGAAGAAAATAAAAGGGATACAAATACAAAAAGAAATCAAAGAATCCCTATTTGAAGATGACATGATTACAAAAGTAGAGATCCTAAAGACGCCACCAAAAATCTCTTAGCACTTATAAATATTTTCAAGAAAGAGGCAGGATACAAATTGATACAAAGCCAGTAGCCTTCTCATACAGCAATGATAAACATACTGAAAAGGGAATTAGGGAAACAGTGCCTTTCACAATAGCCACATTGGAGTAAACCTAAACAAGGAAATGACAGATCTCTACAGTGAAACTCTGACACTGAAGAGAGAAATTGAGAAAGAATCAGAGGATGGAAAGACCTTTCATGCTCACGGATTAGAAGAATCAATATTGTGAAAATGACAACCCTACCAAAAGCAATTTATCAGTTCATTTCATTCACAATCAAAATACCTGGACCTTTCTTTATAGACATAGAAAAATCAATCTCAAAATTTATATGGAAACAGAAATGACTAGGGATAAACAAAGCAATCCTGAATAAAAAGAATACTGCAGGAGATATCACATCTGATTTTAAATTATACTACTAAACCATAGTAATAAAAACAGCATGGTACTGGCACAGAAACAAGCACATCAATGGAATACAATAGAGGGTTAAGATATAACTCTATATGTCAATACCTACCCTATCTTTGACAAAAATATCAAAAATATGCATTGGCGAAAAGACAGCATCTCTAACAAATGGTGATAGGAGACCTGGATGTCAACATGCAGAAAAATTAAACTAGATTCTTAATTCTCACCTTGCATAAAACTCAATTCAAAATGGATCAAAGACCTCAACATAAAACTTAATACCCTAATACCTAATTTCTAGAGGAAAAAGTGGGGAGGTGGCCAGGCGTAGTTGCACATACCTTTAATCCCAGTAGAGGCAGGCAGATCTCTGTGATTTCAAGTCCGGTCTGGTCTACTTAGTGAGTTCCAGGCCAGCTGAGGATACAGGGAAACCCTGTTTCAAAAAGACAAAAAAAAAAAAAAAATGGGGAGTATACTTAAACTTATAGGCATAGATCAGGACTTGTTAAGCAAGTCTCTAATAGCTCAGAAAATACGACTAACAATTGATAAATGGAATCTCATGAAACCAAAAGGCTTCTATACAGCAAAGGAAATGGTCAATGGAGTATAAAGGCAGCCCACAGAATCGGAGAAAATCTTTTCCAGCTACACATCTAATAGAGATTGTCTAGAATGTACAAAGAACTAAACACCAAGAAAACAAACAACTAAGTTAAAAATGGGCTAGGGAACTAAACAGAAAGTCCTCAAAAGAAGAACTGCAGATGGCTAGTAAAAAAAAAGTTTGCAATGACCTCAGCCATTAGGGAAATGCAGTTTAAAACTATCTTAAAATTCTATCTCACTCTAATCAAAATGGTCATCATCAGGAATAAAAGTGACAAAAAATGCTGGTGTGGATGTGGGGATACACTATCGGTGAGTGTAAGGTAGAGCAGCCACTCTGGAAATCAGCGTGGGGGTTTCTCTAAAAACTAGAAATATATCTACCATATGACCCAGCTGTCCTGCTCCTGGCTATAGTCCCAAAGGACTTTGTATCTTACTAGTGAAATACTTGCACACGTTCACTAGTTGAGAAACAAAATCAACCTACATATCCCTCAGCTGACAAAATGGATAATGAAAATGTGTCACGTGCGCTCAATAGAATACTAAGTTGTAAAGAAAACTGAAATGTGTAGGTCAATGGATGAAACTGGAAACAATTAGACTGACTGAGGTCACCCAGGCCCAGAAAGATAAACACTGTATGTTCTCACTCACATGAGGAACCTAACTTCAAATCTGTTGTTTTCCTCATTTAACATGGAATACACATAGAAGCCAGGAAATCAGAAACCGTCCGTTGGCAGGTGTGGAATACAGTTCGGGAAAAGAGATAGGAGGATGATGAGGAAATGGAAGTGGAGAGGGAGGATACCGGGGTCAGGAAGGTCTCAAGCAGACAGTGGCGTGACAGGGATGGGGAAACGAGGGGCCCGGGGAAGGCTTAGCCAAATGAGGTGCGTGAAGAAGCTATTTGGGAACACACAGTTAGGGGGTGAGTTCACCAAAAGTAAGGATCTATGAAGAAGCTTTATGAAACTCCACTAGTCTGTTAACTAATTAAAAATACTTTTTTAAAAAGGGAGTTTGAACAGAAGTATTCTCATTAGTGAACAATGTTGTTCCCAGAGGACATAGGTTATTAAATGAAAATCTCAGTGCCAGGGCACTTGATACCTCCTTATGAATTATTGGTCAGAGTGGTTCCAGAGGCACCTAAAATCATACAGGTCATTGCTGTCGCTCTTGATTGCTCAAGACCCTACTGCTGAAGACACCACACACTTGGTTGAAGGCAATAGAGAAATCAGTCATTGGGCTGACCAGGAAACTCTCCCTGCTGGCTAGCTTTCATAATGCGGGAAGGTATTAGGCATTTTGCTGGGGAAGAAAGGCCATCAGTGGTCTTGTCCAGTGCTGAGCCCTACTGCTGCAATGAGTTCATGTGTACAACAGTCATGTCATCTGCAGAGGACAACATTTCAATACCAACCTGCCAGGCAATATGTGCCCTCTGGTGCAATAGGGACAAGACTAATTATGTGGGTAGCTGCTCTCTATATTGGATTTGAGGTAACCAAATGCTCTCTTGACTAGATTTGAGGCCTGCTACACAAGAGAGATTTCATTCCTTGTACCGTAAACAGTCAAAACCCATTGATAAGGAAGTCAGAGGCCCTAGAGGAAAACCTATGGATGCTTTTGTTCTAAATGGTCAGCTTGTCAGACTTCTTTCTAAGTACTTCTGTTTATATGCACAGATCTGTACTTCTCCCAGCCTTGGTCACAGAAGCTCCTCATTAAATCAGGATGGCTGAGCCGTCCAAGGCCCTGTGTTCAGAAGCTTCTTTTTACAGTGAGTGGTGGCTGATGGAGATCATTACCTTTCAACATGCTGAAACTAAGTGACTGTGAGAGCTCAGCCATAGATGGGACCTCTAAATCAGCCTCCACTCCCAAGGCTCAGGAAACATTGAGGAAGAAGGGATGAACAGAACATAAGAGCCAGAGGATTGGAACAGGGTTGTGAAATGTCCTCTGGAGATGACATGGCTGTTATGCACATGAACACACAGCAGCAGTTACCTACAGAAGGCCTGAACAGGGCCAAGACAGTTAAAAATTCCAACATGGAATGAGAAGAGGCTCCTGAGGCCCTGTCCCTAGCTGACGAGCCATTGGCATTTGCAAGCTACTGAGGGAGAATCACTTTTCTTTAGAAGTGTGGCCACTGGTAGGCTACGCTATGTACCAGTGGATGACCCCATGCTCATGTGCATAAGGGCAGCATGATTTGCACTCAGTAGATTAAAACCATAGTGTTAAAATTTTAAAATTATAAGAGGAACTCATAAAGTTGGGAGGGAGCTAAGAGGGGAGGGGTCCTTGAGGGAATTCAAGGGAGAGGGGAGGAAGGAGTAGATATGATCAAGTTACATTGTACATATGTAAGGAATTTTCAAAAAATAAACTAACCTAAAATTTAAAGAGTCCATATTAATTCCATTTAAATGAAGTTCCTAGAAGAGGAAAAACTAGTACATAATAATAAAACCATAGCAGTATTTACATGGGAAGGATATCAGGGCTGGGGTTGATTGAAAAGGGTTGGTGTGGTGATGTATCTGTGGAGAACACATATCACAGTTCAAACCGTGTGCCTAATAGCTATATGTGTGACTGAATTTAATGCTAAAAAGCAAACAGGAAAAAGTTAATCTGTGGAAAACAGTACTAATAGATGAGTTTTCAGTGACCTGCGGCACAGAGCACCTACTGGGGCCAAGGTGCAGCTTTGTGTCTGGGTGTTGAGCCCCGTGACCTCTACCACAAGATGACTCCAACCAAGAAAATAAAGTAAAGGAAGCTTTGTGAGCACTCCGCACATTGTTCCGCATACCTAAGGCCTTAAATAACACCAGTTGTGAACCTTGGATCACCTGCACCCAGTCGCCCAGACTAGAAGACCTCTTTCCCGTGATTATAAATCCTGTCTGTCCTCCCAACCTTCTGGATCCACTCACATGTCCCATTCTTTATCTAAATCACTGGACTCGTGATTTGAATGAGTGCACGTGATCTAGATAACACACCTCTTCTACCAGTGGCAGGGATGTAGCAAACACAATAAATGTCAACCCCACTAGTCTCCACTCTTGGCCTTTCTCTTCTGCTCTCCTGCCATCTCATTGGAGATGTTTAGGGGAACAGGGTCTTAGATACATCTGAAAATGATTTCTCCATTTTTCTAGTTGCTGAATGGACTGTAGGTGCCAGCCCAGGCAATAAGAGACCAGAGCGTATAATTTCTCTCTGGGATGCTAAATCCTTGCCCAGGTTCACCAATATTCTAGAATTCTTTTACAGTTTCCAAATATCTTGTACTTAACCAAGACTCAAGCTGAGAAAAATCACTTTCACCAAGTTCAGTATCTGCCAAAACCATGTCAGTGTGCTACATTGTATTAGTTACTTCTCTGTTGCTGTGATTAAACACCATGACCAAGGTAACTTATAGGAGGAAGACTTTATTTGGTTCATAGTCCCAGAGGGTTGAGAGTCCACCATGGCAGGGAGGCAGCCAGAGCAGAAAGCTGAGAGCTCACATCTGCGAGCTGGCACCGGAAGCAGAGGGAGAAATTCAAAATGGGAAAAATGGGATATGGTTATGAACTCTCAACAACTGCCCCCAGTGATGTGCCTCCTCCAGCCAAGGCCGCACTTACTATAGCCAAATATTGAAATATGTGGAGACTTTGAGAGGCATTTCTCATGCGAACCGCCACATGCATCTTGCAGTAATCACCCCTGGACTTACATGTAGTCGTGAGACTCTGCAAGTATTCAATAAATGCTCCGAGGCAACTATATATTAAGATAAGGAATTGTTGGCTTATTCTCATCTCCATGAGAAGCTTAAAATGCGCTACACAGATTCACTCACCTGTATAATTAAAATTCATTGAATCATAAGAATTTTCTACAACTAGATTTTTTTTCCATATGATACTACTTTTGTTTCCTCTTGGTCATTCAAAGGAACATAGGCAGTTGAGTTACAATACCTACTTTTACTTTCATTCCAAAATAGTTATTGTACACAAAGATTTAAAGTCTGTTCTGCTTCTGCATATCCCCTCGAACACAGTGCTTTAAATCACCATTTATCTGAGGCTCATACGTGCCTGGGTTACAAGATTAGTATGAGAATCTGAGATAATGCTTAGTGAATGGTAGGTCTCAACGATCACATGCGGTTTTATCTATAGCAGAACTTCTCTTTCTTGGTGCCCTCGTGACAACTGGCCCTGACCCCTCACCTCCCACCCGTTCCCCAGTCTCAGTGCACTCTCAAGGCCACAGGCTCAGAAAAAAGACTGAGTAGGAGCGGTCTCTTAGGCCACAGTGATGGTGTCATGTTCTGAACTAGCTTAAACGTTAGCCTCCAGGGAACTGAGGATGAATGATGCTTCAAGGATCTGGAGCAAGCAAACAAAAGAGAAGGCAGCCTGCGCTTAAAGGCCAAATCTAGACCGAGGAACGATTCCAAAACAGCCTCAAACTGGGGCACAGCAAAGCATTGTGTAACCAAAATCTCCTTTATTTATTCCATTGGTAAACATTTCCCGCTTGGTGTTGTAACAACACGGTTCAGAGCTCCCTAGCCACTCTATCTCCATGGCCCAGCTATCATTACCCTGTTTGTCTGGGAAGGTTGTCCTCAATGTTGCGTCTTCTCTCTCCTCTCGTTCCCTCACACCAGATGCTTTTCTGGACAAATTGGCCATATTTAGGGGTGAGGATTAGGTTAGAAACCTCTGGATTAACACAACAAGGCTTAGTTGTCCAACAACATGAAATGGTTCTTTCTTCCAGAGAACTGGGAGCTTGAGTGACTGCAGCTTTCCGAATAGATGAAAAGATGGAAAGGATGCTTCAGGGTGGGGTCCAGCCTCAGCAAGGACATAGCACAGGACACAATGTAGCAGGGACCAAGAGTCATTCTAATATATAAAATAATACAATGTTTTATAGATATTAAATCACTCCATACAATCCTATAAAACAGGCGCTGTCTTACTCTCATTTTATAGACAAGGAAACTGAGTCACAGAGAATAAATGATGAATGAGAAAAGTCAAATTCAGATCCCATCGGGTACACCTGAGCTTGTCCAACCTTATCTCCCACACCACAGTATCTAAATATGGTTCCTAAAAACTACAATGGAATATAGTTAAGCTATGTCTCATTCCCCTGCCTCAGTGACATGTTCCCTTCACTTGACAATAGGCAGTACCCAGGTCCTAGAGTATCTACAGCATCCAGAGTTAATTACAACATAAATCCTGCTCTCTAGAAATGTGCTTTAAAATACACTGTTATGTTTAATTAATTAATCAAATGTGAATAGTGACTGGTATGTTAGGCAGTATTGATCTGTGTAAATTAAATGTGAGTATATTTATCTAAAACATTCCACTATGGTCCTTTTGGGGCATTTGTCAGCCCTGTCTAATGATGAGGAATTATTTCACTCATGTCTAAGGACAAGGATCCTTCTGCAACAGAAATCAGAATAGAATAAAGCTTCATGGGAATTTCATTTAGTGAGAGTAACTGCTTCTCAGTGCTAGACTGATTTCACCTGGGCCTTCAATTCTCTACCCCTTCCTGTGCCCACATTCAGCAGAGGGAAACACTGCAGCTCCTTCCTTGAGAAGCTGATTTTCCCCCTCTTCCCTTTTCATTTCACCATGTAGCTCCATAGGATCCATCCCTGCGGGCTCTGGGAATGGCTATGTACCTTGTTTGAACCAAAAGAGAATCACAAATAATACTATACTAGTTTCAAGACTAGACCTTAAGAGATCTGAGTATTTTCCCTTACACTCTCGTGCCTTTACCATCAGCATGACAACATGCCTGGGTTAGACTGGGGAGGAAGAAGGAGACACAGGTGGAGCAGAGAGAGCTGAGTGATTGCAACAGACCAAGCAGAGGCCACCTGGATTATCCAACAGTCAACTGATATCCAGGCATGGCACTAGGCCCAATCAAGATCTGCAGAAGTGACCGGCTTACCTTACCCCCCAACCCTAGATGCATGAGCCACTAATGTTCAAATTTGGAGGCCGCTGGTGCTTTACATTCTGATGCACTGTATTACTGTGGTAGAAAACAATGGGCATGCTCTCCACAGAGAAAAATTTATGAGCTAATCATTGTCATCCATTTCTATCTCAGCACTTGCATCTACCCTAATGAGGTCGCCTACCAGAAATAAGCAAATCAGCCCTCAGACTAAAGTCACTGTCACCATCAAAGAGCTTCTTAGCAAGCCATGATTTGAACCAGGCTGCCCGATTCCAGCTCAGACCCACATGTCAAAAGGTCAGTAATTTCTAAACACTGTATGAGACCATGAGAAACTGACCCATACATGCAGGTTCTTCTGAGGTTCTTTTTACTAAAAATTGAGTGAGTTCAAATATATGGATCCTTGGGTATCCATTTCCTCAGCATTATGTTTTTGTATGTGATCATAAGCCTCAGTTTTCAAATGTCTAGATTCTCTATTGGAATGACAGAAGCCAATATCAAATCTGATAGAACTGGGATACAGATCTGAGTCTGTGGGCACTGGGCTTCTGTTGGAGTCTCCTCCAAACCTCACTTAAAATCAGACAACATGAAGCTGAAAGCTCAAAAGTGAACGCAAGGCTCGGGTTACTCTCCAGGCTCAGATTCGAAGGAGCCAGGTAGATCTTACTGCCACCACGGCCTTCCAAAGAGAAAACAGCTCTCTAGGGCTGTGCCAAGCCAGGCAGAAAAATGTCATAGTTACAGGGAAGGAGTTGGGGGGGGGGAGGAAGGAGGCTGAAAATGGCACAAGGAAACAGAGATCAATGATAATAGCAATTACAGCAGCCAGTGTGCATGTTTACTTTTTAATTCAAAAAATTACACACATTTATACAGAGCCCTGTGCTATTTCAATACATTCATACATTTTACAATGTTCAAATTGTGGTAAAACTATCAAACTAAGATGCTACGCAAGCTGCAAAGAAAGAAAAGTAATCAACAGTCTTATCCAGATGTAAATCTTACAAACCACAACAATGAGTGACCCAACAAAATATCCCTAATGATACAAAAGTGGAAATTTTATCTTAGGGGCAAGCAACAGCTGTCTAACTAGACTAAAGCTCACTCGATAGGAGGGAATCTATGTCTGGTACTAGCCAAATACCCATGCTAGAGAGGTCAGAGACCCTCTACCACACATGGTACCACGTTCCTAAACCAATATAGTTTTAATTACAGTCTAAATATTTATTCTTATATCCATAGAAAAGTGTAGCTCTCACCACTCATCAAAGAAGCTTCTTTATGCACTAGATGGAGACTATTGCAAAGTTCCACAACTGGTCAAAATATATCGAACAAGTAACTGTGGGGTGCCCAACCCCAGTTGATATATCTGCAATGCAACCCCTATACCTAAGGCTCAGAGAACATCACAGAAGAGGGGTTAGAAAGAATGTGAGAGCCAGAGGACCAGGACACCTGCTGCTAGATAGTGTCTTTTAGACATAATGGGGAAGTTACATCCATGAAATCTCCACTAAACGATAGGCTAAGCAAGACCTGCATAATGACATGACAGGTTGACAGGACAATGTGGGACACTGGGGAAAGTTGCACAAGATCCAACCTCTAGAAGAAGAGCTACAAGCAATCAATGGTTGCTGAAGGAGACTGAATCAGCTTTCTCCAGGGATGAGATCCCTGTTATGTTATCCAGTCCCAAAGTGATGAGCCCTAAACACATGTACATATGAGTACCACTAAATAGCCTCACTAGGTAGTGTGTACACAGTATATATATATATATATATATATATAATTATATATATGCTTTAAGAAGAGGTCACAAAATTGAGAGAGAATGGGGGGCATGGAAGGGGTTAGAAAGATGGAGGGGTAGAAATGATATAAATACAGTATTTATGTATGAAATCCTCAAAAAACTTTAAAACATTGAAATCCTTTCTTCTCCCTTGATAAAATATATCTGTAGTACATTATCATTATCTATAGCCACCCTATTATATGATAGAACTCCACAATTCATTCCCCTATCTAACAGAAACTTGGGACTCTGACCAAACTTTCCCTATTTCCTACTTTTCCCAAGCCTCAGATGAACACTATTTCACTCACTGTTTTTTATATCAAATATTGTAGATCCACTTGTCTTTCTGGGCCTGCCTTGCTGCACTTAACACAATGTCTTCTAGTCCTCCAGCCATGTTGTGACAAATGACATGATCCAATTCTGTTTTCTAAATTTTTTGTATTTATTTACTTTTATTGTATGTATGTGAGTATTCTGCCTGCATATATGCAAGTGCCTGAGGAGGCCAGAAGAGGGTGTTGGATGCCCTGGAACTGGAGGTGGTTGTTAGCATCCACGTGGGCACTGAGAACCAAACCAGGGGGCTCTGCAAGAGTAACAAGGGCTCTTAACCACTGAGCCATTTCTATTGTCCTAATCCCATTCTTTGTATAGCTATATGGTATTCCATTGTGTGTACGTGTATGCTTTTATAAATCTACGTCATATTTTTACAGCACTTGGGATTGAACAGCAGGCCTCATATGTGCTAGGCAAGTGCTCTTATCACTTAGCTATATCCCCAGTCCCTTTTTCACTTTTTATTTTAATATAGGGATGCACTAAGTTACTCAGGCCTTGAATTTGCTCTATTACCCAGGCAGACCTTGAACTTTTGAACCTCCTGAGTAACTGGACTTAGCAGCCTGCACCCCAGACCCAGCTATCACAGCTTCTTTATCAACTGGTCTGTCAATAGGTGTCTCAGTTGGTTCCAGGTCTTGTCTGTTGTGAATAGAGCTACAGAAAACATGGCAGCTATCTCTGACATGCTGACTGCATTTCCTTTGAGTACATCCCCAGTACTGGCACTGCTGTTGCTGGATCCTGTGATAGCACTACTGTTTTGGGGGGTTTTTGGTTTTTGTTTTTTAGGAACCTTCACATTGTCTTGCATAATGACTCTACTAATTTACATTCTCAGTGCCAGTGTGCAAGCATTCTAGTTCTCCAGAGCTTACCTTTTGTCTTGTTGGTATTAGTCATTCTAACTGAAGTAAAGTGATTTGCATTTTTTCATAGACCTTTTGCCCAGTCCTCTTTGAGAAACCTCTAGGAGGTCTTTTGTTTATCTATCTGCAGTATCGAGGACTGAGTCAGTGGCCTTTCATGCTAGGCAAGCCTTCTACTACTTTGCTACCTCCCCAGTCCTTTTTAAACTTCGCAGTTTTGAGGCAGGGTCTCACTAAGTTACCTACGCTGGCTTTGAACTTGCTCAGTAGCCTAGGCAAGTCTTGAACTTGCAATCCTCCTGCTTCAGCCTCCTGAGTGGCTGAGATTACAGCCTGCATCACCTGGTGGCTGTTGTCCATTTTGTTAATTCAGGTTATCTGTTTTGTCTTCCTTTGTTTCAGTTGAGCTCTTTCACTACTCTGGATGGATATTTTTCTAATTCTTTGTCAGGTGAACAGTTTACAACTACTTTTTCCTGTTCTGTGAGTTGTTTTTCTACTTGGTCAAGTTGTTTCTTTTGCTGTGTAGAAGCTTTTTAACTTGATGTAACCCCATTTGGCTGTTTTGTTTTGTTTTGTTTTTTCTTTTTTTTTTCCTATGGTTTTGGAGTCCTATCCAAAAACTCATTGGTATTTTGATGTCCAGAAGCCTCAAATAACATTTATTGTGTATATGATAAGTTGGGGTGTATGTGATAAGTTGGACACCCATGGTCAACAACCAGATACACACACACACACACACACACACACACACACACACACAC
>NW_008332087.1:3330647-3337434 GCF_000622305.1 Nannospalax galili
CACACACACACACACACACACACACACACGCATGCACGCATGCACACACGCACACACACACAATGGTGCTGTGTTCAGGAAGTATATTCTGCCTGGTCGTGACATGTGATGTCCACACACAGCCTCCGCCTGTCATTTCTTCAGGGTCTCCTTCAGTCACAGAGACTCCCCAAGTTCAAACCGTACCAATTGACAGCTTGCAACAGAAAACTAAAGATTAGACTTCCTGGCTGGGTGTAGAACAGCTCTGGAAGGCTACTCTATCTTCAGAGTCTACATATGATTGGTTGAGACTTCTTCAGACTCGAACAACTGTTTGACTTCTTCATTTTCTCAATCCTACCTCTTAGCTCTCAAGAGAGTATTATTCCTTAGTAAACAACTTGTATTTCAAACTCTGTCTCAAGGTCTTCCAACACAGTAAGTCAAGCTTACTCTAAGAGTCAGTGACTTTAATAATAACAGGTATCTAACCCATTCACCTAAAAGAAGTCATATTTTATTTTTTTAAAAATAAGAATAAAAGAGCTAAAGAAACAGCCTAGCAGTTAAGAGGCTGCTCATGCAGAGGACCCAGGTTTGATTCCTGGGACCCACGTGATAGCTAACAATTGTCGGTAACTCCAATTCCAGGAGAATTCGACGCCCTCTTCTGACCTCTGTGGGCATTACATGACACAGTTGTACTTACATAAATACAGGCAATAATACACTCATAGACATAAAATAAAAATAATGAATAAAATATTTTTAAAGAATAAATGAAAGAGAAGAAACAGAATAAATTAATAGGAACTAAGTACTTCCTAAGGTTTATGACTCAAAGTCAGTCTCCAAGAAATTGAAATTTGTGATATTTTGAACAATTATGGAAGTAGTTATTGGTAAATCCATCAGCCTAGATGAGAATGACAGACACAAGAACTGACCCACTGTATGCTCAGATTGTTGACAGTCTTTCTGATTCCTCCAAAGGAGAGGAAGAGGTAGAGAAAAGAGGGAAGCTTAAACAAATCCCACATGAATTTTAATAATGTCTGAATGAGCTCCCAGGAGCACTTTCCCCTTTAGCTCCTTTCACCTGGGGCACCATCATCCTATGATAAGAACAATAGGGAGGGATGCACATGCTGGTCTTTTACCAGCTAAGAGCTACCTCTGTGTTACATCTGTTATCACTCACAACAGCACTCACAACAGTGAGGTAGACATTACCGCTCAACAACTACTCATGCTCCCTTCCTCCTTCCACAGGAGATGTATAATTACTTGCTATTTAACATTAACTCAGCCATATGATTTGTTTAACTAATAAAATGTGAATGAATGCAAGTGGATGATCTGGGATTAATTGTTGAAGTAGTCTCCTGTGCTTCTGACATCTACTTGGAGAACCACTACTCTTTGTGCACAGTGGAGTAGATCTGAGCCCAGGTGTCAACTGAGATCAGAAGTGCCACAGTTGCTCTATAGATCCTCCAGGGAGGAAAAAAAAAAAGTCTATGATTATTGTAAGCCATTGAAATTTAAGGGGAGCTATTTGTTACACAGGTATTTTACAGTAATAAAAACTGACTGAGGTACAGGCATGTTTTGTGCTTATTCCGATTTGCAGATAGATGAGGAAGTTCAGTTGCAGAGGAGTTTAGTAATTAACTAAGGTCATGCAGTTAAATCAGTTGTGAAGCTAGAGTAGTTTAAACCGAGCAAGAAAACTCTATACTAGTGCCCTTAGCCCCTGCTTTACATTGTATAGGCAGTGATTGAGATAAACACTGTTATTTCATCCCATGTGAAAGGCTACGAGATCTTCAAATCCCACTTCAAACCAAGATTCAGGTGTTTGATTTCCTAAGTTCATTTTTAGATGATAATTCCTATAAATAAACTAAATTTTAACACATGGCTACTGTAAATATTATAAACAAAGAAATTATGTTAAAATGTCATTATATCGCTTGACTCCCCCAGCCTCACTCACCCTCCCAGCTCCACCACCCCATCTCTCCTCCTGGCAGGGAGACTGGCACATTTCCTGTCTTGGCACCCCAGATCCCTGGACTGACCCCTTGGCCCAAACTCTCCACTGCTTCCTGATCATTTGAGTCCAGACCAACACAATTCCTACCTTTAGTCCCCACCTCCCTTTGCATCCCTGGGGGCCAGCATCTTTTCTGGGCCCTGCTCCCAGTCCAGCCCAGCCCTCAAATTCCTGAGGCCAGCATCTTTCCTGGAGGGATCCAGACCTTAGGAAAAAGCCTGAGAGCATCTGTTCCTCATTCAACTTGGGCCTCTGTGGGAACTCCTGAGCAGCAAGACGAATGCAATTTGGCCACTCCAATATAAAATCAAAAGAGAGAACCTGAAGCCTAGACCAACCAGCTTTTCATGCCCAACAAGTAAACCACAAAGGCACATAAAGTTTACAAAAAGAAGCAGACCTAAACTCAACAAAGGAAGACTTGAGACTCATACAAGAACCAGAATTTACAAAAGAAATCCACATGTCAGAGTCACAGAGAAAAAATAATAACACGAAAAATCAAAATAATATATCCCCACCAAGTACCATCAGTCCCTGGAGGAGTACAGTGAGAATCCCCTAAAGATAACACAGGACATAGAACTCAAAAGAACAATTCTAAACATGATAAAAGAATTCAGTGAATTTAAAGAATACACAAAGAAAGAAATCAAAGAACTGAAAGAAGATAGGGATAAACTTCTGAATGAATTCAGAAATGAGTTAGAAATATTGAAGAATGCCTGGGCTGAAATGAAGAAAGAAGTGAAATACGCAGTAAGCCAATTAGAAATGACAGGAGAATGCCTCACCAATAGGATGAATGAAATGGAAAACAGAATACAAGACTGGAAGATAAAGTTGAAGGATTGTCAAGCAAAGATTATGAAAATTTAAGAAAACACGAGATTGAAATATGCAGGAACTGTGTGACATCATAAAAAGACCAAACTTACAAACATAGACATACAGGAAGAAGAAGAATCTCAGAATAATGGTATGTACATCCTCAACAGAATCATGGAAGAAAATTTCCCAAAATTAAAGAAAGACATGCCCATACAAATGCAAGAAGTATATGCAACACCAAATAGACAGGACCAGAAAAGAAACTTTCCACAGCACATCATAGTAAAAACACTAGTGTACAGAACAAAGAGACAATACCGAAAGCTGCAAAAGAAAAACAAGTCACATATAAAGGAAAACCCATTAGGATTACAGCTGACTTTTCAGTGCAAACTATGAAAGCTGAAAGAGCCTGGACCAAAGTATTCCCAGTTCTAAATGAGCACAGACGTCAACCCAGATTACTTTACCCAGCCAAAATGTCTATCATAGTTGAAGGGGAAAGAAAAACCTTCCATGACATAAATAGGCTGAAAGAACTCATGGCCACAAAACCAGCCCTTCAGAGAGTTCTTAAAACAATACAAAGAGCTGAAGAAAGGAATGACTATACGCAAGGGGTTACAGAAAGAAACTTAATGAAGGTATAACAATAGAAATGCACAGCTACACCAAGAATGTGAACAGAAATAAAAGTGACAGAAATCAATAAACATTTTTCATTAATAACTTTAAATATTATGTACTGAACTCTCCAGTTGAAAGACACAGACTAGTTAAATGGATTAAGAAACAAAACCCATCTTTTTGTTGTCTGCAAGAAACTCATTTCACTTTCAAGGACAGGCACTACCTTAAGGTGAAAGGATGGAAAAAAATATACCAAGAGAATGGTACTAAGAAAAAAGCAGGCATTGCAATTCTAATATCTGACAAAACAGACTTTAAACTAAAACTAATCAGAAGAGATAAAGAGGGCCACTTAATTCTGATCAAAGGAACAATTGACCAAGAAGATATTACAATCATGAAGATATATTCACCAAACTCTAGTGTACCCAACTTCATAAAAACAGTACTACAGGACTTTAAGACTCAGATTAATCCCAACTCATTAATACTGGGGGACTTCAATACCCCATAATCTCCATTAAATAGGTCAACAGGACAGAGAATTAACAGAGAGACATCTGAATTAAACAATACCATAATCAAATGGGCCTAACAGACATCTACTGAATATTCCACACAAGCACCAAATAATATACTTTCTATTCAGCGCCCCACGGAACCTTCTCCAAAATCAACCATGTACTGGGGCACAAAACAAACCTCAACAAATACAAAAAGATTGAAATAATTCCATGCATTCTATCAGACCACAATGCAAAAAAGCTTAAAATCAACAGCAGAAGAAGCCCTAGTCACCACACAAACACATGGATATTAAACAACACACACCTGAATGATGAAAGGGTCAAAGGAGAAATTAAGAAAGAAATAAAAGTATTCCTGCAACTAAATGAAAGGGACAGTACAACACAACAAACCCTCTAGGACACATTGAAGGAAGTCCTTAGAGGGAATTTTATAGCTCTAAGTGCCTACATTAAAAAATCAGAAAGAACACAAATAAATGACTTAACATTGCAGCTCAGGACACTCAAAAAGCAACAGCAAATGAAGCCCAAATCCAGCAGACAAGAAGAAGTAACAAAAATTAGAGCAGAAATTAATGAAATAGAAACAAAGAAAACCATAGAATTAATGAACTTAAGAGCTGGTTCTTTGAAAAGATAAATAAAAGAGACCCTTACCCCAGTTAGTGAAAAAAAAAAAGAAGGAAAGAGCACTTCCAACTCAAGAAAATCAGAAATGAAAAGGGAAACATCACAACGAGCACCAAAAATATCCAGGATATTATAAGGGAATACTTTAAAAACCTATACGCATATATTCATGAAAACCTAAAAGAAATGGACAGGTATCTAAAAGCTTGGGAACCACCACAACTAAACCAAGAAGAGAGCAACAGCTTAAACAGACCCATAACACAAAAGGAAATTGAAACAATAATACAAAATCTCCTGATTAAAAAAATCCCAGGCCCAGAAGGATTTACAGCAGAATTCTGCCATACATTTAAAGAATCTCTATATCCAATACTACTTAATTCATTAAAAAAGGTAGAAACAGAGGGATAACTTTCATATTCCTTCTATGAAACCAGCATCACTCTAATACCAACACCAGGTAAAGACACAAGCAAAAAAAAGAAAACTATAGACCCATATCCTTAATGAACATAGATGCAAAAATTCTCAACAAGATACTTGCAAACCACATTACAGACACACATCAAAAAGATCATCCACCATGATCGAGTCAGCTTTATTCCAGAGATGCAGGGATGGTTCAATATACATGAGGCAACAAATGTTATAAATCATATAAAGGGACACAAAGACAAAAACCACATGGTCATATCAACAGATGCAGAAAAGGCCTTTGACAAAATTCAACATATATTTATGTACAAAGTCCTAGAAGGAATTGGGCTAGAGGGAACATACCTCAACATAACTAAAGCCATATACAACAAATCCATAGCCAACATCATTCTAAATGAAGAAAAACTGGAAGCATTCCCATTAAAATCAGGAAACAGGCAAGGCTGTCCACTCTCTCTGCTCCTCTTTAAAATAGTGCTTGAAAATCTTACAAGAGCAATAAGACAAGAGAAGGAAGTTAAAGGAGTAATAATTGGAAAAGAAGAGATCAAATTATCCCTTTTTGAAGACGATATGATATGCCAAAAATTCCACCAGAAAACTCCTAGAAATTATTAATATGAATGTGTAAAGTGGCAGTTTACAAAATTAATCTACAAAACTCTGTAGCCTTTCTATATACCAATAACAAGCAATCAGAGAAAGAGCACATAGAAACACTTCCTTTCACAATAGCTACAAAAAAATAAAATAAAATACCTTGGAATAAACGTGGCCAAAGACAATAAAGACCTCCAAAATGAAATTTTTAAATCTTTAAAGAGATTGAGGAAGACATCAGAAGATGGAAGGACCTCCCATGCTCATAGATTGGTAGAATTAATATTGTGAAAATTACCATTCTACCAAATGCCATTTATAGATTCAATGCAATATCAATCAATATCCCCATGACATTCTTTACAGAGTTGGAAAAAAAAATCCTAAGATTCATATGGAAGCACAAAATACCTCAGATAGCCCAAGCAACCCTGAGCACTGAGTAATGCCAGGAGGATGACTATACCAGACTTTAAACTGTGTTACAGAGCTATAGTCATAAAAGAAACATGGTACTGTCAAAAAAAATAGACCCTTAGATCAATGGAACAAAATTGAAGACCCAAATATGAGTATATACAATTTCAGCCACCTGATATTTGACAAAGGGACCAAGAAAATTCACTGGAGGAAAGACAGCATGTTCAGCAAAAGATGCTGGCAAAACTGGATCTCCACCTGTAGAAGTATGAAACTAAACCCTTATCTTTCACATTGCACAAAAGTCAGCTCCAAATAGATCAAAGACCTCAATGTGAAGCCTGAAACTCTGAAACTGTTAGAAGAAAACATTGGCAATAACCTACAAAATATAGGTGTAGGAAAGGATTTTCTAAACTGGACATCAATTGCTCAGGAAACACATCAAGAATCAACAAATGGGACCTCATTAAACTAAAAAGCTTCTGTACATCAAAAGAAGCATCCAAGGAAGTAAAGAGAAAACACACAGAACGGGAGAATATCTTCACCAGCAACACATCTGACAGAGGTTTAACATCCAGAATATATAACGAATTCAAAAAATAATCAAAAAGAAAGTAATCCAATTAAAAGATGGGCTAAGGAGCTGAACAGAGAGTTC
>NW_008332087.1:3344261-3376487 GCF_000622305.1 Nannospalax galili
GATTGCAAACTTGTTCAACCTATATGGAAAGCAGTGTGGAGAACTCTTAAAAACCTACAAATGAATCTACCATTTGACCCATTTATACCACTCCTTGGCATATACCCAAAGAACTCATCCTATTGCAGAGACACTTGTACATCCATGTTTGTTGCTGCTCTTTTCAAAATAGCTAAGAGATGAAAGCAACCTAAGTGTCCCTCAATTGAATAGTGGATAATGAAAATGTGGTTTATTTATACTGAGTTTTACTCAGCAGTAAAGAAAGATGAAGTCATAAATTTTGCAGGTAAATGAATGAAACTAGAAACTGTTATACTAAGTAACAGATTCAGAAAACAAACAAACAAAAAAACGACATATGTTCTCCCTCATATGTGGATCCTAGCACCAAATCCTTATAAGTGACTATGTATCCAGACATAACTACAGGAACCAGGATAATGGAAAGGAGCCATGGAGGTAAAGGAAAAGAATCTGAAAGAGAAAAATAGTAGGAAACAGGCATTATTGGGGAGATATGGATTAAAACAGGGTTATTTTAAGGGGAGTGGGGAGGGTTAGGGTTTTACAAGGAACCTTGGAGATAAAGGGAAAGAAGGAGCTCAAGAGAGGTGGGACCATAGGAGAAGGGTATTATTAATAGAGAAATGAGAAAAATGAGGGTACCTTAAATGGGGAAACCATAGGGGAAGTGTTAGACAATGTGAGAGATAAATAATGCCTATCTAGTTTAAAAAAACAGAGAGAACCATATTTATCAAACAACCTACTGAGTAATACATACAACTAGCTCAAGGCATATAATACATGCCGAGGCAAGGTTTATCTGAGAATGTTTGGTCTTTGCCCAAGCTTTACCTACATAGCACTTGGTAATTAAAAGTACAAGACTGGTGGAACTAACCTTCCTGGATGTCTAACAGATATACTTTGAGGCCTATACTAATTTGGTCAGAGGGACATAAAGGACCATTTTTGCTCCTTGCCCTCCTAGGTCGACTAAGCTCCAGGGGACTATGAGCATCTCTCAAAATGTCCTGTAACTGTGGTGTGTCACCTGTACTCTTGATCAAGAGGGCATGGAGACCCTGCCAAATGGACTTGAACCAGTGTCCAGTCTACAAAGAGGAGGGTCAACATAGAGGAAATGTTTCCTCCATGCTTCCAAGTGAAGCCAACCATGGTTGAGTAGGACCTTTGACTTATCTTCACATAGATGGAACTGGTAAAAGAAAGGAGGCAGGGGCTCCTCCCAAGCCCATGTGACCCCTGATGAACAGATCCTCAAATGATAAAAATAAATTGGTTTATTTGAGCTGTGTGGTCTTAAACACCCAAAAGGACAGTATAATCAAAGATTAAAGTGATCAATATAATTCTTTAAGAGTCCATGTGTATAGCTAAATGCTATATAATAAGAAACAATGCCAGACAGGAGATACCTTCCTTTGAGTTGTTGGCCAGAGAGGCCCAAGAGACTCCCAGAGAGTAACCCAGCATAGAACTGGGAAAATGAATAGCAGACCCCAATCTTATCTAAAGGAATATTGGCAAATGATTGCTGCTAGATGAGGAAGAGCTGATCTTCCTAAAACAAGGAACTCTAGATAGGCTGACTAGATTCAGCAGATGGACAAGCACTGGAGAATGGCTGGGAGCATGACAACACAGTGGACAGTAACAGGGATTACAGAGTATATGGGCTCTAGTGGGCCAGCGGAGGGGGGGATTATGGGAGGGTGCCATTTGTGATGTGGGTATATAGATGAGTAAAATTATTTGGGATGTTCTGTATGAAATTGTTGCCAGAGTTCTCTGGGTCTCTTGCACTATCAGGCAAACCATATAACAAATCGTTATGTGCGTTTATTGTTATCATGATGGGAGGAGAGGAGTAACTTACAAAGAAACAAACACCCAGTGCCTAGCTCTGCACCGCTCATCTCTGCACCACCTAGCTCTGCGCTGCAGCTCAGAGCCTACCATATTAGATCACTCCTGCAGCACACCCCTAGTCACTGCTAGCTTTTGTCCAGGCCTCAGGGGCCAGCAGTCTCCCCCCAGGTCTGTAAGTGCCAGGCTATTCTGTCCTTCAGTATGCCCAGCTGCTTCGCATTCCCCATGCCCGCTGCTGTGCGTTCCTGGTAGCTTCCATTCCAAGATGTTCCCTCCTTCTATGGCTAACTCTCCACAGCCAATTCTCTGCAGCAGGCCCCATACCTTGGAGGAACCAGGACCCCTAGGGAACACAGAAATACACACACACACACACACACACACACACACACACACACACATAAACAAATAAAAAAATGAGTTATATTTGAAGAAGCAGCATAAAAATTTGCTTCATGTTAATTAGTAGAGGTGAAACACATTACATTGAAATCCACCCAATGATTTTATATCAATGCTCAAGTGGATCTCAGAAAGTAACCGAATGTGATGAGTAATAATCAGATACGTAGAGACTAGTGACGCATGTGAAACATCTAAGTGTTAGTAGCATTAAAAATGAAGGTTAAAACCTCATTCAATTTTATGTCTTATAGGGTTTGTACTGAGCTCAATATTGTATAACTGTATCAATTCAACTGTGAACCTGAAAATTTACAGCCAGTATTGAAAGAGATGCATCTTTGCTCTGGAAATTGTTATTGACTATGTTAATGGTGTAATGAAATGCTTCTTCTGATCATGCAGTTATTAAATAAATATTTTTTCTAAAATGTCATTATATCATTCATTCAGGAAATATGTGCATAGTTTCCATTTCCAAAAGATAGTGAGCTATCATTGAAAAAATACCTGATTTCCTTATCAATGGAAAATCCATGGCAACTTTCAACTGCAAGAGAGACGAAGAGCATGCTGGAACAGGCATATCTTTAAGCCTCTGTGCATTCAAGAAAGAAACATAGGCAATGACTGTAAATTGCGTTAATTACATTTTCAAATGAATAATTTCCTTTTTAAAAATTTTCCTTCATAGTGATCCAGAAATCTTTCTTTTTCTTACAAGCAAGTTTTTGACCTATGATACTGAAATGTGTACAATTAAGTCAAATGATTTATGTGAACACTCTCAGTCCCCCGCTTTGTCTTTGCATTTACTGAATTTAGGCTATGAGAAATTCCTGCGCCTTCCTGGGGAATTTCAAGATCCAAACAGAACTTCCACGCACACCCTTCCTCAGGACAACGCCATCCATCACCCCTGCCATCACACTGCTTTCACAGCCCTCAGAGAAGATAAACTTGTGACCCAGGCTGGGAAGTTAGGACTGACTCTCACTGAGCAGTCCAGCAATATAAAAGGCATCTGGTACTTTAATTTACTCCTGCAGACCTCCCAGTGCCCTCACCAGAAGCTATTGTCACAGTCATCCCGGCTCCTTCAACTTGAACCATCCGTACACCTCACTAGACATGCAAAACTATAAAAGCGGCAGAGCATTGGTCTACATTCTTTCCAGATCCATTCAGAAGGTCTGCCCTAAAGACAATGCCACGAAGTAAATGACCTCAAACGAAACAGGCCACAAAATACTTACTGGAAAGATGACCAAGGGCGAAAGAGGCATAGCGACAAAAGGCATTTAAGATTTTGCCTCTAACTGTCTGAAATGCATTTTAGATGTTTTGCCCGTGAACACCATGCACAAAACGATGACATAATATTGTTCCACTATCTGAGAACTGAACAAACAAATGGTTCATTTATGACTCTCAGAGGGTGTCATCAGAGATTTCAAAAGACAACTGAACAGGTTAGGATGCATATTCCGATATTTAAGTAAAACTAAATACCTGACAGTCCTGTGCACTCGTTCTGAGGTCTGCTGTAAGCCTGGCCCTGCCTGATGCATGATGGGAAGTGCACAATAATGATGGCACCTTTATCTCTTTCAAGATGCTAATGAAACCGTGAACTATGAGCAGCAAGTTCAAGGTGTGTCCCATTCCTGAGAAAGAATGCTAGCCTAAGTTGGTCAATCATCTTGATTTCTAGAAGCTGCAAAAGCACTAAATCTCATTTTTAAAAAAGTGAAGGGCTAGTGGACTGTTCAGTCAGTAAAGTGAGGACCTGAGTTCAGTGATCAGCACCTATGTTAAAAAAAAGCCCAGTTCTGTGTCATGTGCCTATACCAGCACTGGAGAGGTAGAGGCCAGAGGCTCCCTGGGGCTCACTGGCCAGCCAGTTTAGATGAATCAGCAAGTACTGGGTTCAGTGAGAGATCTTGTCTCAAAAACTAAGATGGGTAGCAATTGAAGAAGACACCTGACATTAACCTCTGGCCTACACACACACACACACACACACACACACACACACACACACACATGCACACACATGCACACATGATTAAGAGAGGCCAGTGAATGCAGTAAGGAACTGGGCAGGAAAGAAAGCTTAAGATTCAAAAGGACTAGATTGAGTCAGGAACCCTCCACTTTTTAGGTGGCTTTTAAGGCAAGATATAGACTTACACAGGTGAAGGGAAGGCCTTCAAAGCAGAAGAGGATTCCATTCCAGTTAACAAAGGATAAAAGAGAGAAGTAAAGAGGTGCAGTAACAAGGTCCCTGACCTGGGATGGCTTGACATACTTTTCCAACTTCCCACTGGTTCAAGAGTAACACTCACTTGGTAGAAACCTCTGCTTCAAACGTGGAGTTCCAGTCCTTTCTGGGGTTGAATTTCCTACTCTGCAACATGATCCTAAGGATGAACCACCGACATGCCATGAACTGTGCTGCTGAGAAAGCTATCTAGCAGGTTACAATACCCAGTGCTCAGTGGATTTATCAGGATATGAGCCTCAAGGAGCCTTTGAACACAGAAATAACAGTTCAGTTTGACTGAACTGGAGAGACCATAGCTGGTCCTACTGGGCCATAAGTAAATTGGGAGTACGTTCCTAATGGCCATTACCACGATGCTGAGGAGACCAGCATTTGCTAGAAATCTTTTGCTGTGCTCTGGGTGCTGTGGAGACAGAAAGGTTGATGATCCAGAATATTCTCTGGTATGAATAGAACAGCTTGCTTTTATCCCTTTGCTATATTAGAGTTTCTGGGCAAGATTTCATTTGGGGACCAAATATGAAAGTGCTGCTGTCAGCAAACTCAAGCTTTGCAAGATTTTTCAAAGGGTGTTGACTCAGAAGAGCAGATGCCAGTAGACAAACCTGGTAATGGCAGTGCGAGATGGATTGGAAGGTGAAGGGTATTAACCAGAGATGAGTGAGGCATTGTTGCAACACCAAAGTGAAGGTGCTGGAGAGCCAGAGTTCAAGGGAATGAGGATGAGAGAGGTATAAGGTTACAACCTCTCAGGTCTTAGAAATAAGCAGAATACAGAAAGAATGGGGTGTGGGGGGTGATTTTAAGCCTGGGAGACAGGATATTGTCACTACAGATAAAGAATACAGAACACAGGACAAGTGTAGAAATTGAAAAGCCAAATTCAATTTGGGAAATATTAAATTTGAGATCCTGGCAAGATTTATAGATGACAGATAGCTTGGTAAAAATATCTTGTGTCATTTCCAGCCCTTTTCTGTTGCTCACCATTACAGCCTCATAAAGAAACCTGGTACAGAAGGTTGTCCAACAGGGCCAGCCCAGCCAAGCAAAGATGAATTCATTTTCTCCCTTGCCACTGGATACTATTTCCAAAGTCTCTTTGTACAGAGACTTCAAACTGGTCCCCTGATCTTCCCTAATTCTCCACTGTCATCCTTTAAAAAAAAAACCTTTATCAGCATGTTGATCCTCCCATTCAGATTCCCTTCTACTTCTCACCATACACAGATTAAAAGCCAAGGTTTTTAGCCAAGTTAAAGACTAGCCATGAAGACCATCTACAGCCATCCATAATCATCCATGGGCCACTCCAACTTACCTTTTCCTACACTTCCCTCTGTCTCCCTGCCATGACACTCGAGCATGCCCACCTTACTCTTTCCCAGCCTCTCAAGCACATTCAGTTTCTTCCTTCGCCCAGAGGGCATCCCTCCCTAGCCTTCTCCTCACCTGACCTGTGCTCATTCTCCAAACTGTGCCAAAGGTTCCACCTCTCCTGAACCTCTTCCTTGCCAGAAGGAACATGACTCCCAGGCCAGAAGTAGTGTTTCCTGTCCCCTCATTAAACAATCCTGAGAGTGTTTGCTTTTGCCTTTCTGTTTCTTCATGTGTGATATGGGGAGTCCATCATAGAGTTGTTCTGAAAACTTGACAAGTGCTTAATTGTTATTCTATGTTATGCATTGGGCTTAAGGAAGAAGATATTCTGACCACAAGGAGCTCAAAATCCAATGTGGAGAAAATACACATGAACCGACCAACTTCTATAATTCATTGGGGAAAACTGCAAGTCATATGATAACACTTTGTAATCTTTACTATGTTTTCTAGAATGTCAGGTGTGGGGTCGCTCCCTCTCCTCATGGGTCGTTGGCCACCAGTCCACGAGGACAAAGGGAGCAGAAGCAATGAACAGGGTCAGGATGGCCAGTGAGCACTGATGGAAGAAAGCCCTCCTGGGGAGGCAGATTCAGTGATACAGCTCCAGACTCAGTGAAACAGCTCCAGATTCAGTGAAACAGCTCCGTTTATTCAGTGGGAGAACTAGGGAAAATATAGTGTGGAGGCAGTAGCCAAAGCTTCAGCTGATAGGTGCTCATAGTACGCTTTATTTACGTGTGGCAGTGGGCTCCATCATCTGACTACTGGGCAGTGCCTAATTATCATATAGAAAAAACCTGGGGTAGTTTTTACTTCAGGTAACTATGCCAAAGGTCATGTTCCAAATAAGGTCAGGCATCCATGCTTGGCGGCACTTTCCAGGTAAGACAGGAAGAGAGCAGGAGGCCCCCTGCTGAGAAGGGGAGTCCTTCCATATGGCGCCGAGCCCCTTAGAGCTACCCAGACATGGAGGACTACAACCGTAGCAGCAGGGTTCCCCAACAGTCAGGCATGAGCCTTGGAATATAATACTTTCTTGAGTAACTCTTTAGAAAGTGTACCTTTACTCCTCATTATTTATTATTTTCACTTCTGTCTGGAGTCTGCACTAAATAATTCTAATTTCAGAAATAAGCACTTTTATTCCAAGAGTTGAAATTTTTTTACTCATTTGAATACGCTTCAAAACAATAGCATTATTGATATTACAGTGATTTCACTGACAGGGCCTCATCCTTCTGTCACACACATGCATGTACACACACACACACACACACACACACACACACACGTACCCACACATGCTCACACCCCTAACCGCCCAATGCATTTATATCCAGAGATGTGAAAATGCATTGACTCTAGATCCAAAAACAAATAAATAAATAAAAACGAAGAAGGAAACTCTAGCCTTGGCTCCAGTGCAAGAAAAAGGACACTGCAGGGGAGCGATCCCTGCCCCGCACGCTCAACTTGCCTCAGACAGCAGCTTCTAGCCCTAGTTGACTGGAAGTCTCCCACTTGGGGGTGATTTGCTAAAATGCATGTTCTTGGACTCCCACCCAACTTAAGGGGTCAGAACTTGCAGGGAGGAGCCTAGAAACTGCAGCTGGACCAACACTTGAGGTGATTAGGACAATGGGTCAAGCTTCAGAATCCCTCACCCTCCTAATAAAAGACACATCCCAGGTATTCTCTCAGAGCTTGGGTCTCAGAGGCTGCAAGGCCAGAGACCTGCATCACTGCTTTCTTCTCAGAATCGTGACTTCTTTTCCCTTCCCAACTGCAGTTTCTGATCAACGTAAGCATTCAGCCATTTATGATTCTTTCACAATGATGGCTAAGAGCAAAGAAAACACTTTTGTTATTTTGATGCCTTTTAAGGACTTAAAGCCAGCTTTGAACATGTGACACAAAATCTCCTTCATCAGATAATGTTGCAGTTGCTAAACTGGAGTTGAATTCAATGTAGAATCCCAGTTGTTTCACTTAATCAGCTGTGTTGTTTTTCAGTCTATGGCCTCCTGCCTGTTCACAGAAGGCTGCACAAAGAATTACACTGAATGTGACCGGCTTTGATAGACTCTCTTCTATAAAACGTCATTTTGCTGGGGTTTTTACTCAACTGGTGTAGGAGGCACATTCTTTCCATCCTCCCAGGGGAGCTCCAGGGCTCAGCTCTGCAAGGCTCAACTCTGCAAGCCGCAGTGTGAGAGCTTTTGAGACGAGGGTATCTTTCCTCAAAGTTTCAGAGAAGTTTCTAGACTTGGATAACTTTATGAAACATAACCTATACCAAAGAACTATCCATCCATGCCCTACAAGAAACTAACTCCTCTCAAAAGAGAGAAATGGTCTTTCCTTTTCACAGGTGCTGGCCCAGGAAATCAAACACCACGGAGCCCCATCTTTGGGGCTTTCAGCCTTGACTGCCCATCCCCAGTTTTTGCTAGTTATATTAATTTAAGCAAGATATTCATACTCTGCTGGGATCTCATTTATCCCATATGAAAAAAAAAAATAATGCCTGTCTTAAAATGTTTCTGTGAGATTTAAATTAGATATTATACAAAGGCCTTAAACCAAATCCTACCACATGGTAGGTATTCCATGGGTGCTAGCTATTATTTCCTCTTGTGGGGATTTAGCATTTGAGGTAAAATAAGTCAAAAAGAGTCCTCTGTGTCCCACTATCCTCCTACCTCAGAAGTTCCTTTATATGAAGATTCTTGTTCAGCCGAGTGAGCAGCCGCACTAGCCAGTGCATGCCACTATCACTTCCTCATTATAAGACTTGCAAAGTCCCATTTGCTCGTATACCTGTCCTGCTTCGAGGAAGACCACACTTTGTTCTCTTTCTTATAGCCTGAGGAACACTCCTAGCTGGATCACAAGTGCTCCATCCCAAATTCCCACCCTGAGAACGTCTTAAGAATCAGTACTCGCCACAAAGACGTTTGATTCAGCTCATCCTCTTCTGACACCGTTCTGGAGAGGAACAATTCACCATTCAACCTCAACTGACTTTGATAGCTGGTATGCAGCTAGACAGCCAACAGATATTTAAGGGCTTCAAATCTTCCCTCTTTTCTCTCCTCACTAAGGCATCACTGTAAGATTAGCCTTCCAAAGTGGGAAGAAGTACAGAGAAAAAAGTTCTGGGTGTGTTGCCACAAAGAGTCAGTGACTACTGGATTCAGTGGAAGGCAGAGCATAAGCATGATGTGGCAGACATTTAAACAGAACTCTGTAGCTCCTGCAAGATGCAAACTTTTATTTAATGTAGTTGAGAAACTACAGAACCCTGAGGCACGATTAGGGAAAGGACAGGAGAGCCCGCCAAGCCTTTAGATGATTTACTTGGCAAAGGAGGCAGACAGCCAAATGGTCAGGCATGTTGAAACCGGTTCCGAAGTAGAAGAGCTGGGAGCATCAGCACTTTGGCCTTCAACTCTTGCAAGTTCACTTCCCAAGGTTCTGTGTGAGCAAGGACAGTGCAGCACCAAACCAGACAGAAAGTCAACTGATTGGAGAAGTTTCTAGAAAGAAAAGAAACAGCACTGAAGCAACCAAATCCTAAATTATTTAAAATGTAGGATTTTGAGAGTTAGGATGATTCTTACTAAAATCCAGTCTGAACGGCTGCTGCTGATTTGTTCTGGCTATACATAATCAAGGTCAGATTATGGGTTACTTTCCTTCAAGAGTTAAGAAACAGAAAATCATTAGTGAAACATAACGTTCGAAGTATATGGCAAAGAGTTGGCTCTTTATGGGCTTTTTATTACATCCTGTTCACTGGAACAAAAAAACTCAGTCTATTCCCAGAACCTATTATCTTAGAATTCTGCTATTCAGAAGAAATAGAATGAACTTTCGATATTTAGTTCAAATCTGAGGGAAAGGGGCTGGGAACAAACAATTCTAACCCCTGAAAAAGTAATATGAATTATTCAGAAGAAAATTCTCATACTAGCCTATCTTCTCCATTTCCACATATTTGTAGCTGATAGAGGTTCAGGAAGTAGAGGGGTTACACCCATGCCAGCTCTAACTGAAGGACCTATGGCATTCTGGGAGTGGCCTGCTCTTATCAGTTTGCTTTAGAGGACACAGCAGCTCCTGGATAATGCTAGCCACTGGGAAAGCAACCAGGACTGCCAGATTTCTATTCCAATGTAGTAGTTTCACTGATATAAAAAAATCTCCTAAATCTAATCCATCCATTTGAGGACATTAAAGGAGATGGCTTTTAAATTTCAGAACATCCCAATAAGAAAGTTTTTCTGTTGTCTTTGTTTATTTGCTTATTTGTGTGTGCTGAGGATTAAACCCAGGGCCCTATGCATGCTAAATATGTGATCTACTGCTGAGCTACGCTCCACCTCTGAGAGTGACTTTTGTTAGCAGAGGTGGTATAAGCAGAAAGGAAAATGACCTAAGAATGCAATTTTATTTATGTAGGTTTTTTAAAAGTAAATACATGCTTCTTTTTAAGTTTAAGCTATACTCTAGACAAAAGCCAGCCAAATACGATTGTCCTTTTGTCTGTTATCTTCCTACATGTCACTTGTGTCTCTGACACTAGGGTTGTGCCACCCAACAAAGCCATGCGTGTTCTAAAGTGAGTGAATGAAGAACAGTTGGCACATGTTTAAAGAAGGTAACCATGAAAACATGAGCAGAAACAACACAAAATTTTGCATGTAAAAATGTGACAGCTGTTTAAAGAACATAGTAGTTGGAGAAGAGAGAGAGAAGACAAGCTGATTACAAATTTGGCAAAGAGCAAGGAAGAGAGATGGTTAAAGGAACTGAGTCTGGCCCCTCAGGGTGGTTGAGTAACATATGGAGTGTTGTTAGATCAAAGTTCTCTATCTCTAAGGAGAAAACAACCAAAAATCGGCTTTAAGTCAGTCCAGAAAGATGTCAGCTTAGCTTTTAGGATGAATTCTTGATGTATAAGTTGATATGTATCATATTAGGTTACAATGAAAAGCCTGGTAATCTCCTTCCCAAGAGATGCATGGGACAGGAAAAGCCAGGCACTGTGTATGGCCACTGCAAGTGGCCGATTCACCCAGAGCCACAGGAACACACTGGAAGGCTCTCTGGGATTCCTTGGGGGCTTGGAATTTTCTAATAATTCAACAAACCCAAGATTGTAGAAGTAACTTCTTTGAGATCGGTAATTTTAGTGAATTGCAACCACTTTGTCTTCATACAAATGAGGTTAGCAGCAAGAGCACATTTTACAAGGACATTTTACAACCAACCAGCACCTAATGGAATGAGATAAATACCTGCTTTCTTCTTAATATGGTAAGGGGCTGAACATAGTTTAAAATACAAGCAGAGTATGTGGTTCAATTAAAAGAACAGGTGGAGAAAAGGAGCCATACAAATGTGTCTACTTCAGGAAGAAAGTTAGTGCATACACTGTTCACATGGGGAAATGTCACTGGATTCCTGAACCAAAGTCAATCTGCCTCTTTTAGGAAATGCAGGGTCAGCCTTGATACTTTTGGTCCCAAGGGAATCTAAGTTGCCAGAACTTGGGAAAATTACCAAGAAGGAAAATTAGTTCCTTTTCTAGACTTGCTATAGATCATGTTTGGAGAAGAAAGGGTCCTCTGCAAGGTCTGAAAGACAGTCTCCTGCTGGCTTTTCCCTTTCTTGGGTGAAACTCACTCCTGCCACACTCAAAAGTTACCATAGAACCACAGACACCTAAGAGCAAAGGAAATTGAGAATTAACACATACAGACACTCTCTCTTTCTTCCTCTTTCTCTCTCCCTTACACACACACACACACACACACACACACACACACACCTGAAAATACTCCATCAGTTAAGATTATGATCCATGAAACATTTTTATCTTATCTCACAAAAAATCATAAAATCCAAGCAAGAAAGCCCACCAGAGGAATGCTTTGTCTCAAAAAGTCCCAATAGTTGCCAGTCACATCTGCCCTGAAATGACACCTCCTGCTTGCCCTACAGGCAGACACTTCCCAAAGAGAAAGTGGCATCTTGCTCTTCAGAAAAAAAAGATCTCAGTAATCTGCCTTAATTGCAGAGTTTCTACAAGGCGTTTGACTCCACCTCAATTATGCCTTAAAAAATCTCACACCCACACCTATAAATTTTGTATTCTAGCCATGGAACTTCTTAAATCAGAAAACTTGGGCCCATATTATTCTGCTAAATAAGTCATATACATAGAAATCAGATTTCCTGTTTGAAAGCCCCAAGCTCTGACTGTGTATGTCATTTATTTATCTAGTCTCTTCTTTGGCAGAGAAATAGTCACACAAAAATGCCTTCTTTCTGGTTTCTTGACTCCTTCTTGAGGTACTAAGTGAAGTCAAGAGGTTTGTAATCCTCTACTTAAATGACCTCCCATAAAACAATTCATGTATATTCATAAAACAATGCTACTCATTCAAATAAAAATGGAAAAAACTGTTATTAAGGCAACAAAAATGTCTCCTTTCAAAGTTGATAAGAGATCATGAGCTAGAAATTCTGCACAGCTCTCTGAAAACTAGAAGCCCTTGTCTTAGGATCTTGCTCTTCTTTTAAAGCCAATAACTTTGAAAGCTCATTGGATCTCAAACTGGCTCAATCTTCTGTTATGGTTTTGACCTATGACACTCTGAAACAATTACTGTTTTAATCATATATTTTTTATACATATCCCTCTATAACATTTATACTAGCAGAAAAATAATTCTTAAATTACATACATAGTAGAAAAAAATGACCTTGAATGTGAACCAATCTTGTACAAAAGTCAGGATTTAAAAAGAAGCAACAAGTTTAAAAAGGGAACAGTATTTTTGAGAGCTCACAAAATTGGAAACAAGGAAAGTCAATAAAATTTCTTCCAAACCACCTTTCCCTGCCCCTGGAAACCATTTTATGGGATAATGAAAACCTCTCTCAGGGAGCAATGTGATTAAGCAATAAAGGACTGAAATTTCCTTCCTATGTAACTCTGCAGGGTGCTTCCCAGAGAGTTGCAAATGTCTGCATACAGTTAACTGTGTGATGGTGTGGCACCACATTACAGGTGAGTGTTAAGGTATAACCCACTGAGATTTTTCTCTAGACTGCTTAAACAATAGTCCCATTCTCTGGCACCCTAATGGGTTGGTTAGCAAGTCCTCCCCTCTCTAGAAAGCTCTGTGCATAGCAGAGATGGATTCATTGCCCAGCCTCAGGTCTGCAGAAAAAAAACAAGCTCACACACTTGAAATTGCAGGATTCACTGATTAATACTATCTGGTTGGGAAAGATTATATGAAGAACCAACTTTTTTTTAACATGTGCTCACAGAGATTGTGGGGCTCAGCCACAGCAGCTACTCCAGTTCACTAAGAAAAGATATATGGGCACCTGTCAACCTTGGGAACATGACACTTAAAGAATGGAGAGTGAGCGCCTGCCTGGATTTAATCTCATCACTGCTCCTTTGGGAAGGATGCTTCGGGGCACACAGGTTTGACCCAGACTGTTGCTTTGCAGGTTCCCAGTAACACACAGGTTAAGCCAGCCAATAAATCAACCAGCTAACCAGGCCTTCATCACCCTGCACCCTGGATCCTCAGAGCTTTGCAGCCATCTGATATTTCTTTAATGGGATTACTCTGATGGACAGGGAATTTCTGGAGTCTGTCATTGTGAAAGACCGCTTCCAGCAATATTTATGGGGTAATGCCTTCATGGCTATGCCTTGTGTTTTCTCCCAATATTTAATATTTAAGCTTTATACATTCCAAATTCACCTCTCAGAAAGCCTTTTCATTACCACGTACACACGGATATTGTAGGGATGGATTGTTAGGTTTATTTTTCAGTGTTTTTATTTTGGTTTTAAAGCTACAGAAAAGTTGCAAGAATGGTGTGAGTAAAGTCCAACATCCTTTAGCTAGACTCATCAATTTTGTTTATTTGCTTACTTCTCATTTTGAGCAGCCAGGATAGAACCAAGGGCTTTGTGCATACTATATAAGCATTCTACCAACAAGCTAGCCCCAGATTCACCAAGCTCTTAATTTTTTTTCCACATTTTCCTTAATAAGCCCTTCTGTTTATATGTGTATTTGTGTAACTATACATACACTCCAAGATAGTATTTCTAACCATATGACTGTAAGCTGCATGCATCATGGCCTCCTTCTATTATATCTCAATGTATATTTCCTAAGAACAGAATTGTCTCTTACATAACTACAGTACAATTATCAAATGTAAGAAATTTAACATTGGTCTAATCTTTTCGTTCTTTCATAGTGAACATACCACATGAAAATTCATCGTGTCTCCCCAGTAATGATCCCTCTGACAATCATCTCTCCGGTAAAGGATTCATCTGGGATTAAAAGCTTCATTCCAATTATTACCCTTCTGTAGAATCCCTTAACTTATTTCTCTGTTGAATCCCTTACCTTCAGATCAATCCCTGAGCTGTTCAGTTTCTTTACAGGATGTCCCCCAAGGTGAGTCTCTCTATTTCCCTGTGATTAGATTCATGTTTCACATTTGGAGTTGGATACTACATACTGACATCTCTTCTCAGAGTATCTTGTCCCAGAGCCCAGGACGTGTATTTTCTATGACTTCATTAAGATCTTGTCCCATTTCTTCTCTGCATGGTGAACCATTTTTCCTTATTTGCTTGGGATGCTGCAAGTATTCTTTTTCCTCATTGAATATACACCTCTAGATTTATCATCCACTGACGATTGTTGCCTGAACTATTTGTTACTCTGCTGGTCCTAGATTGCTTCTTAAAGATGTATTTATAGAAAGTTAGTTCACTGACCACCAAGGTCATGGGTTGGGGCAGGGCTCATGAGGCCCCACTCTTACCTGAGGAGCTATTAACAGATAATGATTATTGGAAGAGGAACATGCTCCTGTAAATAACCCATCACCCATGGTACTACAGTCAAGCTTAGTCAAACTTGGGAAGAGGAAGGGGATCAGCAAGAGTGGGAGGGGGACAAAAGAAGTAATGACAGCAAATATGATGAAAATACACTATATACATGTTTGAAAACGTCATAATAAAGCCTATTGTATAATTTTATATATTATATATAATGTATAATTAATATATGCTAATAAGAAACAGAAAATTAAAAACAAAAATTGCATAAACTTGATTCACTGCCTGCCTCCACAGGACAGAAGAAAATATCAGATTACCTAAGCACTCACAGGCTTCCTCATTCACAGGGTAGCCATATCACAAGGCGGGCAGGGAGAGACACACTACAAATGAATGCAGTTTACCACAATATGATTTTCTTTCATCCTAGTTTCTTAAATTAAAAAAAAAAAAAAAAGCCCTGACCCCAGAGGTGAGAGCTGAAGTCTGAAATCACGACACCATCTTCCACGCCTTTGATTTGATATCAAGCGTTTTTCATTATGATTACAGGCAGTTTCTCATGCAGGGCATTTCCCCCCTTTTGTTTAAATTGTTTCTTGAATAAACATCTCAAAATTTAGGATGGCAGCCAACAGAAGATAATCTCCCAAGGGAAAACACTGGAATCCTTACAATTTCCATCAGCAAGAAGCAGAGGGAAACGACAAATTGCCATTCAATTCCAGAGAAATTACACACGACAGTAAAGGCTCCCACCTTTAATTCCAAGAAATGAAAGGTAGTTTTGAAAAAGGTTAAATTTTATATATGGCAAAGAAAACACACTGTCACATCCCCATGGAAACAGAAGCACATATGCATGTACCAGATTAATTTGCATCTACTTCTTGTAAGAGTGAAAGGGTCTCAGAAACCTGATCTGTTAATTATGCAAATACGCTACTCATTTCACAGGGAATCAAAGAAAACAAAACCTACCGGTTAGCAGAATCTATCACCTGTTCCTGTGGGGTTTATCATGTTCACTAAAAATAAGCATATTTCCTTCAGGACAGATGGAAAATGTGAGGTGACAATTCATTCTCCATGAAAAAGTTACTTCCCCAGGCAGATTCTCACTTGTAGGTGTGGAATACCCATGTGCATAAAAAGCTCAGGGATCTGCTGGCAAGAATGTCTACTGAAGAGAGGATTATTTTAATAAAGACAGTTTGAGTGAAAATAAAGAATAATGCAGACAGCCATGAGGTCCAAACTACAGGTGTTGATGTGGCCAGTCACGTCTCTCTTCCTGCTGAGCAGGGACCTGGCAACAGAAGAAAGATTTGTGCGTCTATTTCATTTGTATGTGCTGTATAAATGTAACCTGTCAATTCCTAACAGCCCAGAGAAGTGAAAAAGACTACGTAGCTACACATGGACATGGAATGTCACACTTAGTTTTTGTCAATTTGACACAAACTTTAGAAATACCTGGAAAGAAAGAATCTCAGCTGAGGAATTATCATCATCAGATTGGCCTACGGGCACCTCTGTGAGGCATTTTCTTAAATGCTAGTTGATGGCCGAGCCTACTTTGGGTGCTTCCTGAGCAAGCTGGAGGAGCAACCCAGTAGGTGAGCTCCTGCCTCGGCGTCCCTCAGTGCTTGACTGAACCTGTAAGACAAATAAACCTTTCCTCTGCAAGTTGCTTTATCACAGCAACAGAAATCAATCTAGACAATGGAGCAAAAGATATTATCATGTTGCACTGTCTTGCATGACAGGTTTAGCTGTGTTTTAGAGGTAGAAGCAACTTAGCACTTCACAGTGACATTATTTTGTGGGAATGAAACAAAGACACGGTTTTAATTCATATTCATCCAACAAATTTATTTTAAAAATATTTGCCAGGTTTCTGGTCTGTACTAGACACTGGGCTATCTAGGCCCTGGATACATGATAGAAAGCAAAGTATAATAAGCCCTCAATAGCCACATCTGAAGATTCAACTAACCACAAATAAAAAATGCTGCCAAAAGTTGTAATTGTACCAAACATGAACAGACTCTTTTCCTTGTCATCATCTTTGAAGCAAAACAGCCATCTAACAACCATTGATATAGCATTGCATTGCCATAGGTATTTTAAGTGATGTCCAGGTGATTCAGTTTAGGTGAACAACCAGATATGGTAATGCATATCTATAACCCCAGCACTTGGAAGCTGAGACAGCAGGACTACAAGCTCAAGAGCACCGAGTTCCAGGCCAGCCTGGACTACACAATAAGATCCTGTCTAAAAAAAACTTAAATAAATAAATAGTGCCTCAGAAAATGTAAGCCCTGCAGCATCCCACACTGGGGATCGAGCATTCTCAGATGTTGGTATCAGTGGGCAGTCCTGGAACTAATCCCACATAGATATTGAGAAGAGACTTAAAGATGCAATGCCTACCCTCACAAACACTGCAGCAAATTCACGGAATGTGTTATTTGTAACAACAGTTTATTAAAATCTAATCCATATAGATCAGTACTGATCATAGAAATCTATCATGTGTCACATATTATGATTTTAATATATCCAGAGAACAATTTTCTTTAAAATATAAAGAAAAAGAGGCAATATTAATTTATATATTTAGTATTACTCAATACGTTCAAAACATTCAAGATACAAATGGTATGGTCTATTTATTTTTGCTCGTTTTGCAGTGCTGGGAACGGCAGCCAGGGCCTCAGCTTGCTAGATGCACTCTGCCCTGAACCACACCCCAGCCCTTCTTAATGCATTTTACATTCTTCCTTTTCATAGTGAATTTTTTAAAACCCAGGAAATATTTTACATACAGATGTCGCAATTCAGGTGCTAAACTCTCATCAGAAATATTCAGTCTGTATTTTGATATAACAGCTTACAGTTAAAAATAATTGACAAGGGCTGGAGAGATGGCTCAGCAGTTAAGAATGCTGACTGTTCTTGCAGAAGACCCGGGTTCGTATCCCAGCACCCACACGGCAGGTAATAACTGTCCGTGACTCCAGTTCCAGGGGATCCGACAGCATCTTCTGTCCTCCATGGGCATTGCACGACACAGGTGCACTTACCTACATGCAGGCAATACGGCATACACATAAAATAAAAAATAATAAATAAAATATTTTTCAAAAATTAATTGACAAGGCCTAGAGAGATGGCACAGGGCATAACAACATTTTCTGTACAAGAATGAAGACCCGAAAGGCTGGAGAGATGGCTCAGCAGTTAATAAAGATCATGCAATGCTCTTCCAGAGAACCCGATTTCAATTCCCAGTAGCCATATTGGGGGACTCACAAGCTCCTGTAACTCCAGACTCAACACCTCTGGCCTCCAGGGCACCTGCATTCAGACACACACATATACACATAATTAAAAATAAGAATAAATCATTTAAAAATAATGAAGACTAGAGATCAGATCCCAGCACCCACATAATAAGCCAGGTGTGATCCTGCATAAACCTACCTGTAGCCCCCCAATACTGAGAAGTTGCCAGCCTATTCCAAAAAACACAAGCTCCAGGTCCACAGAGAGACCCTGTCTCAAAGAAATGAGACAGAAGGAAGACATCCAATGTCTTCTTCTGACCTGCCACATGCACAGGCAGAAGCACACTTACACATATATGTGCATGTACCACACACACACAAAAAAAAATTTTTTTGACAAATTCAACTTGTGACAAAATTCTTAAAATTTTTAAAGGTTTCAATTAAAGACAATTAAACAATTTAGTTTCTCAGTTACACTAGCTCCATGGGACCAGTAGCCACTAGATTGGTGGTACAGCTCTGAATGCTGTTCTTTTCCTAGGAAATACAGATGCTAAGAGGGCAGGCATTCCTGCCCACATTTTACATATGAAAAGTAAACAGGGCTTAGAGGTGATAAAATGATGTATCTGAAGCATCTGTGTACTGTCCCACTACTGTGGTGAGTACTGAAGTCATAATTCAGTCCCAACACTTCCAGAAGTTTCCAAAAGTTGAATGAGCTTCCCCCATGCCTTTCTGCCCTGCAAGTGAATGTTGAGTTGCATTCTGTTCACAGCACTATGTTGGCTCATAGAGACCCTTAAATGTCTGAGTAGTAAGTTTTGACTATAGCTAGCCTGCTTAGGCTACATAGGTCCAATGGCTAACTCTCTCTCTCTCTCTCTCTCTCTCTCTCTCTCTCTGTATGAGAGAGAGAGAGACAGAGAGAAACTGACTCTAGGTCTCTTACCTGCAGAGTATCTGCATGCCCCCTCATTGATGACTTCTGATTTCAAGATAAGAATTTTTTAAATTTTTAATTGAATTTTTGTGCATTTCATATACTTCATCTTGATTATACTTAGACCCTGTCCGCTATCAGCACCCCCATAGTCGCCCCCACCAGATTTCATGCATTCTGTCATGTATGTTAAGGTCTATCAAGTAAAGTTTGTGTCAGCAGATGTCCCTCGATATGTCCACTAATGCTAGGTCAACCTGTCTAGCGTCACTGCCTTGAAGAAGACCAACTCTCCCTCACCCAGAAGTGATCAGTTGACAATAGCTCCTCGGTGAAGGTTGGGACTTTTTACCCATTTCCATACTTCTATGCTGGGTTTTATCTGGTTTGAGATCAAGATAATGATTTTAAAGATGTAAGGATCTCTTTTTCCCTTCCTTACTTGCCTCCTGGGAGGCACTAGATGCAACTTATAGCCACCATATTTCTGTGTCTTCTTCTTTCCTGTCAAGTAAAAATTTGTTAATTTCTCACCTTGGCTATATCACAAACTTCTGAAGAGCATGGTGTAGTGGTAAGCTTCTCGTTCTGTCAATGTTGGTTTTGACACTATTGCAAGGAAGTAGAAGTAGCCCAACCTTGACAGACAGCTAGTTTTAGAGGCCCTTTTGTATGTATAAAAGAACAAAAGCAACCAACCAAACAAGCTGAGGGTATCAAGATAAATTTGGTGATCTAATTAGTTGTGAGACATTATAACTTAGGGGAAGATGAGAATTTGTTTAAGACAATTCCATGTTCCATGGAATAATGCACTCTATTAGTTACTTTCCTGTTGCTGTGATGAAACACCATGGTCAAGGCAACTTATAGAAAAAGAAGTTTATTTGGGCTTATAGTTCCAGTAGGATAAGAACCCATCATGGCAGAGAGGCATTGGCAGCAGAGAGGCATTGGCAGCAGGTAGGCATGGCAGCTGGAGCAGGAAGTAGAGTGCTGTTCTCATCTTCAGGTACACATGTGAAGCAGAGAAAGCGAGATTAGAAGTGGAGCAAGGCTATGAACTCTCAAAGCCCGCCCCCAGTGATGGACTTCCTCCAACAAGGCCACACCTCCTAAACCTATGCAAACACCACCACCAAGTCAGGACAAGTGTTCAAAAACTTGGAGCCAATAGGGGACATTTCTCATTCAAACCACCACCTATATTTTTATATTGTTAAAACTGATGTTTTCGTACAGTGTACAAAGTTTCATCCTAACATTTTCATGTCGTTATCCTTTGATTTCATCCATTCCCTCCCCTACTGCCCTCCACTGCACTCCCTGTCCCCTAAGGTTGGCTTTCTCCTCTATCTCTGCTTCCCTGTCTCCTGTATCCCATTGCCTTCATTTTACCTTTCCCTCAATATCTCATCCTCCTCTATGATCCTGTTTCTAATTTCATGATCCACACATGCATATAAATACACACTTATATGCATTATTTGAAATCTAGGCTCTGCATGACTTATTTGGCTTAACAGAATCATTTCCAGTTGTACCCATTTTCCTGCAAGTGCCATGATATCATTTTTCTTTATGGTGTATAAGATTCTATTGTGTATATGTACCACATTTTCTTTATCCATTCATCTGTTGATGGACATCTAGGCTGGCTATCATGAATAGTGTAGCAATCTTGGATGTGCACGTATCTCTGTGGTATGTTGACTTAGAATGCTTCTGGTATGTATTCCAAGAGCAGCAAAGCTGGATCATATGGTACTTCTGTTTTTATTTTTTCTAGGAATTCCCATAGTGATTTCCAAACAGCTGTATACATTTACTTCTTTGCTAGCAGTAACTAGGGGCTCCTTTTTCCCTACATCCTCCCCAGCATTTGTCCTCATTCATTTTCTTGATTATAGCTATTCTACCTAGAGTATAATGAACTCTCAAAGCAGTAGTAAGGACGCTAAAACGTTTTCAAGAATTTATTGACCATTTGTACTTTTTCTTTTAGAATTGCCTATTCAGCTCATTGGTCTATTTATTAATTGAGTGATTTGGGCTCTTTTTTTTTTTCTTTTCCTTTATTTAGCATTTAGTTCTTTATATATTCTAGACATTAATCCCCTATTTGATGTGGTTTCTCCCATTCTGAGGGATGTCTCTTCACTCTGTGACTGTTTTCTTCATTTCTTAATCTCAAGTAATTCCATTTGTCAGCCTTGGGATTATTTCCTGTGCTTTTAGAACCCTTTACAGAAAGTCCTTGCCTATGCCTGTATCTTTTCTCTTTTATGAGATAAGATCTTTCTGTAGCCCCAGCTAGCCTGGAACTTGCTCTGTAGACAAGGCTGGCCTCAATCTCACAGAGATCCACCTACCTCTACCTCCTAGGTGCCAGGATAAAAGGCGTGCACCCCCTCACCTGACCTGGGCCTTTATCGTAAAGTGTTTTCCCTGTTTTCCTCCAAAAGGTTTGAAGTTTTAGGTCTTATGTTAGGTTTTTGATTCATTTTGAATTGATTTTTGAATAGTGCATGTATATTTTTTGTAATTAACTTTAGAGTCAGTTTTTATATAGTAACAAGTATTTGTTTATTTGGACCTACATTTTTCAATGATTACATTGAGTAGGAAAGTCTAATGCCAAGATTCTCAAACTTGTGTATGAGAGTTACAAAGTAGGATGTGGGGAATATATTAAGTGGCAAATTTCTGAGACCCAATCACTGAGATTCTAAGTTTGTAGGTCTAGGATACCTCTTCTCACAAGTGAATCCGATGCAGGAGTTACCTATATGCCACACTTCAAAGACTGTGGCTGCTCTGCTTCAGCTATGAGATGCTCCCCCAACTCTTATGTGCTAAAGGACTGGTTCCTAATGCAATGTTCAGAGATGGAGTTCAGGGGCAGTGACTAGGCCATTGTATTAGAGACTGTGGAAAGTGAAACTCGATTAGAGGAAGTCGATCACTGAGAACACAACTTTGAAGGGTGTAACTTGTCCCCAGTCTTACCTTTGCTGTCTGTTTCAGCCTCCTCATTGCCATAAGGTGGGAAGTTGTGCCCTACATATTTCCCCCCAACCCCATGATATTCTGCCTCATCTGGGACACAAAATCAATGGATCCAATCAACTGTGGGTCGAAAGCTCTGAAACAGTGAGCCAAAATAAATGTATATTTTTATTGAATTTTTTCATGAATACATCTTAATCATAATTTTGAGTACCTCCCCTATGTGCACCCCCATAGCCTACCCACAGGATTTCATGCATTCTGTCATATATACTAAGGCTTACGAGTCAAGTTTGTGTGCCCAGATGTCCCTCAATGTGAGTTCATTCACTGGAGCCTGGTCAACCTATCTAACATTACTCCCTTGAAGAATACCAACTCTCCCTCACCCAGTAGTGCTCAGCTGCCAATGGCTCCTCGGTTAAGGTTGGGGCCTCCTTCCCCTTCCCTAGCTCTATGCTGGTTTTTGTCTAATTGAGTTTGCATAGGTCTTTTGCATTCTGTCACCACTGTAAGTTCATAGGAGCAAGTTCTCAGAAGTCTTGAAGATTTTGTTTCCTTATGGTCATGCACCATCCCTGGCTCTTACATTTTTTTCTGCGCTCTCTTCCACAATGGTCTCTGAACCCTGGGTGGGTGAGGTTTAATATAGGAGTCCTATCCAGTGACATGCACTCTGCGGTCTCATTCTCTACACTTTGGTCAATTGTGGCTTCTGTGTGTATTGCCTTCTGTTGCACATGGGAGATTCACTGATGAGAGTTGAGAGATGTATTAGTATTCTCTCTACCCCCCTGTTCCACTATGCTCCATGAGCCTTAGGTATAAAGGTTCCATTGTAGATGTGTCACCTAGGACTGGGCATCTCACAGATGCTTATTCTCTGTGTATAACCAGTTGTAGAATTCTTTAATACTCTCCATCTGTTGCAAAAAGAAGCTTGTTTGATGAGTAGTGATGGGTATACTTGCCTGCAAATATAAGGATACATATTTAGCATACAGTAAGTAATTACATATATCTAGGGATATAACAGATGTAGGCTTTTCTCAAGGCTCTATGACTCTATGACCTCTCCAGTCATGTATATTTGGCTATATTTACAGTGTCACACATGAGTTCCCTCCCATTGAGCAGGCTTTAAGTCCAATTAGGTAGCTGTTGATTACACTTAAGATAAAAAGGGCCACTACTGCACCAATACAGTTTGTCGTGCGGGTCATTGTTATGGTTATTAGGTTTTAAAGCCAAGGTTGGATCATTGATTGATTTTCTTCCTTAGCAGTTTATATAGTGTCCTCTAAAACTATGAGAACTAGTCTTCAGGGAGAAGGCTTCCACATCAGTTCCAGCTCCATTGCTTCAAGTCCTATGTTTGAAGTGTGTCCTATCTTCAGCAATAGGGTCTTACCTTCAAGTTCTGGGAGGTAATTAAGGACTGTGACGATAGCCTGTGTTATTTTGGGAGTCTCTTGAATTACCCTGACCAACAACTCGGAGGGAGGTTTCTCCTGTCTGGCTCTGTGTTTCTTGTTTCATGGCCTTCAGGTACACACATGCACTCATGTTCAGGTACTGTTTGTGTATTTTTCAGTAGGCTTTTGAATTATTCCATGCCCCTTCGGTTTCTGACATGACCTAAACATTATTTATCTCTTAACTCTCTCTCCTAGTCTAAGCCCTTTTTCCCTCCCAGTTAAATACTCCTATTTTTCTCAGTTTTCCCTTGATAATACCTGTCTCCTATTATTTCCCACCCCTTGAGTTCCTTATGTTAGGTATTTTGCTACAGCAAAGAAAATAAGATCAAAAAAAAAAAAATGCCTCTAACAATTGACCATATAGCTTCCTTCTAGGGCAGAAATTCTAAGTTTTATTCAAGAGAATTTTCCAAGTAATACTAAGTAGATTAACTTCATTGGTGGTGCCAAGTAATGGTCTTTCTGTACCTACACTCTAGCACATGATTGTGCAGTCTCTTCCATCAAAAGGAAGAGTATTGTCCTCCCTTGTGAGCCCAGGCTGGTCCTGTGACTTATTTGTAGCTTTGCAGTGTGCAGGTGCAACTGTGGGTCTCAAGAAGTCTTGCTTGCTTCTTCTACTTAGATCTTTGTCAGCATCATGTGAACAAGCCCAGAAGAAGCTGCTGGAGAATGAGAGACTCTGTGGAAGAGAGCCCAATTGGCCCATTCAAGATGATCACCCATAAGCTTACAATCAGTTGACCATCAACCTTGTAAAAAAGACCAAACTAGATAAGGTAGGCTTCCTATTTGGTCCTTAGCCAACCAGAGGTGCAGAGTGAGCCTGGCTAAGGGCAAAAAAACTACCTAGGTGACCCAAACTGTATTAGGCTACAAATTTGGGAGTAATTTACAATGTAACAATGCCAACTGATATTTATAGCAAAATTCTAGGCATCTGTCTTTTCATCAGGAGAGTCTGGATGGACAGCAATCCCTACTCAGGAGGAAACTTGTTATTTTGGCAGATTAACCCATGGTCAGACACTACTTGGTTTCAGAAGGTTTACGATGGCCCTTAACTCTCCCAATATTGATGGAGCACTATGATGACCAAAGATACACTTTAAGTTGAGAAGTAAAGTCAGGCCCTAAATGATAAGATGGAAATAAAAATATAAATGATATTATTTATATTTTATTTTGCATTTATTTATTGCATGTGTGCACATGTATGTATGTGTGGGGGCAAACATACCATGGCACATGTGTAGAGGTCAGAAGCCAGGAGTCAGTTCTTTCCTTCTACCATGTGTTCCAGGGATCAAACTTAGGTTGTAAAGCCTGATGGCAAGTGACTTTACTGTTGAGCCATCTCACTAGCCCCATAAATATTGTTTAAAGTAATTACCTAGATTCAAGATCCAACCTCAAATTTAATAAAGGGTTTCTTTCAGTGTTCCATCAGGATCTTGTCCATTCATCATAAAGGGACAGAAAAGATATACTATCTATTCTTTTGAATAAGAAAGAAGATACATGTAATCTGGTATTTCTCATATTTCCTATAAAGTCCATCTGGTCCATATAAACTCCTCAAAAGCACTCAAAATCAGGTCTTTCAAAGCTCCCCAAGTGTAAAGCCAAAATTAAGCCTGTGTAATAATTCAGACATAGCTTTGCTGACTCTCACCCTCATGAATCATTACAAGCCGCCCCATGCATGCAGAAGCAGAATGTTAGCGAGGCCAGGTCTCATAAAGAAAACACATCTCTGGGCTCCTAGAATATTCATGGTTTTGGCACCAGTTGCTTTACTGTCTGATTGTAAAGCAATGCCGATGGCGTAGGAAGTTCGCAAGCAGTGGACTGCAGCATAGCACCATATGTTCAGCAGGGTACAGCACAATGACTGGAAGTCAAGGGTGACGGTTTGGCTATGGATCTCTTTACAAATTCAACTTAATATGATTGTAATAGGAACATTTCATGTACAGACCAGAGGAATTGCTCCTTTTGTTTGACAGATAATTATTTCATCCATGCAGAAGAAGGAACAAAGCTTGTCAAAACCTTTGTGTTGCCTCATCATTAACCATGTCCAACACACAAAACCAGAAATGAGACTAAAAACACTATTTGTCCACTAGAAAAGATTATGTCTATTTGCCCATTGGAGCAAATACTGGTCCCATAAGGTTTCTGTAACTTTCTTAAAGATAGACTCCTTATAGGCGGATGTGGTGGCACACGCCTGTAGTCCCAGCACTTGGGAGGCAGAGGCAGGCAGATCTCTGTGAGTTCAAGGCCAGCCTGGTCTACATAGTGAGTTCCAGGACAGCTGGGGCTACAGGGAGACCCTGTCTCAAAAAAAAAAAAAAAAAAAAAAAGGTATAAAGATAGACTCCTTATAATTCCAAACCAAAAAGAACTCCAAGAAGCCATAAACTGAGAAACTACATTGCATCATGTTTCATACTTACATACATACATACATACATACATACATACACACACACAGAGATTACAAGACAATTCCATACACCTTTCAACAAATTTCCTACCAGGTATAAGTCCTAAGTTTTTGGTAATCCTACAACAAGAAAAGTCTTGCTGAACAGCCCTCATATATGAAAGGAAAAATCTACAAGTCAAAACACTCTCAGATATGTATACGTATTTTCAGAAGATTCACACCCACTTTAGGTTAAACCTACAGTGCATTTGGGTTTTTGATTTGTAAAAATGCTGACATTTAGCTGTTTTAATAGAAGCTTAGTGGGTTTGAGCTCAACTTTGCCAACATGTTAACAGTGCCCTCTTAGAGTGAGCAGTCAGGGATGATTAACTGAAAAATATTTCCAAGTTAAACATTGATTTGCCTCTGCCTCCATTTATTCATATCTTAGGTGACCTTTCCAATGTTTTTTTTTTCTAACAAAAGAAAGCCGGCACCAGTGGCTTTGTATTTCTCAGTAAAAAGCAGAATTCTGTATTTGTTCATTTTAAAAAAATAAGCAGAGCTTGGGCAATCCAAAAGAAGCTATGCACACTCACACAGAGTCCACAGATATAAATACACATAGAATACACATAGATACAAAATCACACACTGAGATACATATATACATGGTGTTGCACACAAACATAGCACACACAGACAAGATGCACATACACACACACACACACACACACACACACACACACCCCACAGACAGCACATGCACACAACACAAACCATATTCATGACTTGAGTGAAGGCCTTTCTCTTGTCTTATTTCAATTACTACTTCGTTTTGTTTCAGGATTTCATTGCTTAATTTATGAAGTAGAATGACACTTCTTGATTTCTTTTAGGAAAAGGGCTGTGCATACATTTTTTTAATCTCAAAAGGGCAATTTACTTTTGTATTAATTTTCTAGTTGCACACAAACTATTAAGTGTCATCCTAACATTTTCATATATGTGTATCATTGTATTTCATTCATTTTTACTGCCACTTCTCTTTCTCCTTCCCAGTGGTCCCCATCTTCATCTCAAATAGCCTTTCTTCCATTTCCGTGTGTGTGTGTGTGTGTGTGTGTGTGTGTGTGTGTGTGTGTGGTGTGTTTTGAGGCAGAGTCTCATGTATTCCACGTTGGCCTCATACTCACTATATAGTCAAGGATGACCTTCAGCATCTGATCCTCCTGCTTCCACCACTTAAGAGCTGGGTTGACAGGTGTGAGCTACCACAGCTAGCTTTTCCTTTCTTTAGAAGGTGATAAATTTTAAGATATCAATCCTCTATATCTCAAGCCACAATTTGAATCCATCACCAAATCCTGCTGAATTTGATTCTCAGACTAATTCCAAACTCAATAGAGTTTTATTTTTTTGTTAGAGATTATTATACTGAAAAAGATAGCATGAAAGCCAAGGTAAGAGGAAGAACACTGTACTGAGATCAAGTCCCACTTCCGGCTGCTCCCTTCCCTCTGACACACCTAGCTGTCTTCAGAAGCTAAGAAGGCCAAGGCATCTGTACACATGAAAGGTTTTCTAATCTGAGGATTAATATAATTGTCTACATTTCCCATATAAACAACATATTTTTATTATAATTTTTAGCATCCTTATAGAATCCAGCACCCTCCTACACAGCAGGAAGTAAGCAACAAGGTCAGTCAGCAGGGCTTTCATGATCAAAAATGACTTCAAATATCACTTACTGAAGAAGAAATTAAAAACACAGGCCAAGCCTGGCGTGGTGGCATACGCCTTTAATCCCAGCACTTGGGAGGCAGAGGCAAGCAGATCAATCTCTGTGAGTTCAAGGCCAGCCTGGTCTGTACAGCAAATTCCAGACCAGCTGAGGCTACAGGAAGGTCCTGTTTCAAAAAGACAGAAAAAAAAAAAAAAAAAAAAAAAAAAAAAAAAAAACAACCAGACTACAAAATTTGCTTAACAGAAATTTCACTAAGTGACTATTTTGGTGGCAATTAAGGAATTGTTACTATTTCTAAAAGCGATAGTGTTGTTACGGGGTTTTTATTTTTGAAAGAGTTTTTTTTTTTTTTTTTTTTTTTTTTTTGGGGTCAGGATCAGGATTTACCCAAGCTTACCTGGAACTCACTATGTAGACCAAGTTGGCCTCAATCTCATAGAGAGCTGCCTTCCTCTGCCTCCCAAGTGCTAAGATTAAGGCATGCACCACCATGCTTGAATTGATGAGATTTTTTTTTAGGTGTAATAACAAATGAAATTCTAAGAAGGCACGCGCCTGTAGTCCCAGCACTTGGGAGGCAAAGGCAGGCAGGTCTTTGTGAGTTCAAGGCCAGCCTGGTCTACATAGTGAGTTCCAGGACAGGTGGGGCTACAGGGAGACTCTTGTGTTTGCTAAAAATCTTCTGAGTGTGGCACACTTGCTTCCTTTAAAATAAACCTCTTTGCATGTGACATTTCATAACCATTTCCAGAGCTACAGTTATGACATGCAGACTCTGCGTATTGTTTCTTTGAGCCTTAAAACCAATTACCATCTTTTCCTGACAGAGCTAGCAAGTATTTCACTTGAAATACTTCACTCCTGATTCTCACGTTAACTCCGGGTTTCAACATCTACACATTAACTACTACAGTGTTCCTCCACCCTGTGATTTTTCCCTGGCAAATGTCTGGACACCCCTGTCTGGCTCACTCTCTCACAATATGTTTTTTCTGGGTAGTAGAATATGGGGTAAGGCTTATGTTGATTTTGTGCAGTCCACATTCCTGGAATGTTAGTGCTAAGTGCAGAATTTGACCTGTAGCACAGTGAAGAAAGAGTTCAAATGCAAACTCCAAAGATATCCATCCCACAGAATAAATGCCAATAAGCAATTTCCCTTTCCCAGCCTACCAGAGATTTTCATCAGATAGCCCATAACAGACAGAACCTGTGCCAATATTTTATAACCCATAAAATTTCTTCAAGCAATTGTACAGATTTCCAGCTTTCCTTTGATCAGTCTTTGTAACAGCAACTCTGAGGCCTAGCCTAAAATGATTCCTAGATCTCGATATATATATACAATGGAAAAGATCTGGCCTTCAGAAAGCCTCTCATTAAAGCACTAATCTGTTCCACCACATTCTTCCAAGACACAGTGATCGGCATTGAGCGGGCCTGAATGGCCAGTCCTAATAAGACTGATAGAAACAGCTTAAGTAATTGGATTGCTGTATGGGATTGAATGTCTGACAACCAAAGATAGCCATCTCTATTCGACCACCAAAGCTTTGTTCCAGCAATGAATTCATTTAGCAATGCACTTAGAGGCTCCTGGATCCAGGGAGAAATGACAGACCTGAGACACAAAAACTGGGCCAGCTGATGAGCCCAGAGACAAAGGCTATGCAGTTCCAAAAAGTTAATTACAGCGAACAAAGGCAGCAGACGATGACTTGTTGAATCATTACCATAATCACATTACTGCGTTGGTCTCCCATTCCCAGCCAGTGGTGACATGGTTGCTACTCCTGATCATGTTCTCCATATTCATCAGCCACCTGCAAACTACTGTACCTGGCTTCTTGGCTGATACCGTCTCACTGAGGCTGTCTGTTTGTGTGTTCTAAACACTTTTATTTAAGTAAGCCTGTCTACCAAAAGAGCCTGAGAGTAGAGACAGACTAAAATAGGACAAAATATTTAAGATGAATATGTTAACGACCCTGCTTTGATCATTACATAGCACATAGATGTGTTGAAATAGCACACCATATCCACTGTATCCTGTGAGTAAATGTATCATTATTATGTCGGTTAAAGAAACATAGTCAGTATAAAAGATGTTGGTGCTAAAATTATCCCATCTCATATTTGTCTCAAAATTTGGTCTTGAGAAAGGCCTATCATATACTAAAATGGATTGCAATATCAAATTCATGTGCGTGTCTATAACTTCAGAGAGAGTTTGACGGGGTTTTGTTGATTTGTAACATCAGGTATGTCTAGGAAAAGTTCCTATAAACCTCACTCAGGGTAAAAACAGAAAGAAATTCCCAGTGAGTGTGGCACGTACACACTCAGTCCACGTTCCTAGAAGCTTTCACAGCTATTTTTTGACTATTGAGTATTTTGTTTTCTCAGCAGTATGACATAAATTACCTTCACATTTAACTTCTCTGGGACAGTTTTGGTGTGTCTGGAAAGAATATCAGTCAGCAAGTGAAGCATTTCATTTTATCATCAACAAAAACATTGGTGCAAAAATCAAGGCCAAGATCATTACAACCCACAGCCATAGCCATAGAAGCACAATAGCCACTTAGACAGGCCAACTTGGAGAGAAGATTCAGATCTTTCTAGATGAAGTTCTGTAGGAGGAATCGGAGTGCATTCATTCTACATTAAAATGGAAAGAAACAGCAAAGCCAGGATGTCTTTGCTTTTTCAAACAGTGGCAGCGAAGAAGCCCAAACATAAATGTCTTACCATCCAGTCCAAGCCTCTACATATTTAAGAAGAACTTTTCAGCCAAGATTCCTTGCCCAAGTTGGCAAAGGGATGGAACCGACTTCGTGGTCCAAATTCTGACTTTGGATCCTAAACGAAAGTTCATGAGCACATGTTGTCCAAACCTGGCAAGTTTTCCCCTTCTCAACTTACCCTACTGCCATGGAGAGTGTACTCTCAAATGCTTGGAACAATAGCCATGAAAAAGTTGGAATACTTCTAATCGTTGCAAGGATCACACCTTTACTTGTAATGTAAGTCATGAAAAGAGTCATAGAAACTTTGTGCCTTCTACACATAGGCATCTGGGGGCTTTGCTAATTTCTTTGAGACTTTCACTCAGAGGACAGACATTTCTCAGCCTCCTTTAGTGGGTAGCAATGGTTTGCTAATCATCACAACCTCAAGACCAAACCGCACCCATGAGCACTATGTTTCAGAAAACTGAAGTCACTCTGACAGACTAGGCACCAAATTAAGCAAAACGTCTGCCTAAGATGCCCTCCTGTCTTTTCATTTTCTCAAAGTGATTGAAGTTGCAATAACCTGTATGTCAGATGAGCAAGAGCACTGTTTGCTGGACCTGAAGGCCTGGTTGTGGGGAAGGAGAGGAAAGGACTTTACTACTGCCCCATCCCACACAGGCCCTCACCTACTGTTCCAGGCCTCCCCGATCCCCTCTAGGACTGCCCCTCCTATTGCCTCCATCCTTTCCTCATTCACCACACCCTGCCTATATTGGACTCACTTTTTCTAGGACTATGTATTTCTATCTTCTTTCTTCAGATCATAAACCCCTCAAGGCTGGAAAATAGTGAGGTCTTGTATCCAACATTCCCCACAGTGCCTAGCACAGACTGGCATTTCATAATGGTGCCACTGACCTATTAGGGTGGACCGAAAACACGAGGGAAGACAGAAATCTTTGAACTTATATACAATGTAAATATGTACCCATGCCTTGACTTCCAGGTCATCAGCACCTGACCAAGGAAATAATGGGTTTTTAGTTCCAATGTTTGCTGTCTTTCTTAATCACCTAAGGTGTGACTAGTGAAACCTCAAACCTACCAGCTACTCACAGGGTTAAGGGAAACGTATGTCTACACAAACACATATAAGGCCTCTGTCTTAGAGTGATAAATACACAGGGCGCCTGTGACTAACGGTGAAATCACCTCTGCTGAGGCCACACCCCGGCTCCTCTCTGGCAGCCCCTGGACAATGTCGGCAGGTCCAACAGTGAAAGTCGGGATGGGTGCCCACCTTTTTGTTGGTTCACATTTCATTCTTTTCTTGTTAATCTTCTCAGCCCTGTTCATCTTCCTGCCTGGCAGGTAAAGCTGTTTCTCCTTTGAAAAGGCATGGAAATCTCAGACCAAAGTGTCTTTCCCCACCCTCTTATGGTTCCTCTTTGGCCCTGGAATGGGGTCTACCAGGAGTCCAGGGTGATGTCTATCCTTGGCCCTGCTGTCTAACGCATACCAGAGCCTGGTAGTCACCTGCAGAAGATGGGATTTTCTAGGCTTTTCCCAATCAGCATGAATCCAACCTAGAAACTAAATTCTGAGCCAAAAGTATACAAGTCACATTGGGTCCACAAATGGATTTTAATTCTTCTTTATACTATGTTTTACTTATTTGATGAATTCATTA
>NW_008332087.1:3376498-3380865 GCF_000622305.1 Nannospalax galili
GTCCTGGAACTCACTATGTAGACCATGCTGGCCTTGAACTCACAGAGATCCACCTGACTCTGCCTCCCTAGTGCTGGGACTACAGGCGTGCGCCACCACGCCCGGCTCATTACCAATATTTTTATATCAAGATATTTTTATCTATCATTTCAAATGATTACACTCTCTTTAACAATTAGATGTGGCCACCTCTGGTTGGCTGAAGCTGAAGGATGGCTGTCTTCTGACACAGAAGCAACAGCACATTTCTCCACTGTCTCCATCAGTCCCCACAGTCTGGCGCTTGGACTGATCCCTGAACCCAGAACACCTACCATAGCAGAGATTGGACAGCAGTTCATGAATGTGAGTCTTCTTCTTTAATGCACAAGACTATCTCTTCTTTATCTATCTATCTATCTATCTATCTATCTATCCATCCATCCATCCATCCATCCATATATCATAGCAGCATTATCACAATATTTACTATATAGAAACAACCAAAGTATTCATTGATGGATGAATGAACAAGCAAAATATGATATATATTATAAATATATGTATATATTTGTATATAATCTGTTTGTTAAAAGGCAAAAATTCTAACCCAGTATGGTAGCACATGTCCACAATTCCAGCATTTGTGCTCAAAGCATTGAGGCAGAAAGATCTCTAGTTTGGGGCCATCCTGGGCTATATAGTTAGACACTGTCTTAAAAACAAAAAAGGACACCTGTGTGTGGTAGTATCCACCTTTAATCCCAGCACTTAGGAGGCAGAGGCAGGCAGATCTCTGTGAGACCGAGGCTAACCTGGTCTAAATAATGACTTCTAGGCTGGCTGGGCCTATTGGAGACCCTATCTTAAACAAAACAAAACCAAGAAAGGCATAAAATTCTCACACATATTACAATGTGGACACACTTTGAGGGCATTATTATAAGAAAAATAACCCAACCACCAACAGACATTTGTATGATTCCACACACAGGAGACAATTGGAGTCAGTAAAGTCATACAGACAGAAAATACGTTGGTGGTTATTAGGGTGTGAGGGAGAGAGGAATGGGGAATTATTGCTTAATCAGAAGAGCATTTCAGTTTTATAATATGAAAGTAGTTATGAATGTGTTTAGTACCGTTGAACATATTACATTGGTAAATTCTGTTACTGAACCATAATAAAAAATAAAGACCCTATCTCCCTTCCAGCCATGTAATTAAGTGTGGCTGTATGACTGAACTGTGACAGTGCACCATGTATGGAAGAGACACGTGCACTTTGTACTCAGGGCCGTACAACTCCACACGTGCTGTTCCCCATGCTTTCTCCTCCACTTGATGTAATTTCAATGAGTGTTGAAAACAGCAGCACCACCAGGTAGAAGAACCCAGTTTAGCAGCTCTTACCCGCTCACTCACTGAACCTTGCTGTAGAATTTACGAAGGCAAAAAAATGAAAATGTTTCTACCATCCAGGAGCCTTCATGCATTAGGGGTTTGTTACAGCAACTTGCGTGATCGCTATACAGCTACCTTGGAGCCAGATGACCTAATGTCTTTTATCTGGGACCTTATCTCTAATCTGGGACCTTAGCCAAGAAATGAGGCATGATGACTGACATGGTAGGGCCTCTCCTCATGTGATCTTTTATCCTCCAAGAGGCTAGTCTAAGCTTGATCCCATAGTAGGGGATGAGAGTCTCCAAGAGCCCAAGAGCATCAAGAAAGGCAAATACCGAAAGATAAATATTTTTTGATTCATTCATTGCTCTTATCCATCATTGCTATTCCACTGGCCAAAACAAGTCGCGTTATTAATCCCAGCTGCAAAAAATAAAATAAAATAAAAATAAAAAAAGCAAATAGACTTTGTGTAGATATGTGATGGGTTCTTACTATGTAGCCCATGCTGGCCTCAAACTGGAGTTCCTCGTACTTTAGCACACCAAGGGCTAGAAGCACAAATATGTACCACCATACCCAGCCGGAAATAGACTTCTTATGTGGAAGGTCTTAAAAATCACATTGCAAAGGGGCATGCAAAATAAAGTGGGAAGAATTTAGGGACATTTTCAATATTTTAAGTAACTAGTTTTCTTTTAACATTTTCCTCCATACTTTTAAATACTATATGTACATGCCTACCTGTTTTTCCCGTTTATTATAACAGTTGAAATTTAGTTTCTTTTACCATCTTACTCTGTATTTTAAAGGCCCAGTATAAATTTCACCCAAATTCTTTAGATGTCAGCATTTTACCGCAACTGTTTTGCATATTGTTTCTCAAAACCATTTGAGAAAAAGTTTCAGGCATGATTCCCCTGTACACTTACTATTTCTGTGTGTATTTCCAAAACCACGGCTTATATAACTACAGTATAATTATTAAAAATCAAGAAATTGTGTTTATAATACTGTAATTTGATCCATGTTTGTTGTCCAGAATGACAGGCCTGAGCTACATGTGATAGTTAAGCATAATTTAACATTTGGTCAAACTAGCCATTGAACCACCTTTACGTTCAATGACTACACAGGACAAGTGGCCGCCATGTTGCACAGTACACAGAATTTTGCACCATAGAAAATCCTGTCGGGCAGGGCTGGTCTATATCTTTCAAGTCCTGTTTGGATATAGTTATAGATTTATAGAGATTAAATCCATATTGGTTACAAGAAGCCACAAGTTAATAATTATCACCTCCATTTCGGAGATAGGGAGCAAAGTTAGAATAGTGACTGGCATTCCATAAAATCAATTCTGTAAGCAGAGATTTGGACACAGGTTTGCTCATTTTAAGGGGTGGGGGTTTTCAAACCATGTAATTTTATCTTGAGTCTTAGGTGGGTTATCAGAAGTAGAACCTGAAACAAGAATTCATGTACATGTGATTTTTTTTTAAATGCTCCCAAGAAAACCTAGTAAAGGAACGAGCAGAACAGGGAACAAGGAATTAAGCAAGGTGACAATTTCAGGTCAAGTTTCAGCCTCGGGCCCGTCCTTCAAAACTCTTTGGAACATAAATGATACCAAAGGATCTGCATCACCTGAAGACAAGGAAGCGAGGCTTTCAGCAACACAGTAGGCAGACCTAGACTATAAGCTATGGCAGCTAGACATAAACACTCAGGCACTTCTAGATGTCTGTGTGGGCAAAGCACTCCAGTAGTTTGAGAGTCATCCTCTAAAGAAGGTAATAATTCATACTGCTAGAATCTAAGCATAGAGCAGCTCAGCACAGGCACCCAGAAGTAGTCAAGAAGGGTCTACAGACATCTGGGAGTGGTCCCAAAATGTAACAGAATGTTCTACCTTACTACGCTTTGTAAAATATGTCCATCAAACAGTTCCCTTGTTTATTTTGTTTAACTTTAAGATCTAGTTGGTTTTAAATAAATGCTCATTTATTACCCTAACTTATTTCCATGAGATATTTGCTCCATTCTGCAGTATCAGTTGAGGAATAATGGGTGGGGAGGGTGTGGCTACCTTTGATAAGGAGCATAAAGTCAAAGGGCATGAGCCATAGAAAACAGATTCAAGAACATCCTAGTACAAACCAGCCTACTGGCTAGATAGGACATGTCTCTTGAAGAATAATTTTTTCCTGCCCCACAGTCTGTCTGGAGGACAGAAATCCACACAAGCTAGTTTAATAAAATGGGACAGGTGTTTTTATGATGTAAGAGTGTGCTGTGTTATCCATTACAAAGTCTAAGGCCATCAAAGGCAAATGGAGAACCATCAGGAACAAACACACTGCATATCCTTTCTCCTTTCCTTTCTATAGGTAATATAGCGTCGTAGTTCCTCTAAGGACGTGGACTAAAGGTACTTACTCCAGTGCCGGGCTCTGTATCACAGCAGCATCAGCAGTCAATCTAGGACTGTATATTCCTCATTCTCTTTCTTACTTAATTGAAATTCTTGATCAGGACAGAATCCGATTAGCCCAGATCCCATGTTAATGGTCCACCTCTGATCCAGTCATCAGAGATCAAAGGAGAGCAGGGTTGTGTCATATAAAGATGATATCAGTGTACAGTGGTACAGATAAGTTAAAAAGGTTGGCAGACAGCCGGGTGTGGTGGCGCGCGCCTTTAATCCCAGCACTCGGGAGACAGAGGCAGGCGGATCTCTGTGAGTTCAAGGCCAGCCTGGTCTACATAGTGAGTTCCAGGACAGCTGGGGCTACAGGGAGACCCTGCTTCAAAAAGACAAAAAATAAAATTCATGGCCCTTGTGTTCTAAAAGTGTCACAAAAGATTTGTGTGTTCCTATTGATGTAGTATAAACTGCAATAGGATTTTGCATTGAGGAAAGGTATTGGGCCAGTGTTATTCATTTGTGGTCAGATAGAATAAAGAATATTATTTAAATT
>NW_008332087.1:3381068-3386819 GCF_000622305.1 Nannospalax galili
ATTTTTATTGTATCTGTATGAGTGAAGAACAACAAAAGATAGAGTTCTTTGACTTAGGCATGGGCTTTTGAGTTTTTAATTTGTTGGCCTGGCAAACTATAGCCAGGCACTCCTATAATATTTGTTCTACTGTTATACCAATTGGCATAGCTTGCCAGTCCAGTCATCATTGTAGCTTGTGGAGTTTACAGCTAGGTAAAGCTCTTGGTTACTTTTCTTCCCCAGTAGCAAGCAGAGCACCTTCCAGCAGTATGAAAGCTAGCTAGTAGAGATGAGGCTTCCAAGTTAGGACCAGCGTGAGTTCTCCATGTTCTATGACTCAGAGGTAATGGGTGACTGCAGTGAAACAGTGTTTTCTAGACATGACAAGGCCATTGCACACATGAGCTCACCAAGGCTGTGACTGCATACACAAGACCTGCACAAAATCAAGGCAGGCAAAATCAGCATCAATGGAGAGGAGGTAATAAAGTCCCACTTTAACCTAGAAGCTGTTGGCAATTGATGGCTGATGGAAAACAGAGAATTGGTTTTCCTCAGGGATGTGGCTCCTGAGGGGATACCTGTGATCCAGTAGATGGCCCTACTCCCACTCCCATATTTGCTACACTAAATGGACTCAGTGGGCTTTAAAAGAGCACATGAAATTGGGAGACAGAAGTGGTGGAAAGGGTGGGAAGGGATTGAAGGAAGGGAATGGAGGGGATGGATTTGATTAAAACACATTATATGAATGAAATTCTCAAACAATTAAAAATACACATATATATAGGGGTAACTCTGAACTATCCTATCTACCCACCATGGCTCAAACATTCTAAATTTAAGGATTCTTTTAAATGCCACCAGATCCAATTGGATGTACCTCTTTGAATCATTCCCTGTACAAGACTTATGTGTCCAGAAAACATCAGTAGTGCTGGTAGCATGTTATTCCAGAACCTTATGTGTGTCACACTGCAGGCAGGTTGGTAACGTTCACTTCGCTTCCCTCTTTGCTATATTGGCAGTGATAACATCTGAACCTTGCCCAATATCACTTTCAAAACATTACTAACTCAGTGGTAATTGGGTTGACTTGGGGCTACGCTTGCCGAGAAGCCCTGTGGTAGTCTCAAGACCAAAAGTTTTTGTGGGAGATCACTTTAACCAATTCAATGGTTGTCAGAGTGTGGACCATCTGAGACCAACATCACCTGAGTACGTGCTAAAAATACAAATTCTGGGTCACATTCAGATCTATCAAACCAGAAGTTCTGGGGACAGACCCAGAAATCTGTTTCCATGAGCCCTTGATCCCAATGTGAGCTGTGGTTCAGAAACCACCAGTCTAGGCAGGAGTCAGAAACCATAGCAGTCATCAAAAAGAAAGAATATAACAAAAAGGTCTGAATAGAATATTCTACCTAAGTAATTCAAAAGGCAAGAAAATGACCCCAAATTAGCAAGGAGACAGCAATTTCACTAAAAGGAATCAGGATAACAAAGGGAAGAGATTTGAATCATTAAATTAGATACTGGTACTGCTTATTCTCAGGACTCAGTCACTCCTGTGGGCTGGACCAAGGCCTCTGAGAAAAGGCACTGGTAGCTGACATTTGTGTCCCTGAGAGTCTTCAGGGAATAGGGACTAGTCCTCAAACTGGAGCCAATCACTAGAACTAGAACTAACTGGTGCTGCCACAGAGAACAAATGTTGATCAGATGATAGCTATTGGACCAGTCAGTCTCCTTTCCTTCCTATTCCAGGCTCAGTCTAGTAGCCCCTTTTGGCTGCAAATAGAAATGTTGAAATGGGCTAAATAGGGTCTCAGCCCCAGCATCACAGAGAAGGATGAGATAGGGAGAGTTGAGACAATAATAATTGGCAAAGATACTTGGAGTTACTAGTGTCAAGGACCTCTGAACAAGTCTTGTTTTTATTATTTATTTATTTATCATTTTTTAACTTTTACAAAAACTTTATTAAGAATGCCATACATGCATATAAGGTGTTTTGATCAAATCCATGCCCACTCCCTCCCTCCCCCTTCTGAAGAGGTAACCCTAAAATCTTTTAAGGACTAGATACAAGCTCCCAAATACTTTTGATATTTTTGGCCTTTGGGATAGAGTATGTTGTTAATAGGCTCAAGGACATGTTGCCTTTTAGCACAGAAACTGGATACATTTCTTTGGAGTATTTTTACCCTTACTGCCTGGCCATTTCCTACCTCTTATTCATATTATGCCATCCTCTGAACGGGTTACCCAAATTGCCAATAGGCAATAGGGACGCAGACTACTCTGGCTTCTTCCATGTTGAACAGGAAACCAGGTGAGGCAATTGGAGTACTCCTTAAGTGGGTCTATCTAAAAGACTCCCAAATTGCATAACTCTTGTCTCTAAGGGGAAAAGGAAGTCCTTGAATCATGAATAGGAGATGTAAAGGAGAAGTAAAGGCAAGGGTAATTAGCATTACAAGTTCCAGTCAGGGAACTAAAAAAAAAGCAGAACAGGGCAATTTGCAAATGTTCATATGAGAGTCCATTGGAGTTTCTTGACAAGGGCTTCCAAAAGGATCCCTCTATTGGGTTCTTCCTCATTTTTCTTTTGTCTTCCAAGGTTGGACTAATTGGGTGGGAAGAGTAGATGGATACTCAGGTGAAGGCCCAGTGACCCTGCTTGGCACTTCTTTAATGAAAGACACAACCTTCAACAAGCCCAATTGTGACTATGTTTAGGGATCAGGTTCAGCCGAAGTCATGATGATGGTAGTGATTTCATGCAGAAGGTCCTGCTGTATAGCATCCTCTTACTAAAGGACCTGGAATTTAAAAGAATCTGGTGCTAGGAGCTACATATGAGGGAGAACATTTGTCATTTGTTTTTCTGAGTCTGTGTTACTTCACTTCGAATAATAGTTTCTAGATCCATGCATTTGCCTGTAAATTTCACTATTTCATCTTTGTTTACTGCTGAATAGAACTCCATTGTGTAAATATACCACATTTTTGTTAACCACTGGTCTGTTCAGTGATATGTAGGTTGCTTCCATCTCTTAGCTATTGTGAAAAGAGCAGCAACAAGCATGGTTTTACAAGTGTCTCTTCAATAGGACAAGTCCATTGGGTACATGCCAAAGAGTCGTGTAACCGGTTCATATGATAGGTTCTGTTTAAAGAGTTCTCCACACTGTTTTGCATAGAGGCTGCACGAGTTTGCGACCCCACCAGCAGTGAATGAGCATCCCCCTTTCTCCACATCCTCAACAGCATTTGGTATCATTTGTTCTCTTGATCCTAGGCAGTCTGATTGGGGTAAGGTGATACCTTAGGGTGGTTTTAATTTGCAACACATAAAAAACATTTTAAAGTTTTATTTTCATTTTATGTGCATGAGTGTTTTACCTGCATATATATGTATATAAGTGCATCACATATGTGCAATGCCCACAGAGGCTAGAGGAGGGCATTGGCTCCCCTCCACCTGGAGTAACAGATAGTTATTAGCCACCATGTGGATGCTGGGTCTTCTGGAAGAACAGCAAGTGCTCTTAACCACTGACACATATCTTCACCACTCATCCCTCCCCTTTTGTTTTAAGACCAAGTGTCATGAAGCTTAGTAGGACTGGCCTCAGACCTTTTACTTCCTGAGTACTGAGATTAGAAACGTGTGCTATCACATTTAGTGAATATGATACTGCAGATGGAATCTAGGACTTTGTATATTCAAGACACTCATCCAACTCAGCTATATCCCCAGAATGTAGCCCAGGCTGGCCTCAGTCCTTGAACTTCCTGAGTACTGAAATTACAGACATGTACCATCACATGCATTGTATTTGATGCTCGACACAAAATCTGTGCTTTGTGTATTCAAGACAAACATTCCTCCAACTCAGCTCTATTCCCAGCTGTAGCCCAGGCTGGCTTCAAACCTTGAACCTCCTGAGTACTGAGGTTACAGACATGTGCCATCACACTCAGTGTATATGATGCTGCGGATGGAGCTAGGGCTTTGTACGTTAAAGACAAACACTCGTCCAACTCAGCTCCATCCCCAGCGCTTACTTTTTAATTAATTTTCCTTGTGTGCATTATTGGGAAGGGGGATGTCATTTTACATTTTGAATATGCAAGAAGGAAGAAGTTACTAGAAGAGAAGCACATGCATATGCACATGCACCTGCCCTTCCAGAGGCCTGTCAGGTCACAGCTGCATCAACCCTGCTGCTCGAGAATTTCACACATGCATATAAGGTGTTTTGATCAAATCCGTGCCCACTCCCTCCTCTCCAACTCCTCCCATATCTCCCATTACTTTTTTCTCCTTCTTTTCTTTTTTTCTTCTTTCATTTATTTTTATGGGGCTTTTGGGTACTGTAACACCCCCCCAAAGAGGTAACCCTAAAATCTTTTAAGGATTAGATATAAGCTCCCAAATACTTTAGACATTTTTGGCCTTTGGAACAGACTATGTTGCTAACAGTCCCAAGGACATTTTGACTTTTAGCCAAGAAACTGGCTACTTTTCTTTGGGGTCTTTTTACCCTAACTGACTAGCCAATTCCTACCTCCTATTCTTATCATGCTATCCTCTGAAGGAGTTACCCAAATTGCCAATAGGGAATAGGGATGCAGACTGCTCTGGGTTCTTCCATGCTAAACAGGGACACAGGGTGGGGCAACTGGAGAACCCCTTCAATGGATCTATCTAAAAGACTCCTAAATTGTATAACTCTTCTAAGGGGAAAAGAAAGTCCTTGAATCGTGAATAGGAGATATGAAGGAGAAGTAAAGGCAAGAGTAATTAGCATTACAAGTTCTAGGCAGGGAACTAGAAAAAAGTCAGAACAAGGCAATTTTCAAATAGTCATATGAAAGTTCATTGGAATTTCTTGACAAGGGCTTCCAAAGGCATCCCTCTATTGGGTTCCTCCTCATTTTTCTTTTGTCTGCCAAGCCTGGACTCTAGAGTGATGGATTCAGGATTTGCTTTCAGGTGTTTTGATAGCTGTTGGAGTGGTTAGAATCAGTGTCAGTTCCCTCTCAAAGGCTTCTAAATAGGGGGAAAAAACAAATTTATCCATCATTTTAGAACAATAGCTGGTTATTGCCCTTAGCTACAGGTGGGCACTACAGTATTGGAGACTAAGATTTGAAGTCTTACATCTGAGCAGCACTTTCAGGTTAGGAACAAAATCATGAATGAGAAACAATTGTCTAAATAGATTTTTATATAGACTTAAGCCTAATGTCTGGGAATTGTAATCCCTTGAACTCTTACAGAAATATACTGATGACTTTACTCTTTGGTTATACTTTCCTTTGGGGTTTTAATACCATACAATTGGCCCAAATAAATCAATTTATTTTTACACTTAAGGTCATTTGAGGGTCTGTTCCTCAGGGGTCACATGGGCTTGGGAGGAGCTCCTGGCTCCTTTCTTTTACCAGTTCCATCTATGTGAAGATAAGTCAAAGGTCCTTCTCAACCAGACTTGGAAGCATGACTGAGATGTTTCCTCTAAGTTGACCCTCCTCTTTGTAGACTGGACACTGGTTCAAGTCCATCTCGTGGGGTCTCCATGTCCTCCTTAAACAAGAGGACAGACCACTCACCACATTTACAGGACATTTTGAGAAATGTTCCATAGTCCCCTGGAACTTGGTCAACCTTGGAGAGCAAGGGACAAAAACTGTCCTTTAAGTCCTTCTGACCACATGAGTATAGGCCTTAAAGTATGGCTGTTAAACATCCAATAA
>NW_008332087.1:3386913-3413576 GCF_000622305.1 Nannospalax galili
GACTAAACTATGACCATAGAAATTTTAAGATTATGTGTATATTATTTTTGTCTCATCCTTTATATATAATAAACCTAAACAGACCTTCATCATTTGCTTTAGGCTTTCTCATTTTTTTCTATTTTGCATAATATCTCCATGCTCATTTTCTTTTTTTTTAATATTTATGAGGCATAATATCATTAACAAGTTTTCCTTTGGTTGTGAAACTTCTTTTCCTGGGGATGCTAAGCAATGCTTATTCCCTTTTAAGGGTCTAGTGTCAAGCCAATGTTTCATTAAAGTTTTACTGGGGAACGAATGAGTTTATTGAACGTACTTACCGAGATAACTGAGGGGTTGCTGAGGTGTATGTGTGACCTGAGGGTATGCACACTGGATAGCCTTTACCCAACATGGGTCATGCCTTCTCTTCCTAGCCTTCCACAGATTGTATACTTTAGCCCTCCCCAAATCCCGGGGGCCATGTGTGATTAGGGTCAAATTACATACAGTTGGCTGGGAAGAGTGGCTGGGTACTCCAGTAAGGGTCCAGTGACACTGCTTGGCCCTCCTTTAATGTTTTGTATGACCTTTGAACAAGTCTTCTTTTGAGATAGGCTAAATATGTGACCCAGAGTACAATGAGTTCTCAGTGGCTCATCACGGAGTCAGGGTCCTTCGGATAGCACAAAGTGCTCCTGGAGGTCTTTGCTCAGATGAAGATGGCTGGGTGTTCTCTCCCCACCACAGAAGAAGGAAGCTAAGGAAAAGGAAATGGGGCAGATAGTCAAGGTGAAGGAGAGGAACTAAAGGGTAGAAATGTCCCAGGGCCTTTAGCTGCTTTCAAGAGTCAAACACCTAGCCAGCACAACTGTCTAGCATATCTCCCTGGAACAGCAACATTCCCAAAAGGAACAGCTTCCTGTATTTCCATGGAGTTGGGCTGGGCCAGCAAGCACACTCAACTGTTATTTCAGAGAGTGGGCTCCTGAACTTTCAAAAAGGAAAATCACACCTACTTGAGGCCTCCTCTGACAGCTGGCCTCACACCTCTAGTTCATGATGTCACCCTGGCTTCAGTCCCTGCCAGCTCCATCAAGGCACAACTTCCAACAGAGCTGAGATATGCCCTTTTCCTCCACAATCGGATCTTCCAGGAATTGAAACGAATGATGCTTAGTGGAGAAAAGAACATGAATAACTTGGAAGAGAAACTTTGGGGGTAAAGAAAATTACTTTTCAGCTGAGAATAGTGAGGATGCTTTCATGAACACCATGAATTCTCAGAGGTGTCTGCATGTTTTTCCACCAACCCTCACCAGTACTTTTACAATGGGACCTCAAGAAAAATACTTTGAAAAAATCCGCATAGTAAGATCTTTTTGGAATGAAGAAAGGATGATAAATGGGTACTAAATTATAATTCAATCAACATAAATATGGTCCTAGTTTGTTATTACACAGTAAGGTGACTATAGATTATAATTATGTACTGTAGATTTTAAAAACCTAGGAGAAAGTATTTTGAAACTTTTCACCATAAAGTAATGAATGATAACTGAAACTATGGTAAAATATAAAAATATTAAAGCTTATACCTACGATCCCAGCACTCAGGAGACTGAGGTAGGTACATTGCCACTAGCTCACTGTGGACTACATAGTGAATGCCAGGCCAGTCCAGGCTACAGAGTGAGATTCTCCATAAGAAAAGAAAAAGAAGAAATGATAAGCATACAAGGAGGTAGATTTAACCTGATTTGAACATTACATAGTGTATACATGGATCAAACCATCACATGATCCCTTATTAATATGCATGATTGTGTCCATTTTAAAATAAAGCTATACCCCCCCCAAAAAGAACACTTTTTACATAGATAAATTAAAGGAGGATATATTGTGTGCCAGATCTTGGGCCATTCATCTTTGGAAATTCCTAGAACTGCAGTTTGTCTTAATGTTTGAGGTTGATACCTTCTCTAAATCCTAGTTCTAAAACTTGTCTTGAATATATTTGATTTTACATAGAACAACTGCTTTACTTCAGCTCACACTCATCTTTGAATCAAAATGAGTTTAAAAGATTTATCACAAGGTAAGCCTCTGTTTCCTGCCCAACTTGTCTCTCTGTGAAAAGGATTCATTGGTCAAACGATTAAGATTTAAGAAATCCTCCAGCCTCGAGCTCTGGAAGACTTCCTAGAGAATAGAAGATAAAATACACTTTTTTTTTTTTATCATGACATTCAAGGCCCTTTACCTTCTGGCCAGAATCTTCACTCTTGATCATCTCAATCCTCTGTTACCTAAATATGTGTCCATTTATTTGCATATGCTTTCTTTCAACCTGTGTATTTCATGTAGTGGCCAAAATGCTTCCCAACCTGTCAACCCAGCTCTTCTGTGAGACCTTTTCCTTCTGAACCCTTCTGTCTGTAGCTTCTCTCTGACTCTACACATCAGCATCAACTTGCCGTGAAGGCAGCTGGCACATCACCATGGATGCCCATGTATTCCCATTGTTCTACCTCTCTCTGTGACTCTCTGAAAAGATTATATCCAAAGTCCTAGCCTGCATTGCAAATACTCCCTTTAACACTGACGCATTTTAAATCTGGGGCATAGAAATGAATGCACAAATCAGAGTTGCTGGTTGCAAAAACCAAAATTTGAAGCAACAAAATTTATCTTACATTGGAAAAAGATACGTGAGCATTTTATAGACAAATCTCCCATGAAGGGATTAATAAATAACTCTATAATTGCAATGCATCATGTTCATAGGGGGAAAGATTTAAAATTGTAAAAACATCAATCTGTAAAGTAAAATATAATTTAGATGTAATTCCTATGAAAACATATGTACATTTTTTCATAGACCTTGACAACCAGATTACAAAACCTATATGGAAAAGCAAAAGTACAATCATAACCAAGCCAACTTTAAAGAGTGAACATGACGGGACACACTTCAGATACAGGATTTGAATCAATGGAGCTGAAACTGACCAGGAAGCCACCTCTCCTGAAGGATGGCTCTCATAGCTTTGGAGAGCACCACACAAGCTGCTAAGGGAGAACATCAATCAATGTATAACCTCATCTTCAAGGCCTAATAACCACATCAATGACCAACACAGCAAACAGCATTGGTGCAATAGTGGCACTTTTATCTTGGGGGTAATCAACAGCTACCTAATTGGACTTAAAGCCCACTCAAATGGAAGGAAACTCATGTGTGGTACAGTAAACATAGCCAAGTACACATGGCTGGAGAGATCTTAGATCCTAGAGAAAACCCCTAGACTGTCAACATCCCTAGACAAATGTAATTTCTTACTATGTATGAAATATGTATCCTTTTATTTATAGACAAGTATTCCAGTCACCACTAATCAAAAAAGCTTTTTATGCACCAGAGAGAAGCTATTATAGAGTTCCACTACTGGTCACACACAGAGATTGTCTGTGAATTGCCCAAGCCTAAGTGGCACATCTATGATGCAACTTCTACACCTAAGGCTCATGGAACACAGAACAAGGCATAAAGAGGACATTAGTGAATCTCTCAATTCTCATTAATGAAGCTCCCTCATGCAATAGATGGCCGGGAACAGAAAAGGTCACAAATGGCCAAAAACGCAGAGAATAAGAGTCTAGAGAATGTGGGTCCTTGGATAGGACCCCTAAACTCCACCCACGCAGGGCTCAGGGACTATTGCAGAAGAGGGGGCAGAAAGATTGTAAGAACCAGGGAGGAGGTGCAGGACCATATGGAAATAGAGTCCTACAAGCTCCTGGGACCCTGCTCATATGAACCTACAGCAATGGTGTCAGCATGCACAAGACCCATCAAACTCAAGCAGACAAAACTGCAGCACAGAGCTGTGGAAATAGGCAACAATCCCCAATCTTAGTTGAAGAATTATTGGCAGCTAATTACTGCTGGGTGAGGAAGAGCTGATCTTCTTAAAGCAACAGACTCTAGATAGACTAGACCCCAGAGGATGAACTTGCACTGAGAAACGTCTGTGGACACTAACTTGACACAATAGGCCTTAACACAAATGACAGACTGTATGAACTCTAGTGGGGGGCTATGGGAGGGTGCCAGTGGGGAAGGGGGTATAAAGATGATTAAAATTGATGAAGGTGTTTTGTATGAGATACACAAAAACTTACAAATAAAAGAGTGAGATTAATGGAAAAACTCATTCCACCAAATATGAAACATTTTTTGTATATGTTCGATACTGATGCATAGTGTAGTCTTGACGCAGGAACAGGCAAACATCAACAGAACAGAATGGAGGCCACTTGCAACAGTCCTACTAATTAATGAAAATGTGACATGTAACAGGAAAAACATTGTAGATTATTGAGAAAAAATGGGCTTGGAATTAATGATGCTGGCAGGACAGCTTGCCACTCTGCTGCCCATGCTCTATGTCACATTCAAGAATCTATTCTTGTATCAGAAGGTGCTATGCAAAGTGCCTAGGGAGAAAAAATAAGGAATGATCCTACCCTGATGTAAAGCTGATGGACCACAGCAATGATTGCCCAGCAAAACATTTCTATTGGGGCATTAGTGGCACTTTTACCTTAGGGGTAATCAACAGCTGTCTAATTGGACCTAAGGCCCATTCAGTAGGAGGGAATCCATGCCTGCTACTGTAAGCACAATCAAGTACACAATGCTGGAGATGATGTCAGAGACCTAGAGAAGAACCTAGTGCTGCCACTTTCCTGAACCAATGTAGCTTCTTACTGTGTTCTAAATACGTAGCCTTGCGTATTTAACAAGTCTAGCTCTCACTACAAATCAGAGTCTTCTTTTTGCAATGAAAACTATTACAGAGAAGTGCAACTGGCCAACATGCAGAGAATAAGTGATTGTGGGTGTCCAGCCCTAACTGACACACCTACCATGCAATTCTACACCTAAGGCTCGGGGAACATAGTGAAAGATAGGGAAGAAAGATTGTAAGGGCCAGAGACACAGCATGCCTGCGGCTAGATAATGCATCCTAGGCATGAGAGCAAAGCAGCACCCGTGAAATCGCTACAGTATGGCAGCCTAACAAGACTGTATAATGACAGTTCCAGTTCACATGCCAATGTGGATGGGGGAAATTTCACAGGGTCCCACCTCTGGACAGAGACCAGAGGGAGAGAGAATCAGTTTTCTCCAGGATTGAGCTCCCTAATAAGTTATTGAATCCCAAATGCTCAGCCATAAACACACGTACACACAAGCACCACAAAATGAACTCAGGGCATCATACATAGGCATATTTATAAATGTGTATATGTGTGTGTGCGTGCATTGTGTGTGTGTGTGTGTGTGTGTGTGTGTCTGTAACAAAGAAGAGGACGAGAAATTGAGAGGGACTTGGGGGGACGTGGGAGGAGTTGGGGGGATGGGAGAGGTGGAAAGGATGTGGCTATAATATTCATGTATGAAATTCTCAAATATAATTATTTACAGGGTCTTCCTAGTCCCTGTGCACTTGGAAGTCATTATGTGGACCAGGCTGACCTTGAGCTCACAGAGATCTGCCTCTGACTCTGCTCCTGAGGGCTGGGATTAAAGGCACACACCACCACACATGGTGTAAAAAAAATTTTTAAAAGAATCTATTCTAAAGAGTCGAAGAACCTGTCATTGACAAAGCAGAAAAATCTACTCGTGATTTGAAAGTAAGGAAGATTTCCCAGGGGTGGTGAATGAAACGACCCAGTGTGTCAAAGACACCTACCACCAAGCCTGATGACCTGAGTTTGATCACCCTGAAGGAAGAATAAAACTGAATCCCCAAAGTTGCCCTCTGATCTCCAATGCACACTGTGGCACATATGTTTCCCCACCCCGTATACATACCTGAATGAATGAATGAATGAATGAATGAATGAATGAATGAATCTGTAAGAGCTGGTTTTAAAAGGTTTCAAGTATGACAATAGTGTCAAGAAGAATATGAGACAATGTGGCACATGATTGTTCCACTGTGGCAGGAATGTAAAGCAATGTGATGCCTGGGAGGACAGTTTGGCACCAGCCCATGTGGCTGAAGTCAAATATGTGCAGTGACCCCCGATTCCACTGTGAGAAACGTGTGCAGGTAACACTGTTCCGCCACACTCATGCTGCTTTGAGGACATTACTAAAAATTTCCCGAAAGTGACAAACAGCTCCTCTTTCCAAATGAGGTCAGCATAGGAGCTCAAAGCTCAACAAAACAAGCTCTTAACACCTCAAGGTCTTTAAAGAGGACTCTAACACCAGCAAGTACTCATTCCAGTGGTCCTCAAACAGCACAAGACACTTAGCAGTGACAGTGATCTTGATTTTTAAATAGAGAGCAATAGCATGGAATACTGTTCCGTGCCCTCAGTAGTCACTCAGCACCTGATATCAACACAGATATGGTTTACAGTGCCTAATTCCCAAGGAGAAAATTCCCTGAGACTGATTCTATACCTTGCTAACTAGGACCTATCTGAACATTTAGCCAAAACAAACTTTAACAACCGAGAAAAGGATGGTCGGCGAATTAAAATGTTATTATGTCAATTTTGACATAATATGTCAATTATGACAATTTTAATTGTCTCTCACCCTTTACAAATAGAACCAGATTTTCAAGGATGAAAAAGGCTCAGCTTTTGACATGAAATGCTTACAGACTAGGGCAATTCAGGTTCCACTTTTACAGCCAGAATGCATTAGTTATTCTGTCCACTTTATACCAAGAAAGAGGCAAAGACAACCACCGAAGGTAAAGGAGGTAAGGTTTCCGACATGGGGCATATCTTTTGTCTGTTGCTTTTAGTGGCTTCCAAAGTGACCTATTAAAGGTGTACCCCAGACCCCCAAAAGGAGAAAGAAGCATAGCCTTGTATTCCCAACTCATGTATCTTTGCTTGAAATCTTGCATTCAATTTCAGTGTAATATGAAGAGGCCTATTCTTTTACAAAAAGTTCCCTCTTCCCACCGGGCTTGTTTGTTATTTTATGTGTTTCTGCATCATTTGTAGACTTCGCTTTGATCTGCATTCCTCCTGGATGTGGGGTTTCCTTTTCAACTACCAAAAGGAAAGCTGGTTTGTTGGAAAATCTGTTTATTTGGATTTTTTGCTAGTCTAAAGTTCCTATCTTTGTCAGGATGCGCAGAGCTCTGTGTCTGCCTGTCTCAGACATCACTAGTTTTCCCCAAGGAAAAGGCAAATTTGGAAATAATGCAGTTTGTCTGTTTGTATTTGGAATATTCTAGAAAAGAAGTTTTAGAGGTTTCAGTTTAAAGCATAAGCTTCTCATCAGATATAGTTAAGCAACAGTGGTTCTTTCATATTTATACTGAAAAAAATAATTGTTTCCTCTCTCACTAGATCTGTCAGGAACTTTCTCAGCAAGAATATGTTTACTTCTGTGTATAGTGCAGTGCAACAAGGGCGTGCTCCCCGCCACGCCCCGAAAGGAAACTAAGGACAGTGTAGCACCCTTGTCCATGCCTAGGCCAGCATGTGGTCATACTGGACTGAAGACAAAAGGAAAATCCCAAATTATATAAAAGTGAGGACATCATTCCATCCATTTCTAGACTGTTCTCCTGTGAAAAGTCAACACTTGACTCAGAGGGGACTGCTAGGTTAGAACTAGCATCTAGCTCTGATTACCAGTCAATGGCTACATAAAGAACACAGAGCACATCAGAGATCTCTGGGGAAAAGGAGCCATGGCTGTGTGATGAGTGATGCTTCCTTGGCTTGGAAGTATGTGGTGCATACAGGACATCATCTGCTGGCTGCATCTAGAAGCACTCAGCTGGCAGCAGATAATTGATGCATATGTCTGTGGATGCAGTGGGTTAGTTGTTGAATATAGTCCTGAGGACTTTAAGCCAATCCCATATTTACTAATCATCTATAAGTGTTGTTGGCTCTGGACCAACACTTCTTCCTAGGAATGGTTCTTCTTAGGAAGACTAAAGCCAGCTATAGACAAAACATCGGGAGGAAATAAAAAGGTTCCCTGAATAGAGAAGGCAGGAGACATTCTCCCACATCCTTCACACGCCTCTCTGACAGAGAAACAGGAAGTGTTCCCCAAGGACCTTAAGAGACAGTCAACCTCACGGGACAGCTGTGGCCGGGACCCTGTCTTTGGAGACTAAGACAGAAGGATTCAATCTGGGAATCCAAACAAACTTAGGAAAACAATAGGCCAGGAAGGAATGGGAATTATTTGTCTGTTTTTAATAGAATCCTGCCTTGAAATTTCAGCTTTGCTCTAGGAAAAAAAAAATCAGTTTTCTTTAAAGTTACACATGAACAGTTTCTGGCTTCAAAAGACAGAGATCAAAATAAACTCCAGTTGTTGCCTAGGAACCACCTCTTTTTCAAGGCGAATTCAATTTAGGCATTTCAGGACAGGTAACCAGTCTACAGCTTGGGGCTGGTTAGGTCAGACCAGTGCTCACTTGAGGCTTCTCATCAAGTTGAACAGTTACAAACTCCAGATAGGAGCTAAGCTGTGAGTTCTTAGCATGGCTATCTATAGACAGAGAGCCTTGCGTCTCCAAGAAGCTGCACATCCTCCTCTCTCCCCTCTGGTAGCCAAACTTCAAAAGGCCACCTGTGGAAAGAAAAGCATGTTGGTGAAAGTGGCTTTGTTTGGGCAGAACATTCAGATGACATGCTCCTCCTTGAAAAGGCATCCGTAGTATTTTAAATGCTATTTGTGGGACCCAGAAAGAAGATGAAGTGGACCCTAACCAAACCAAACTGAGAATTTCATTCTGAAAGATAGAGAAGAAACAAAGGGATCCCTTGCTGGAAATGTTTGGTTTTAAGATTCAAAACTTCAAAGGAAATTCAGCAGTGTGGACAAGATGGTCAAGAAGGCCATTAGGAAGGCGATGTCTCCCTTCTCAAAACTCCTCCGGTGCAAAAACAGCAACAACAACAAAGAAAATAAAGGAGAACCAAAAGAAAAAGAAATGAAAGAAGGTCATCATCATATGAACTTTTAGTTTACAAAGTCTTAGTGACACATTTGCCCCTAGTCTTATACCTTTGTGTCTCATGTGCTCAGGTGGAACACAGTAAGTAGCAATAGCTGTTCTAGGAAGAATTTTGACATTACACAGTTTTCCATCAAATCACCTCCAAAATCAACCAATATTTGAATCCGACCAAAAACTTTCCCTGAGAAGCTACATTTGAGGATAGAACCCCAACTAACACCAGCTACTAAAGTTTAATCCCTTCTCTTGGAAATTAAGCAATGATCCACATTCAGTAATCCAGGGCTGAGGGAGCCTGCAGGAAAGGGAGGATGTGGCCGGGCCCTTCAGAGTGTGGACCCCTCAGCAGAGGCAGCAGCAGCACCTGGGAGTTTGCTGCAAAGTATGCTCTTGAGTCTTACTTGTTGAGTCAGACTCTGAGAGAGCAGGGGCACCAATCTGTATACCAACTTCTCAAGGTGATTCCTACATAACTCAGAAGCACAAAGTCAGAGGGATCTTACGAAACTATCTAACAGCTCTCTGAGAGGCCAGTCCCAGGAAGAACACCGCAAAAGGGCAGGTAGAAGGGAGTGGGTGTCAGGGTTCTCGGGGTGAAATGGGAGGTTAGAAACTGCCACCTGGGCCTTGGTCTGAGGCCATAAAACCAATAAGGATATAGCTTACCTTTGATCTCTGGAGGAACATTGGACTCTTCCTGCCACTCGTCTCATTTTTCCTGTGACAATGTGAAGAAAGAATAGGCTCCAGGGCCCAAGTTCAAGGGCCTAAAGCTCAGCCTCATGTAAGAGCAGGCCTTTCAACCGCCTCCTCATTTGGGACTACCTTGACTTCACCCTCAGCTGCCATCTCATGAGCATCACTTCTCAAACACAAATACAGGATCCACTTTCTCCTCACTCAGCTCACTCTTATGTCTCAGGAAATTCAGTGAAGCCCAGAACTCAATTCTCCATCGCCAAACCTGACTCCACTCACCTACCCTCCTCTGCAGAAGCAAGCTTCATCCAAGACTCTTTCTTCTTACTACCCTAGATGCTTCCACTTCAACTCAATATTTACCCAATAAAGTTTTGGATTGAACCAGTATTCTATATCACCAACTGCCCAAGGTCCTGGATAAATTCTCTCTCTTCCTCTGTATGTATGTTGTATCCTCAGACTCCTTCCTACACGAAGCTACTCAGGGCTCAAATGTACCAATCACTATGGTGTTTATAGGTTCTCCTTTAGCCTTAGTTTCTTGGGATATTTTTAGACATCCTTAGTTTTTTGTGCATGTGCGTTGGTGTATGCACACCTATGAGTGTGCTTTCAGAGGTGAGAGGAGGATGCCAGGTGTCCTGCTTTATCACACTTTTCCTTTGAGACAGGGTCTCCCACTGCACCCAGAGCTAGGCCATTGGACAGCAAGCCCAAAAGACCCTCCTGTCTCCATCCCCCACAGTACTGGGGTTACAGGCACCTGAAGCCACACCTAGGGTGGGTACTAGAATCTGAACACGTCCTTATGCTTTCCAGGCAAACACGCTTACTTACTGAGCCATCTCTCTAGCTCCTAAATTCTTAGTTTCTATTGCGTTTATTCAGAACAAACCATCCATTTGCCCTTAACAGAGGTCAGTGTAGGTGTCTGTGCCATACAAACAGCAACACCATGAAGACAGCAACAGAATGACATCTCAAACACATAGAGAGCATAGCATGTGCCAGGAATCAAGCCAAGGGTTTTACACATATTATATAATTTTCCCATTCACACTGTAAGGAAGACACTATTATTATATCTGTGGTACAGACAGGGAAATGGAGGCTTAGAGAAGTTACAGAGCTAATGAGTAGCAGAGCAGGAGTTTTACCCAAATGTATTGCATTTTATTCTTGTGGAATAATTTTAACCTGCAAAGCACTGTCCACAAGGAACAAGTCCTCCCAGAGACTCTCCCTCTCCTCATTCCTTCATTAGCCTATCCATCCTCCACTTGCAAGTGTCTCCATGGCATTTTAGTTCCTACCTCAGAACAACTCCATATCCCAGTGTGGTTTCATACCCTAAAGCTTCTCACCCTACATCCCTGGATGAGACATACATGGGAGGGTCCTCTGTGGAAGAGAAGTTTCTGGTAATATCATTAATCTGCTCATTTGCTTTGTCCAGCCAGGGCCACAAGTTTCAACCTTGATTATACCTTGAAAGAGGTTAAACAGTCTCTACTCAGGCTACAACTTGGACCAATTAAATCAGGATCTCTTGGGTGGGGCTCAGTGACTTTTGAGTTCCCAGGTGATTCCATTGTGTAACTAAGGTTGTCCAGATTGACTACAGGTTTAATGTTTCTGTTACAGTTCTGCTATTATTTATATAATAAATATGTAGCCTTATGATTGCAAAGCCCTCCAGATAGTCTCTTCATTTGGTTTTCTCCAGCATGCCTCCTAGACCAGCCTACATTAGTAGAAGTTAAATAAATACTACATACCAGGGGAATAAGATTTTCATGGGCTTCTTATAGTAATCTTCCTCATAAGGAAGTCACCCTTAATTAGCCACCAGAGACTATTATCCAAATACTGTTTGGGTCCTGAAACAAACCAGAAGGAATTTATTTATTTATTTTTTGTATGAAATTCCCTGTGTTCTTTTGTTTTGCTGAAACTGTAGGAACTAGGAAACTCCTATGGGGAATCTTCTGTCTGCCTGTGAGATGTGAAGAGGTCCACAGGCATGTTGCAAGTGATGTACATCAGTGATTCTGGAATATAAAAATGTACCTGATGTATACAGTATCACAAGTCCACATTTCTGAAAAGTAAAGGACTCAGTCAGATGTCAATTTAACAATGTGCTAGCTTGCATCTGTAATCCCACTACTCCGGAGGCTGAGGCAGGAAGGTCTAGAGTTTGAGGTCAGACTGGGCTACATAGTTAAACCCTGTCTCAAAAACTTTAAAATTAAAAACTGAAAGGAACTCCTCAACTGTAAGAGTGCTCACTTCCTGGCGGTGGGCATATATGATCATGATCAATAGGGTAAAACAGTCTAAGCTCTCTTTTGTCATGTTTAGGATAAAATATAAAATCTCTTGTATGTCTTTAATAGAATGGATACAAAACTTGACAATTTACTCAGCTTCCCTCAAGCCATCTCTGCTTTGCCTCTGCTCCTTAGTTATCTTTTCAGAAATGAATGCACAGTAAGAGAAAATCCAAGTGTTAACTTTTCCCAGAAGACTTTATTTTCCACAGTGCCCATCAGGGGTGAAGACTGGGAGCTTCTAGATTAGGAAATAGTGTCTTGAATAGAATGTCAAATCCTTCTTATCTCCCTTCTAATACAGGAATTAAGCCCAGCTTTATCTTGGCTAACTATACCTCAAAGAGAGAGAGAGAGAAAGAGAGGGAGAGAGAGAGAGAAAGAAAGAGAGAAAGCGTGAGACAGAGAGAGAGAGAGAGAGAGAGAGAGAGAGAGAGAGAGAGAAAGAGAGAGAGAGTGAGAGAGAGAGAGAGAGAGAGAGAGAGAGAGAGAGAGAGAGAGAGAGAGAGAGAGACTATGAAGAGGATTTTCATTGGGATTAAATGACATGAATAGCTTTCAAGTTGACCCCAGGGCAGAGCTGGGGACAGGGAGCTGTCACTGCAGCTGCGCCTTGGGAGGAGAGAAGGAGAAAAGAAAGGGTTCTGGTGCTCTGTGACTGGGTCTACGCTAAGGATTGGGTGGAGAGCACTTCTGTCTCCTTTTTGGGAAGGACAGGGGCTTCTTTCAAAGCCATATTATCTGGCAACAAATCCTAGACCAAGAGGGTAGGGCTTAGATGACTGCACACTTGCTGTGAGAAAAGTGGACTCAAAGCCACCAGCCAAGAAAAGGCACACAGACCTTAACAGATGGGGCTAGAGGCTGGATGGGGACTGGGGAGGGAAGGCCAGGCTCTCTGGCTTTCTCTAAACCTCTGACTTCACCATTCTCACAGGTAGCTCTTGCTCATGGCAAGTCCTCACTGAGATCCCCAAAGCAGAAGGTGTCCAGTGGTTAGAATCCAGCAGAGGCCATCTGTTGCTAGGATGAATGCCAAATGGTACAATCATGGGGAAAACAGTCTTTTACAGAGTGACCCAACAATCCCACTCCTCGATACACACCTAGGAGAAATAAAAATGTGTGCTAAAGCAAAAATGCACAAGTGTTTACAGGACCTCTATTCATTAGGAACAAGGGCATGAAAACCAAAGATCTATCAACTGAGGATGGGTAAATTGCACTACATCCCTGTGTTAGAATGTCAATTCAGAAATAAAAAAGGATCAAACTTACTAATGCAAAATAAGTGTGAATCACAAATACATTCTGCTAAGTGAAAGAGCCAGACTCAAAAGGCTGTCGATTGGTATGATATAATTCCAGCTCCTTGGAAGGCTAATGCTGGAGGGTATCAAGTTCAAGGCCTGACTAGACCACAGAATAAGTTCAAGGCTAGCTTAGGCAACTTAGTGAGACACCACCTTTAAAAAGACAAAGAGGGAACTGGAGAGATGGTTGAAGGAGTAAGAGCATACACTGCTTGAGTTCAGTTTCTAGCTTCCATGCCAGGTGGCTCACAACCAACTATAATTCTAGCTCCAGGGAATCTTGCACCTTCTTCTGGACTCTGAGGGTACCTGCACTCATATATATATATCCCCACATAAACACACACATATTTACACAATTAAAAAATAACATAAATCTTATTTTTAAGTAAAAAGAAGGCTGGGAATAGAGATCAATAGTATGGCACACTTGAGGCCCTAGGTTCAACCACTCAGAACAAGAAACAACAGGAAGAATTTTAACATGTAATTCTAGACTCCAGTTTTTTGGTTTGTTTTATGTGTATGAGTGTTTGCCTGCATTTAAGTGTACCACATGTGTGCTGTGCCTGTGAAGGCCAGAGGAGGACATCCAATCCTCTCAAAAGGATTACAGCCCACGGATTGTTAGCTGCCATGTGAGTGCTGGGAACTGAACCCTAAGTCTTCTGCAAGAGCAGTCAATGCTTTTAACCACTGTCAGCTCCCTCTAGTTTGTTTCCGATGGTAACTAGGAGGGCAGAGTAGATTCCCTCACATGCTCCTTCCATGAATCCACTCCTCCTCTTGCTTCCTGGAGATCATGGTAGGGCACAGGCAGGGGTTTCTTCACTCTAATGGGCTCAACTCCTTGCACAGTACATGGCCTGGGCACTGCTCTTTGACTCATTCTTTTAATACAGATTCCTCTTTTGTTACCTGTTCATATGCTTCACTGAAAAAGAGAAAGGCAAATTATCTTATGTAAGTGACTTGATTAAAGGACCATTTAGGACCTCTGCTTCCTGCCAGTGGACATCATAGGGCTGCTGGGGCTGGTGGGATTGAGAACATGGTTTTTCCAAGTGTGCTCTGGGACCAGCCATATTCTTTTATGTAGGAACTTGTGAGAAATGCAGATTCTCAGGCCTGCCCCAAACCTATGTTTTAAGAATTTGCATTTTCAGATGTGTCACTGGTGAAAATTATCTCTCACTCTGTGGGTCTTCTCTTCACTTTTTTTGTTGTTTCTTTGGCTGTACAGAAGCTTTTTAGTTTAATGAGGCTCCACTTGTTGATTGTTGACCTTAATTCCTGAGCAACTGATGTTCAATTTAGAAAGTCCTTTCCTTACATCTATGTCTTTTAGGTTATTGCCAATGTTTTCTTCTAACAGTTTCAGAGTTTCAAGTTTCACATTGAGGTCTTTGATCCATTTGGAGTTGATGTTTGTGCAAGGTGAAAGGGCCTAGTCTCATTCTTCTATAAGTAGAGATCCAGTTTTGCCAGCACCATTTGTTGAAGATTCTATCTTTCCTCCATTGTGTGTTCTGACAGAGTTTGAACATCCAGAATATTCTTTGTTAAAAAACAAAGTATCAAGGAAACAAATAACCCAATTAAAAGATGGGCTGAAGATCTAAAGAGTTCTCAAAAGAAGAAATAAAGGTAGCTAAGAAACATCTTAAAAAGTGTTCAACATTGTTAGTAATTAGGGAAATGCAAATTAAAACTATTTTAAGGTTTCACCTTACCCTAGTCAGACTAGCTAAGATCAAGAGAACAAAGGCTGTTAAGATGTGGAGGGACTGCAAACTCATGTAACCCCTATGGAAAGCAGTGTGGAGAGCTCTTAAAAAACTAAAAATGAACCTACCATATGACCCAGTTATACCACTTCTTGGCATATATCCAGAGGACTCGTCTTGTTGCAGAGATACTTGTACATCCATGTTTGTTGCTGTTCTTTTCACAATAGCTAAGAGATGGAAGCAACCTAAGTGTCCCTCAATTGACGAATGGATAACAAAAATGTGGTACATTCACACAATGGAGCTCTACTTGGCGGTAAAGAAAGAAAAAATAATGAAATTTGCAGGTAAATGGGTGGAATTAGAAACTGTTGTACTAAGTGAAATAACACAGACTCAGAAAAGCAAACAATATATGTTCTCCCTCATTTGTGAATTCTAGCACCAAATCCTTATAAGTGAGTACATATCCTGATGTAACTGCAGGAACCAGGAAAATGGAAGAGAATCACGGAGGTAAAGGGAAAGAAGGAACATGAGAAAGAAGAACAGTAGGAGACAGGTGTTACTAGGGGTGAAATGTATAAAATGGGGATAGTTAAATAGGAGGGGGGGCTATACAAGGAAATATGGGGATAAAGACGAAGAAGGAGCTCAAGAGAGGTGAGTCCATAGCAGACAGGAATTATCAAGGAAGAAATGAGGAAAATGGGGACACTTTAAATGGGGAGGACAGTGAGAGAGGATAAGACAGGAAAAGAGGAGAGGTAAATAATGCTTAGGCAGTATAAAAAAACAGAGGGAATCATATTATTCCAAAAACATACTGAAAAATTACACATACAATATCTCTATATGAGTCTGTGTGTGTGTAGCTGAAGGCTACATAACAAGAAACAGTACCAGACAGGAGAAACTTTCTTCTGAGTTGCTGGCCAGGGTGATCCAAGAGACTCCCAAATTACAAATTACACAAGCTATTGCCACAGCCCTTGATGGCCTCCCAGAACTTGAAGGTAAGACCCTATGGCTGAAGACAGGACATACTTCAGACACAGGATTTGAAGCAATGGAGCTGGAGCTGACCTGGAAGCCACCTCCCCTGAAGGCTAGCTCTCATAGCTTTGGAGAGCACTATGCAAGCTGCCAAGGGAGAACATTAATCAGTGGCCCAACCCCAGTTTCAAGGCCTAAAAGCCACACCAATGACCAACACAGCAAATGACACTAGTGTAGTAGTGGCACTTTTATCTTGGGGGTAATCAACAGCTACCTAATCAAACTTAAAGCCCATTCAAGGGAAGAAAACTCATATGTGGTACTGTAAACCTGGCCAAATACACATAGCTGGAGAGGTCCTGGATCTTAGAGAAAACCCCAAGGCTGTCACATCTCTAGAAAATATAATTTACTATGTGCAAAATATGGATCCTTAAATTTACAGACAAGTATCCTAGTCAGCACCCATCAAAGAAGCTTCTTTCTCAGTTGACAGAGATTATTACAGAGTTCCACAACTGGTCACACATGGAGATTGTCTGTGAATTGCCCAAGCCTAAGTGGCACATCTAGGATGCAACCTCTACACATAAGGCTCATGGAACATAGAACAGGGGATGAAGAGGGCACTAATGCATCTTTCAGTTCTCATCAGTGAAGCTCCCCTATGCAACAGAGGGCCAGGAACACAAAAGGTCACAAATGGCCAAAGCATAGAGAGTAATAGTCTGCAGACTGTGGGTCCTTAGACAGGACTCCTATATTAAACTCTACCCACACAGGCCTCAGTGATCATTGCAGAAAAGGGTAGAAAGATTGTAAGAGCCAGGGAAGGGATGCATAACCATCCTATAGGCTCCTGGGACTCTGCTCATATGAACAGCAATGGTGTCAGCATGCACAAGACCCATGCAAACTCAGGAAGACGAAAACCCAGCACAGAACTCTGGAAATAGACACCAAGTCCCAATCTCAGTTGAAGAATAATTGGCAGCTGATTACTGCTGGTTGAGGAAGCACTGATCTTCTTAAAGGGAGGGACTCTAGATAGGCTGAGTAGACCTCAGTGGATGAACTTGCACTGAGGGACATCTGGGGACGCTAACTTGATATGACAGGCCTTAATACAAATGACACAATGTATGAATTCAAGTGGGGGGTGCTATAGGAAGGGACCAGTGGGGAAGGTGGTATAAAGCTGATTAAGATGTTCTGTATGAAATACACAAAAATTCCATAATTTTTTTAAAGAATTTGCATTTTAATAAGGTATTCATGGGATTCATACAGGTTAAAGTACAAGAAGTCCTGCTCTAGATTTAATTATCCATTCTAACTGCATAATAATTCTGAGCCCCTGTAGCTACTGTGGAAAGAACAGGACCTTGAGTCTCAGTCCACTGTGACTCTTAATTCCATTGATTACTAGCTATTTGTCTCCCATGGAGGTGAGTGAGTAGGTATAAAAGCATATGGCCTTTCTGAACCTACTTTCCCACCTGTAAAATGAGGTATTAGTATCACTTATATAGTGTCACTATGGGGTTAAGCTATACAAGAGAGCAACACTATTATACTTGGCACAAAACACAAGATTACATACTTCGGTTGTCTCACCCCACTCTTCAATGAACCCAGCCAATGCAAAACCTATTGCCAGACCCAAACCGCGGAAGCCAAAGCCTAAGTTAAGTGAAACATTTGAAGGAATTAAATGGTCTGAGATGAGCATAGCCAGAGGGAAAGGCAGATGGCCCCGGTAATTGCCTCCTTCAGGGACAGACTAGGTTAGCGACTCTCAAAGTTTGGTCTTTACAATGGCATCAACCGCAAGATTGTTAGAAATGTAAATTCTAGGGTCCTATGGTCATAATCACAAGGCTTCCTAGCAACTGATAGGTGCTAGCTGGAGACTGTCAATAACAGAAAAACCCTGAAATTTCTTTTATTAAGGCCTGTCACAAAGAAGCAATATATTTTTTGCTGAAAAGCTGAGCTATTCCTTCTGCTTCTAGGTTATGGTTTTAAACATTAGTATTAAAACACATCGATGTGTGAAAACATGTCTCTTTTGGTTATGATGTGTGTTGCCAGCCATTTACAACAGATTCATTCAACAACTGGTAATAGTGTTCCTGTTATATGTCAGGCACTGGTCCAGGCTCCACTAATAGAATAAAACCTTCTTAAGTGATGCAATTATCACTTGTAATTGGTTGGTTAATCAAAAAATACTAGTTAAAAATGGAATCATGAAAGATGACACACAAACACTTTACTTCAACATCAACCTACAGACTGCTATTTATTTGCCCGTCTTTCAATCTAAGACAAAACCTTTTTCTTAAGTTCTGAGGATGGCATCCAGGTCCACAGATAATGCATAGTTTTCATTCTTTAAATTGCAATAAAAATTTAGACGCAGGGAAATCAGTCAGAATGCAGGATTCTCTCTCCTTTCCCGTTCTATCTAAGTTGTCTTGGTCACAGTCATTCAATAAGAATTTACTTTTAGATTCTCGTGTTTATTTTCATCAGGTTATAATAAACTTGGTTTGCATGGAAGCAGCAGCTTTCTTTTGGCACCCTTAGTCCATCTGTTTATGTAATGTTGCCTGGAATGATGTAATTACAATAACAAGTACAGGTTTGGGAACCCACCCAACTGATGATTGGAAAGTACAGCATCCTACCCCTCTTTGGAACTGAATTGCACAAGAACATGAGAACTCAGTCTATTGGCTGTGAGAGTTCTCCGTGCTGTGGTGAACACTCAGTAGTTATTAAAGGCAGGCGGGGAGCTATGGTAAATCTCATGGTTAGATTAAAAAGTTGGTTACAAGAGTCTCTGGCAGGATTGTTTTAGGGGAACCTACAAATAACTTTAAGATACTTTGGAACAAATGCAATTTTAACTGATATTTCAGCTTGCTGACTAAGGAACAGCAATTGAATTCTGTTTGGTTACTCTATGCTACATGTAGCTCTCAGAAGTTTACTACTGACAGTGATCATTTGTTGAATTGTTGAGAGCTGACATTTTGTGGCCCCCATTTGTTTGTGCTTTTAAAATTTTACCTATGAAGGCTATAACAGTTATCCGTTACCACAAATGTGCTACACCACAAACCAACTCTAAGTTTTACTTAAAAGAACCACTTGTTATCTCTCACAAGTCTATGGATTGGCTGGAAGATTCTGTGGACCTGGGTCCATTCAGCTGACCTCAGCTGGACTTGCTCATGTGTCTACAGTCAGCTGCTTGTTCAGATAGAGGCTGACTGGTTCAGACAGAGGCTGATTTGTCATAGATGATCTTGGCTGGGACTATTCAGTAGAAATATCATTTTGTACCCTCATCCTTACTCTAGACTAATATATTAGTTGCATATTAGATCAGGGCTTCTTAGACCTTAATGAACATATAAATCACATGAAGGTCTTGTGATCTATGAAACACATACCTGAGATGCCCAAGATGCTTTTCTTTTCTTTTTTCCTAGACAGGGCCAGGAACTCATTATGTAGCACAGGCTGGCCTTGAACTTTTGATTCCCTTTTTTGGCCTCACAAGAAAGGTCTATGCCATGGCACTTAGCTAAGGGACCAGGATTCTCAGTGTCTATCAGGTTTCAAGGTGATGCCAATGCTGCTGGTCCTTAGACTGCATTCAGAGCAAGGACTAGACTATAGTAAAGAGACCAAACTATGATAGCCGGCCCTGAGACATTTATATGGACCTTTTGCTTTGTCATTTGCTGAATATGTATGCAAAGATCTTAAGAAACCACTCCAGAAATCTGATGGCCCCATGCAAAGTTGTCACTTCTATGCTCAAGTTCTTTCAATCCTCAGTCTGTCAATATCATATGAGTTTGAAAATTAGCTCCCAGCTGCTCTTTGTGTATGGATGGTTCCTAGGAAATGAGCCATCACAGCCTCCCATCCAAGATACAGAATCTCCTGCTTTTCCCTGTGCTACCAATGGTCCAGAGAAGCCTCTGATTACCTTGGATGGCAAGGACTTACTATCTCCAAGGGAGGCTGCCAGATTAAAGAAACAAACTTTGTCTTTCTCTTGAATTCTAAAATCAAATTTCTTGTAACCTTCCTCTACTGAGCCCAATATACCATCTGCAGCATTTCAAGTCAGCTCTGTCTTAACTCATCGGCCTTTTCCAACCTTGCACACAGGCAAGGCCCAGTTGGTCTGAATTGTTACTCTTAAATGTCATATCCAGTATATGCTCAGAATTGAAAGCAAGGTCAGAAAGAGATATTTGTACCTCCTGAAAACAGCCAAACACAACTCAAGTGTCCATCAGGAAATGAATGAATAAATAAAGCATAATTCAAACTTAATGGCATTCAACTTTAAAATAGAGATGAGCCGGCAGGGCTGGGAGATGGCTCAGGGGATAAGGTGTTTGTTTTATAAGCACTCACACAGAAGTCAGATGTGGTGCTTGGCATTGTGGCACACGCCTTTAATCCCAGCACTTGGGGGGCAGAGGGAGATGGATCTCTGAGTCCATGGCCAGCCTGGTCTACATAGCAAGTTCCAGGGCAGCTGGGGCTACAGAGAGACCCTGTCTCAAATCCCCTGCCCCAAAAGAACTCAGATGTGGTGATGCACACCTGTATCCCCAGCACTGGGAGAATTCCTAGAGGCCACTGGCTAGCCAGTCTAGCTGAAATGATGACCTTCAGGTTCAGTAAAAGAAAAAAGTGGGGAGAGCGTATGATGAAGACCCTTAATATCTATTCTCTGAATGTACATATATAGGGTATGTACCCCCCCCAACACACATGGTTTTTTCAAAAAATAGAGAGGAATTTTGTTTTGTTTTGCAGTCAGTATCAGGGATAGAACTCATGGCCTTGTGGATATTACCGTAGCCCAGGAAGAGAATTCTCACAATGCTGCAACATGAATGAATCTTGAGGGCAGTGCGTAAAAATGAAATAAAACCACCACAAAACATAGACACTATATGTAGCCCCTTATATACAGTATGTAGAGCAGTCAAACTCATAGAAACAGAAGGTTCAAAGGTTGTTTCTGGGTGCCTGGGGATAGAGGGAGGAGGAAGGCGAGTATTTAATGGTAGAGTTTCAGTGTTGCAAGATGGAAAAGTTCTAGTGATTATTGACAATAATGTAAATGTACTGAACACTACTGAACTTAAGAATGGCTAAGCATGGTAAATCTTGTTATGAGTACTTTACTATACTTTAAAACACACCCCAAACAAAACAAAAAACAGTACCCTTACCAGAAGAGAGCCTTCTAGAAATGTTAAAAGTCTAGTGCAAAATATGCAGAGGCTGTGGGTGTCACTTGGCTGCTAACCTCCTACATTTCTAGTAATGCAGCCTCAGACCATGGGCTCTGCCCTTTTTAGCAGTTAAATTGCACTGTTAAGACTTGGTGCATGTGTGGTCCGGTAAAAAAAAAAAAAAAATCCCTTGCGTTCCTCTTCACAGGAATTTCTGCAGGACTGTCCTGAAACACTGTAGTTGACTTCTCTAGTTTCTAACTGGCTTTTTAAAAGTATTATTACTTCACTGCATGAAATAAAAATGTTCTGGAAATTAGATGTACCCCTTCATTGTCATTTTACGTTTTCTATGACCATTTCCTTCCCAAGGAATAAAGAATTCTGCTATTGTCCTTAAATAATTTCTGAATGATGCTTATAAAAGTCTGCATATCAATTATGACTAGTATTTAAAGATCTAGGCATTTATAATGTGCCAATATTCCTATAGGCAAGCTAATATTTATTTAACCATCCTTATCATTCTGGCCATAAAACAGTGAAAATATTTACTTTCCAAATGAAAAATTAAACATAAGGGTTACAGTAATACAATTTTATATTCTTAATATCTTCTAAATTACAGTATGTGATCAATAAAGAAACCATTGGCTTGAGAGTAGAAATGTCAAACACAAACACAGTATTGCAATTTACTAAGAAACATGAACTCAAACATGGAATACTGTAATCATTGGAAGGTCTTTCTGTGACATTCAAATTTACATGTTTTGTGAATTTGCTCAGATAATATATTCAGGTTTCTTTTTCTCAAATTTCAACAACTTCTCTCTCTCTCTGTCTCTGTCTCTGTCTCTCTCTCTCCATCTAGACACAGATTTCACCCTGCATTTGGTTGGAAAAACTGAGTGTTAGAGAGATGAAAGCAAGCTCGTAATGTGCGTTGAACTGTGGTAGAATTCAAATGCTACTTGCTTCTGAAAGTGTAATTTCCAAATTTTCAGTGCCTTTTAGGAGATGAAAAGACTTGTAAGAATTCAGTCACATTTTGTAATTATAAAAACTGGTGGTTGTATTTAAATCAGTCAGCTGTACAAATGGTCCAATTTCTTTAAGAAAAACAAAAGGTATCATAGACTTTCTATGAGCTGGCCATCAGATCATTCAGGTGCCATCCACAGGACAGACAACTCCTTATATCAGCACCACAAAGAAGTGCTATTGGGGTTGGAGAGTGGTTACAAATGCTGGCTGTTCTTGCAAAGGACAGGAGTTCAGTTCCCAGCTCCCACATGGCAGTTAACAACCATCTGTAACTCTAGTTCTAGGGGATCTGACTCCTTTTTCTGGCCTCTGTAGGCACTGCACAAACTGGTACATTTATAACCATGTAGGCAAAAGACTCATACACATAAAATAAAAATAAATAAATAAAAGAAGGGCTAGTAAAACATTTTTAGTTGTTTTGAAAACATCAATTTGACAGCAACTTATAGCCACGATTTTTTTCTTAAGACTTAACTCTAAGAAAAAGTACATTTTATAAGTAGAACTTTTCTCCCCCTACCTCAGCTCCAAAAATGATAAAAGGTCATTAAGAATATTTGTCCTAATGACTAAAATGAGGATATCACTTCCATAGTCCCATTTTGCACCTTGGATTTGGAATGACTCTGTGATTGGTTTGTTAAAGGAGATGTTGGCACAGAACTCTATACTCCTGGTGAGTGTGAGGAACAGTTGGGCCAGAGAAGATAAAAGTGACAAGAGTACGCAAAACCCCATGAGCTTAATGCAAAACTAAAACAATGTTTAAAACAGCTTCCTACAAAACCAGTCTTGACACTATAAGGAACTTTGGGGTTTGGTTTCCAAAAGAAAGTTAATTCAAAGTTCTTGTGTATGCAAAATGAAACTTAAAAAATATCACTGAACGTACTGAATTTATGCCTGAGTGAATAAACTTGTGGCTGGTTCACGTTTTCTATGGGAGCTATAACTTTAACCTGACTTTTAAGTTCTCATTCCTAGTCCTCCTGTAGGTGCTACATTTTTTTTTCTTATGCAGAAATTTTTGTGCCTTGAAAGAAAAAGGAGATTCCATGAAGATGGCTATGTGTTCAGAAGCTGTGCTTCCCTGTGGAGCTAGCTGGGCAGAATTTATGGGTGTCTTGACCAAGCGTCTGAAGAAGTAACCCATTTTAGAACAAGAGGACCTTGTAGGACATGTAAGCATCCTTTAGCTCTACTGAAAAGGGACAGAAAGATATTCCATCTATATAGATCTATAAAACTGACTTTCTCTCCTCCTAGAATGAAGAATTAGAGAGAGAAGGAATAGGAGAAAAGATTGATGTGTTTTTGTCACTACCTCCATCTAACCATTGACAGTCTTTAAAAATACACCCTTTGCTCTACCCTGCATAAGTCCTGTATTTGGTTGGTGTCTGTCAATGCTTGGAACATATTCCTGGCACATCAATAACTATTTCCTCAACATTTTATAATTAACATTTTCAAGTACAGAAAAATTTGAAGGAATTTTACAGCAAACAAAAGTCTATTCCCTAGATTCATTGATTTCCACCACCACCTCCCCCTCTTTTTTTTTGAGACAGGCTCTCACTATGTAGACCATGCTGGCCTTGAGCCTCCTGCCTCCCAACCCTAGGCTTTAGCACTATTACTTTATTTTTAGCAGTTTATCTAAATACCCAATCATCCTCTCGACCTTTTATACATTTTGAAGTTCTGGGTATATCCCTAAATGCTTCTGCGCTGATATAACTGGATGTGAATATTTATGATCCTTTATCTTTTTTTGAACAAATAGTGACATGCACCGGTTTTAAATGTACCTGTTAATGAATTTTGACAAATGCATACACCGGTGTCAACCAAACCTCTATTAACATACTGTAAATTGCACTATCTGACCCCTAGAAGAGCACATCCAATCTCTAAACCCCCTTTACCCTTGCCATACTTATTTTTTAAACCATAGACTACTTTATCCTGTTGTAGAACTTCATATAAAGGAACTCACACACAGGCGGCCCTCTTTGTGCCTGGCTAATTTTCCTTCACATGATATTCTTTGGACCATCCATGCGGCTGCATGCAACAGCACTTCCCAATAAATATTGATTAGCTGATTCTTATCAGTGTTGATTAAAGATGTCAGTTGATTAAATGTTTTAAAATACGATCATTATAGTTTGGGTGTCTCTTATTAAGCCCTTTGGGAAGTCAGGACTGCTGTTTGTTGATGACTCAATAAAGGTGGGGCAAGTTTTGTGGCAAAAGAAATGTGGCATCATGTTTTTAAAATTACAGAAGATCTCCAAAGATGGTTATGATTCTTGCACGTGCCACAGGTCAGAGACTAACTGGCTTCAAGCCTCTCCCTTTCTCTCAGGCATATAGGTTGATGCCCAAATGGCATTTTTCACAGAAACACTTCTCTGGACCATTTGCTTAAGAGTTGGAGAGCTAAACCCAAAACGTGAGGGGGACTGTCCATATTTGAATTCTTTCAGCAGCAGTTCCCCATTCTTTGGGGGTAAGTAAGGGTAATCAAGGAAGTGGAGGACAGCTTCCACCCAGTGCCTATTGCTACAAACATGAGTGGTTTCTTGAGGAGTCCCAGTTCACTAGAAGAGCCCCAACTGAAATTTTCCAAAAGAATCCCTTGTAGCAACTACTGTGCTCTTTAAAAGTGGGTCCAGGTTCAGAAAGGATGAGTTTGTGTATTTGATGTCAGAATTTAGTGTTTATTAGTGATTTGACATGTCGCTTAGGTTAACCAGGTGCTTTTAACTTATCAATCATTCTATTAATGAAGTAGGTTAAATTCACCGGTGGACAGGAACTGATCTCAGTTTACAGGAAACCCAGATTGTTACCAGGAAGCACCTGCAGTACCAGGTAGGTCTTTTGGGTAACTCAGGTGACTGGCTCCATAGCTTCCTTTCAGAGGGTCTTGTGGAGCACAGGGCATGGGCCATAGGACACAGATTTAAAAGATTTAGACTTCAGAACTTCAAGGAGCACTCGTTCTAAACCATGTCTGCCTTTATAGAGTGTGCTTTCTTCAACACCAACCCTTTGCTTTAAAATCATTATTGAGCAATGCAATTTGGGGTAAAAGTGAGATGTTGTACTTATGAATATTTATGTTTCTGGTAACTTTAGTGGGAAAAGCCTAGGTACAGGATTAACATTGACAGCTGGATGATTTGCACTCAGAATTGGGGGAGGGGGACTGCTCCCAGGTGACTGCTGCCTAAGCCAGGTGGGCAGCTTCTGTGATCAGCTGCAGACTCTTGGCTACCCACTTCTCAAATCTGGATTAAGTTCCTCAGGAATGATCGCGATCGGTCGCACTTGCCATCAGGAAATCACCTTACTCATGTTTTCTTGACTCCTGAACTATCTTTCATAACTTTGAGCCAGTGTACAGATGAGCTGCCTTACTTCAGCGTCTCAAAAATGTTATCTGACCCTGTGTATTTGGGGCTTTTCTTTAAATGTAGATTACCACAGACATATGCCTTTTTATGTTGTCATAACTCGGCATGTTGAAAACTATTTTCCCGTGACTCACCATGCCCAGTTGCCTAGAAGGACTGGAGCTCGAAAGTGACCTCTGCAAAGTCATGCTTTTCTTCAGGATAGGCCCAATATAAGGAATGAAACTCTGTCCACTCTTTAATGGAAATCTGTTTTCCTAAAGAGCTCCCTTTAAGCCCGCCGGGAGGGGGACTGGCAGAGGCTTCAGCCTGCCTGTGGGTTTCCTTTGACCTTGATTATGACCAGGAGTGTCGCGGCTAATTGCAAGGCCTGCCTCAAGGTGGAAAATGGCATCGGTTTCCACCGCCACCCCAGAGAAGCCAAGTTCTGCTCGGGCCGCGGCGGTGAGGTCCTTGGCAGGATGGCGTCTCACCGCCCAGAGAGCGGCACGGAGGCCGCCTACAGGTGCAATCCCGCCACTGCGTCGGGGCGGCGGCGTCCCGCTCGGCCGCGGGAAGCCCGAGCTGAGCCCCGGGGTGCCCTCCGCCCTCGCCCTCTGCTTCTCCACGGCTCTGCCCAGGCGCGGTCTGGAAAGGAAGCTGGGAGCCCTCCGAGGCTCCGCAGACTCGGATTTGGGAAGGGGTGGCTCGCGGCCGAGGCTTTCCCTCGAATCTGCGGGCAAGTCTGGCTCCGGGAAAGTTTTTCAAAGTTCCCAGCAGCGTCTCCCCGGGTCGCCTCCGCGGGGCGAGCAGACGGCCAGTGCGCCAGCGTCGCCGCC
>NW_008332087.1:3413703-3460876 GCF_000622305.1 Nannospalax galili
GAAGGCGGAAGCTGCCCGCTCCGACCGCGCCGCGGCGCCTACACCTGGGACTGCTCGGGCGCGCACAGGCGCCCACCCCGGCGCCCGAGGGGGCGGTCTGGCGGAGGCACCCGAGCCAACGGCCCATCCGAGCTCCTCCCCGCGTCCTCTCTTCCGCCCGGCCCGAGGTCCTCAGGCCCGGGGATCTCCATAGGGACCCCCCCGGACGTCCCCGAGCCCCTAGCCCCTTCCGAGGCCCTCCCCTCCCCATCAACCGAGGGAAGGGCGTGCCCAGTGCTCGGACACGCCCCTTCATGAATATTAATAAGCGCGCATGCGCCTTACTCCGCGTGCTGGTAGAGGTGGCCAGCCCAGGCCGCGGCTCCCAGACGGGCTCTTCGGGTCCCTCTCCGAGAGCCAGGCGGGCACGCGTCATTGTGTTACCTGCAGCCGGCCGGCGAGCTGGGCTCAGGTTTTTTTTTTTTTTTTTTTTTTTAATACCCCCTCCCTCCCCCGCTTTCCATGCAGCTGATCTGAAAGGGAATAAAAGGCTGCGCATAATCATAATAATAAAAGAAGGGGAGCGCGAGAGAAGGAAAGAAAGCCGGGAGGTGGAAGAGGGGGAGCGCCTCAAAGAAGCGATCAGAATAATAAAAGGAGGCCGGGCTCTTTGCCTTCTGGAACCGGCTGCTCTTGAAAGGGCTTTTGAAAAGTGGTGTTGTTTTCCAGTCGTGCATGCTCCAATCTACGGAGTATATTAGAGCCGGGACGCGGCGGCCGCAGGGCCAGCGGCGACGGCAGCACCGGCGGCAGCACCAGCGCGAGCAGCGGCGGCGACGTCCGGAGTGTCCGCGGCGCGCGGCGCAGCGATGCGGTCCCCACGGACGCGCGGCAGGCTCGGGCGCCCCCTGAGCCTCCTGCTCGCCCTGCTCTGTGCCCTGCGAGCCAAGGTAGGAGTCTCTATCCGGCCTTCGTCCCGGCGGTCCTCTCCCTTCCCTTCCCTCGTGGCGTCTTGGACGTGGGCGGTGCGGCCCCGAGAGCAGGCTGCACCGGTCTCCCAGACCCGAGGCTGCTCCTGGGCAGGGTAGCCCCTGGCCTCCGAAGAACGACCCTTCCAGGCTGGAGCGAGTGCGATCGTGCCTCCCTTGGCCCCTCGGGGCAGTTATCGGATTTTTCGCACTCCTGCTTTTAATGCCCGGCAATCACGTCGAGCCCTTGAACCTAATTTTGCAAAATTATTTTCACTTGGAGTCTTGGGCTCATCGGCGCGCGGGGGAGGGAACTGTAGGGTGGAAGCAAACTTTCTCACGGGTTGACCTTCCTCCCTTCCGCGCCGGCAGGTGTGCGGGGCCTCGGGTCAGTTCGAGCTGGAGATCCTGTCCATGCAGAACGTGAACGGAGAGCTGCAGAACGGGAACTGCTGCGGCGGCTCCCGGAACCCTGGGGACCGCAAGTGCACCCGCGACGAGTGTGACACATACTTCAAAGTGTGCCTCAAGGAGTATCAGTCCCGCGTCACGGCCGGGGGGCCCTGCAGCTTCGGCTCCGGGTCCACGCCTGTCATCGGGGGCAACACCTTCAACCTCAAGGCCAGCCGCGGCAACGACCGCAATCGCATCGTACTGCCTTTCAGTTTCGCCTGGCCGGTGAGTGAGGATCGGAGGAATCGAACGTGCGGCCGAGCCGGGATAAATCCCCTTGCGAGAGGGGTCTAATGACTTTGGTTTGGAACTTGGCGCTAAGTGGCTTTTGGGGTGGGGGCCTGGGAGCCCACGCTGTAGGTAGACGTGAGCAAGATGGGACCTGGCGAGTCTCTCATCCTCGTTGGTCTTCGCATAGCGCATCTAAGTGGGGACCCTACAGCGGACTGTGGGGGAAAGCTCCCAGGAATGCCAGTTAGACGTGCGACTTTGCAGTACCCACAGCCAGGAGGTCATTGTAGGTGATCTCTTTGCTTAACCAATTAAGCACGGTGCGCCGTGGAAGGCGACTGCGCGCAGTTTTGGCCTGCGAACGCTGTCCAAGTTGGCACCCTCCCCTTTCCCGTGAGCAGCCCGGAGGGCGGGTGTGTCCTTCCTGCAGGGTGTGGGGAGCCAGTTTCCCGAGGCTTCCCGGGAGATTTTGGCGAGTTGGAGGGCGCTCTCTGGGCGAGGAGCCACAGCCCGGGGGCGGCGGCCGCAAAGGGGGGAGGTCTCCTCCAGTGTCCCGGCTTTAGGCCGGGAACCCCCGCCCCCTGCCGGCCCCTACAAGCCCCTGCTCTGTGTAGCCCTGGCTGCCCGGCTTCCAGCGGTTCCCCAACTCTGGAACAGCTGTGTTTGCAAACTTCCCCGGGAAGGGCGGGCTCACTTTCTTGTCCGGTGGGCACACGGCCCCCTCAAGGCTTTCCGGGGCCGTGCTAAGGTTTGGAGGGGGCGGCTCCCTGGAGATAGTGTTTTCGGGTACATGTGCAGGCACCCTCATCCCTCTCCGAGGCCCTCGGAGCAGCTTGAGGCTCCGGTACAGCTGGCAGACCCTGCAGCCAAACCCTTGCAACATCCCAGAATGGGTGGAAGGAAGATGGGTGCGATTGCAGAAGGGGAGGAAAGGGAAATGGTGGGAGTGTGCCCGTTGTCCAGGAGGCGTGACTCGCTGCCAGGGCTGGGGCTTGGCCAAGCTTGTGCTGGCGGGGGGGGGGGGGGGGGGGGGGGGTTTGCTGTGCTAGGGTGGATTGCTTTCCGCCACGTGCTTTGATGAGGCGCACTCTGCTGCCTCCTACCCGTGGCTTTAGTCTGATTCGAAACTCTGAGAGGGGCTAGGTCTGGCTGGCTTTGAAAGTCTGGGTTTACAGGAGCTGGCCTCTGCAGTGGATGAGGATAAGACAGTTATCAAAAACATGCCATTAAAAGGGTCTTATTTATATAAAAAAATCCAAAAGAACTGCCATAGGTGAAGTTCTCTTGAGATCTGGTGGCTGTGTCTGCTGGTGGGATTTCACTTTCACAAAGAGTGTTTGTCTTGTTTGTTAATCCCCTATTAGGGAGAACTTTAAGCTAAGAGGTTGGTCACCTCTAAATCTGGCTGGACCCACGCTTACAGTGAGTACTAGCTGCCCTTGAACTGTTTGGAGTTTAGAAGGAAGGGGCCTGCAGGTGGTTCCACCCTCCTAGGATCAGTCCGACCCCCTTGCTTTTCACAAGACCATAAAAGGAATCTTATTAGTGATGTGGAAAAAAAAAAAAAAAGAAAACCGGCAGGCCTGGTTGAGGTTTATTTTGGAGAGAGGGGTCAGAGGGAGGATGGCTTGCATGAAACAGAGAGGTTTGCTCCACAGGCTGGCTGGGAGAAAGTGACCTAGAAGGTGTGGTTGTCTGCTTTTGACACCTGACAGAGTCCTCCGTGGGAAAGCAGCGGAAGTGGTGAGAGGACTACAGGGGTTGAAACCAGTGTTTGCTGGTGCTCTTACTGAAGAGCCCCACGGGTCACCAACCATGAAATAGACTCGGCTTTTCTAGAAAGAGGGAGACCACTGGGTCAACACTGAGAATGCTTCTTTTGAAGTTGGGCCAAATGCATGTATCACTCATAAACAAGTCCCCACCCTGTTGCACCAAAAAGCCTCCTGTGAAATATAAGCTTTCCTTCCCAAGAGAAACAGGAATTTGGGTGTATTGTTTTAGTTTACTTTCCTGAGTGTGGTTAGAGAAGTGCTCCTGTCTGTAACTTCCAAGACTCACTCCTGGGTGAGGGTAAGTTTCCCATGAAAACCTGAGCTGCACAAGTGTCAGTGAGTAACACTGCTTAACTCATTTTGGTAATTAACATTAAAAGTGTCTCTTTACAACTAGTTTCCAGGGCTGCGGGTATAGTTCAGTGACAGAGTATTTGCCTAGCATTCTTGAGGCCTAGGGTTTGATTCCAAACACCACAGATTTTTTTTTTTTAAAATTGATTCTCGTATAGGTAATAATGGAATGTGATGTGTATATCTAGAATTGAAAAAGCGGCCATAGGGTTTAAAAAAGAGAACTCCAGGCTACCTTGAACTCCCAGCCACATAAGCTGCCAGCCCATGGCAGCCTGTTATCTCTCCTTGTCCTAAATTGGCTGACAGGGGAAGAGCTGGGGTTGACAGGATAGATCAGTGAAGAAGGTCCTGTAGCTCATGTCTTTTTGTTTGGTATTATGGCTTCAAGCAGCGTTCATGTGCTGGAGAGGAAATGATTTGGTCAGATATGAAACCCAATCTACATTCCAACATGTGAGAAGCTCCGTGGAAGTGGGGCTGCCTGCCATATCATATCACTTACATCCCACTTGGGTTCTATCCTGCTTTGAAGGCTGCTCTAGCTCTGGTCTTTTTAGCTTTACACCAGTGGCTTCTAATTGCCTTCTCATCTCTGCTTCAAGGAAACTTGACTGAAAGCAACTAGCCTGATTTATTGGCCTCAGATTGGGATACTGGGTGATAACATCATTATGACAGGTAATTGGGCTTAACAAGAAATGATTTGGGAATAACCGTTTATAAATCTTTGAAATGGTTAATGTGCACCTCTCAGAATTAGTGCAAAACCCCAGTAGTGCCTGCTCATTAAAAATGCATTATGGTAATTACTTCTTTTCTGGAAACCCCAGTTAGTTGTATGACTGCATTGGTGGCCCTAGAATGAGATGACTCTGGAGAAACTTTGGAGGAAATAGTTGGTGTATCTGGCATCTTAGCTTCACATTTCAATCCCACTGACCCCATTCAAAGTCTTGCTGAGGTCAACTCAGTCATTTTAGGACATCCCAATGAAATGTGATTATATCGTACCAGAGAAACGCCAGCTTTAGCTCTTTCTCAGACCTAAAGTCTGAGTAACTAAGTGAGAGGAGTTCAGGGTCAATTGCTGCTGGGTTGTTAGTCACAGACCAGGCCTTGAAAATGATTGTGCCTTCTGCCTGATCACCCTGTAGATGTGGTAGAGGAGTAGGCTTCTCTTTAAGTTGGCTCTTTCTGTAGCTGATAGTTGCATCCATTTGTATGTTCAGCATCTGTGCAAACAGCACCTGGGTATATGTGCTCAGTGCAAGGGACTTTCCTTGTATGGAGAAAACCTCTTTTGCCCCTAAGAAGTCTACCTCAAACATGCTTGTGTTGCAAAACTGGGCTTTGGAAAAAGTGGCGTTAGGGTAGCTTTAAAAGGGCTGTAGAACAGCTGCCCCCTACATGAGCTCCCATTCCAGGTATTTACTTGGTTTCTAATATTTTTTCTTTTCTTGCAGGTATAACCTTCTGTGTTTTCTTCTTCCTTGTTGTCTTGTTTCTTAGCAACTTACTCAAATCCCCAGTATTGAGAGGAATTTGAAACCCACCAGCTCCACACCCATAATTCTATAGGGACTTAAAACATTTGTAGAAAATGGTGACGCTTTTGGCTAGAGACTGTCGAAGTCTAAGTGGGTCAGGAGGAAAGTGGGCAGCAGTGTACTCTAGGCATACATCCTCCCAGAAAGCCAGAAACGTGGATGCTGCTTAACATTTTTGCACCAAATACTAGTGCCTCCAGGGACACTTCATAAAGAAGGCATGTGGGAAGTTTAGCATGGAGAAGAAAAAGCTGTATATATAAAACGGCAGGCCATAAGGAGTCTTCATGTTCTAAATCTAAAAGCAGGAATGCAGGCAGAGGTCTTGGCCTGATTCATAGCCGCTGGTCCCATTGTAGAAGGGCCAAACGTGGTCCCAATGTCAAGATTTTAGGATTACTTAACAATGTAAGAATGCACCATCTCTGGGTGTGCATATAGCTAGCTTCATAATCCCCAAAGACAACTATTCCTGAGAATTTTCCTTTGCTAAAATTCTAGAGACATTCCCCAACCCAAAGTTAGGATCCAAGCTGCTCAGAAGTGATACATGACTCCAGCTTTTAGATATTTCTTTAAAAATAATTGAAACAAAATCTTTTTTTTTTTCCTTAAAAGGGCTGGAAGATATATTTGAAGGTATGAAAAGTGAGGACTCTAACATGGTTGTGGAAATGGAGGGAGTCCTGGGTTCAGAAATGTCTTCTTTGAGTGGCTATGTCAGGGCTTCCTGCTGGTCTTTGAACACTGTGTGGCCCCCAGGCCCTTATTCAAGGTGTCAGTGACATCTCACTGGTACAGTACATGTGTGGGGAAGACATTCCGGGGGGTTCCTGGTGGTTAAAGTGGGCCCGTAAATAATCAAACCATGAGTCCTCTACCAGCTCAGCCCAGTTTTTATGCACTTTTAGTAAATAAGTAGAAAGGCTTCTTGTTTGGGCTTGCTCTGTGTGAACCGGACCGTTGTGCTTGGCTGGCTTCTCGGTATTCTATCTATTAACCTCACCACCCTTTTGTAACTGGTGCATTTAATTATCAGTGGGATGCCTTTCAAACAGGTAAGGGTAATGATGGGAAAGGGGTTAGGGGCCTCTCATTGAGAGTCTCAAATCTGGATATGAGCTCTGGGGCCCCTTGGTGAGCCTTTGAGGTAGACTTTGATGAGAAAATCACCCTCTGTAACCAGATCACACTCTATTGACATGTCAAACCCTGCAGACTTGATTGCTCTCTATGACTGGGAACCTCAGCTTATATGGAGTTAGGGGAGTGGTCTTTCCTTTATCCCTCACCTTGCTAAAACCCTAAGAAACAGGAATTGTGTGTGCCCACACATGGACTCTTCAAACCCTTTGTTTCATATGTTTTGTGACTGGAATATTTTATACCCTGGCCACCCAGATGCAGGCAGGACAATAGAGTTGGCCGAACTGACTGAAGTGAGGATTACAGAGAAGAATGGGGCCTCTCCAGAAATACTGCTAATACAGGACAAGTGACAGGAAGCAACAGTTGAGTCAGCAGAGCGCACACAGGGCCCCTGACAGACCCGGGGCTGGCAGGCCGCACACAATGGTGGTGTTGGCACAGGGGGCATTCCCAGGCTGTGCATGCCTCTGGTGGGCCCGCCTGTTGCAGTAGTCTGGGGTTTTGGACTCCACACGTGTGCCATTTGGATGGCGGTTTGTTTGTGTCCATCAGCTTGGCAGGGCGGGGAGGCAGCCCCTTCTCAGGGCTTGGTTTGGCTGCCACTGTTGCCAGGAAAAGGAAGCTCCCAGCTGCCAACACAATCACCTTTGTTTCTTACATCCCCCCTGCTTAAAGTGGCAATTAAGTGCTTACTGTTCTGCCCAGTGCCGAGGTAACCGCCATGGAGTGGTTCACGACAAAGAACAAACCCTGGACCAGCAGCCCAAGTGGAAGGTGGGAGGAGGTGCTGGTGACCCAGTCTTAGTAGGGGGACTGGTGACTGTGGCATGCCCTGGGGACTTTGATGCCCAGACTGTCCACTAGGTAAAATTGCACGGAAACCTCCCAAAAGGCGGTTCTGAAAGCTGACCAGTCCTTTTTAATGCTGCCCAAGAATGGGAACCAGCTGTCTTACAGCCAGATCCCCTTGGACTTGGAGTTGGGAAGAGGTAGAAACGACTCAGTTTGCAAATCCAGATGGATGATCTGGTAACTACCCACGCCTCCTGAGTTGCCTCTAGACTATGGCTCTGGGAGACTTAAGGACAAAAGATGTAATCCAGGTGACTCCAAAATCCTTGAATTGTTTGAAGCCAAGAAAAACTCAGTATTTGCTGTTTTTCTTTTGGTATGACATTACTGTTGAACACAACCTGCCTTTTTAAAGCCCCTTTCAGGCTTTCCTAGGAATGGTGTCTTGGCGTCTGCTGGGGGTTGGATTTTCAGCAGCCAGTCCCACGTGACTGACTTGTGGTCTGGTATCAGCATGGATGTCATGAGGTGCACATGATCTGGAATCTCAGTGTCTGGATGTATAGTTAGAGATGTACGGAGGTCAAGCGTGGGCCTGGGAAAAATTAAAGCTCCCTAGCAACTAATAATCATTGCCAAATTATCTTGATTGTTGATCTATAGTGTGGGGATGGAGTGGGAGGAAAGAATGCCTCGTAATAGAAGCCTTAGAGGGAATCCTTTTCTCTGAAAGCTAGGTACCCACTCCCCAGGAGGCCTGGGATTCTAATCTGGGCTCACAAGGGAGGACAAAGTCGAGGCTTGGCTGTGGTCACTACAAGCCCCTGCCTTCCCCTTATCCCACCCCTTCCTCCCCCTTATCCCACCCCTTCCTCTGAAGAGGAAGGTACTTGTTGGGGGTTCATGCCATCAGCCCTCCTGAGCTGTGGGTCCTGTTCTTTTCAGATGGAGTGGTCCAGGAGGAATCTGGCAGACGGCTTGGTCTTCCACATGCTTGTGCAAGGCCTAAAGGATGCCTTCTGCCTTGGCTATGAGGCCGAGTTAATATTGCTATGCCAGCTGGTTCCACGGCAACTTCCCTTGCAGTGGCCGTGGTATTATGTGTTTAGTACTTGTGCAAGTCTGTCAAAACTCTCAGTATCAATGCATTTAATCAGGGGATTAATTACAGAAATATTGTTGAAGTGAAGGACGTGGGCCTCAATGTGACCAACAAATGAAGGGCTTAATTATACAGAATCGGCCACACATCTGGCCTCATTTCGACTTGGCTCGCCTCAGATCAGTAGAGAAATATAATTTCTTGCTGCCTTTGAGAAGAGTCCTGTAATTTGTAGGAAGTCCTAGAAAACTTAAAGAGGCTATAAATGAGGTGTAACTTTCACTAATAAAATATTAACGACAACAACAGTGTATTTGGAACCACAGCCACTAACAGGAGAGGGCTGGGTATGTGCCCTGGCTTGCCCGGTTTTGCTTGCTTTGTGAGCATTTTCCCACAGTTATCAGTGAACGAAATGGAATCCTGCTCTGCGTATGAAACATATTTCGGCTGAATTCCAAGGCAGGGTCTATCACAAGATATTTTTGTAGTCAGACAACCTGCTGTGTCACAGAGAAGAATGAGCTTGCCTTGATTTATGAATGAAACTTCTCCCCCTTTTCTTTGTCGCCTTTACCCTATCAGTGCCATCTCTTCCTGGCAGCCGGGTTTTTACTGGCACTGGATTATTTGAGCAAGAGAAGCGTCGCATCGGTTTGTTGATGGTGGCAGAGCAGGGCTGTACAAATGGGTTCCAGTTCCTTTTTTCCACCTGCTGTGCTGTAATTCTCCAGCCGCCAGATAGGCTGATTGAGATTCTCCTCATTGCATATTGTGAGTGACGATTTGAGTAAAAGCAGGAATTTGCTAATGGCTTGGGCCTTGGGACAGAGAGAGGAATTCAGAGATATGCTTAGAAGATAAAAAGTGCCTTCAGTAGAGTAGCTGGCGTCTCGCCAGTATCCAGGGAATTTGTTTAGTTACTGAACTCTGATTATTCCTGGAATGTTAGATCTTATTGACAGATACGTTCATCAATAACTATAACCCGTGAGTGTGCAGTATCTTTCCCCCCGTACTTTTCTTCCACAGCCTGCCATTGCCCACCCCACCACCCAAGCTAGGTTGCCTTCTTTGTTTTAAGTTTCTTTGCACCTACCCCTCCTTCTTCCTAGAGTCACCTGATACTTGTGGGAGCTAGGATGGTCTCACACAGACGGGGCTTTCAAAGGGGTTCTGAAAAGGAAAAGGGGGCCTCCCTGGGGACTGCCCCACCAGGGCCCAAAGTGTAACCTTAGCAATACCCTCTCAGTACAAATACCTGGGTAGGTTAGCTTGGAATCAATTCTTTGTGTGGGATTTTTTTCTCATGCACTAGGACTGGGGTCTGAAAAGTTTTGGGAAACCTATATGCTACATTTTCCCATATAGGGAGGTAACATTTCTTGATCAAGACTTTGGGCTGCTTGCTCCCATGGTGAGTCTCGATGTACCCCAGACAGATCAAAGGAGTTATTTGTCCACCTGGGGAGAGTGCTGAAGAGGAAAGTGGAGTTGGTCTGACTTTAAATATCCAATTTTCATTCTGACTTTCGGATTGGGTTTGGCGTTCTCAGGGAGGCCAAGTGATGCAACATTGGCGAGCTGACCCTGATTTCCGAATCACTGAACTTTGCTTATCTGTCTTGCAGAGGTCCTACACGTTGCTGGTGGAGGCATGGGATTCCAGTAATGACACCGTCCGTAAGTATCTCACAGGAGGATTCTTCTCTGAGGAATGGTGAAGTACAGTGCTTGGCAGGCCTGTCAGAGCAAAGTCATCCATAACACCTGCCCTACTTGCTCCACCCCCACCTGGAGGGAACCTGTCTGTGGAGTCTGTTCTTTAACTTCCCCTAGAACTTTCACCTGGAATATTAAGTAGCCCAAATAGACTCCCAGTTTACTCAGCCCTTGCATAAAGGGACTTAGATTATCTCTGGATAGGTACCTTAATGGTTTTACAACTTTAAACCTTGTAGACTGCTAAAGGATCAAAGTAGTGACTTTTTTAAAAGTCCACTTAAACTTTAAGTGAGCACATAATCTCTCATCAGAAAGATAAAGCCATAAAAGGTGGTGCTGGACTCTAAAGACCGACCTTGAATTTCACTTGGTGGGCAGGTGAGCCTCCAGCTAGTCTGAGTTTCCCACACTGCTCGCCACAAACCTCCCATTGAAGCAGAATTTCAGAGCCCCACAGTCATGACCTGCCCTGTCCTTCTGAAAGATGGCTCTGTTTCCTGGGCAGGTTGCTTTTCAGACCAGCAGAGGGTGGGTGGGGTTAGAGAGGCAGTGGAGGTGTGCTTGGTGGTAGTGGTCTGCCGTCTGTAGTCCTGTTCCATAATTGTAACGTCATGTTTTCCCTTGCAAGCTGAAATGGCCAATTCCCTTTTTGCGAGTGTGGAGTCTGTGTTGCCATTGGAAGACCTAATTCACTCTGAAATTTCTTGGTTTGTTCATGAGTAGTTGGTGCAGCTTCTTGTCTTTGCCCTCTGGCCTCAGAATGCCTTATGCCTTCTCTAGCTAACTGACCCTTTTTAGATATTCACTGCTAATGTCTTTCTCTCTCATCAACATCACTGTGCTTTTTCACTGACTCTAAAGGTGGGCCTTACCCAATGTGAACACAGAGGGCAGCTGTAACAGGCCAAGGCTAGCTCCTTGGGCCTGTTAGGGTCATGGAATCCTTGCCAAGCCCTGGTGTGAGATAGACTGCCTGTCATTTGGGTTATCTTCTTGCTTTGGCATCTTCTATTCAGCTCTTTAACATCATTCCTGCTTGCAAGGGAGCTTGTGGATATCCAGGATCTGAACTGTCTTCCTTGAGGCATTCTTGTCCCACTGCCATGAAGGGCATCTATACATCGGGGCGGTGACAGGGGCACTTTGCCAATGTTGATTATGGCTGATGCCAGCCAGGGTCATGGATACTTATTTGTTCTCCCCTCCCACAAACTTTGAGCTCCGTGTGACCATTATGTCATTGTACCTTTGATATAATGCAATGGCTGGGGAAGCAGAAGACAACTTTTTGATTTTGCTGATATGGGCATGGTATTCTCCTTTCTAGCTATTAAAATAATCCACTGGTAGAGTGAACATCATTGACCAGGTCAGGTCATCTCTGAGGAACCTGGGAGAGGATCCCCATGCCCCTGTATCTGCGGAGTCTCTCCTGTACCTTTTATCACCCCATAGCCCAGAACTGTAACTCTGGGACCTGCAGCCCATCCATAGCTTCTCAAAGTTCTCCAGATTTCCATGCAACTTTGCTTTGCGGTTCTGATCTTCCTAGGGAACAAGAGAGACTGGGATGGGAACAAAGTGGTTTTAGTACCCAGCATAATCATGAGATGCCCCTTGCAGGTTATAGAAGCCCTCATCATGAGCCTTGGGTGTGGTGGTTTATCTACTTTCCTGCTTATCTTTCCTGTATGCTTCCAAAGTATCAAAAATTTCAGCAGTCAAAGCCACATTGGAGGTGTATCCTCTATAAGAGCACTCCTCTTAATGGAACCCCTTCTGGGTAACAAGTGCCAGTGTTTGGACAACCAGTACCATGAGCCATAAATCTGCTTTCTCTTTGCATCCGTATCTATACATCTTCCAAGTTCTGAAAAAGAATCTCATCTTCAGCTCTTCATATGAGTCTAGCTGCCTTCTGCCATGCACACTGCTATTACCCAGGTCCACATCGGTCTGCTCCCTTCTGAACTTTAGCTGTCACCTGGTCTGCCTATGTTGGCTCTCATCACCCTCCAGTGTTTTCTCTATTCTTGTGCCATTCTGATTTTTTTTAAAGCATGTTTGATGGTTATCCTGATGGTGAAAGCCAACAGTGGCTTCCTGGAGCTCTTGGGTTGAACCTTGTGTGCAGCCCAGCTTTATCTTCTGACCAATTTGTTTTAACACACCATATTGTTGTCCATCACATCCATATCTTAGCCATTCTTTAGCCATTCCTTCCTTGATCATATCATGTTTTTCTCTCTCGGAGCCTTTGTATGTGCTGGTTTCTCTTCCTGGCACGTTTGACTCCCTATTCTCTTTACCCTGTGCCCTTCTAAAGAAGCCAAGGATACCAAGGAACCCAGTGGTGTGGGCTGTCCTTTGGCACCTTGTCATATTGCAAACACCCTGGCTTTGGACATAGCTTAGAGGCAGACCCCTGAGTTTGGGGACAGAATTCCTTCTCAAGTCAGATCTTCAATGAACCCTAATGAGCAGCTTCTGAACTAAATTACACTCAGGTGCTGGTGGTTTTCTAAGGCAGACCTCTTGCCCTCAGTCCTCCAAAGTCATTTCTACAGTGGTTCAGAACTGTAGTCTGTAAGGATCCAAGTTTTTCTTTCTCCACCAGAGCTAATGATTTCAGTATATGGTAATGTTTAATTAATGGATGGGTAAGTATAAACAGGACTCCTTGAGATCAAGTTTTTCTTACAGCTTAGGCTTCTCAGCTAAAGTTGCCGTCTAAGTTTTCTGGTTGGCCCTAGGGTTGTGCTCCTGGTAATCCCTCCTGCTTTCCTCATTGGGGTGCAAGACTGTATTGGTGCTTTATGATGTATCTTCATGCTGTTGAAATTTTCAGGGAGGTGTGCTAATGTCCTTTTCCAATCCCAAGGCTGGAGCTACCCCAGGTACTTAGTGCCGTAAGCTACTGGGGGAGCTGAATCAGGTGTCAGTGTGGAAGCAGTATGCAACAAACTCAATCCCCATAGCCCAGACAGCATGGAGCATGTCACGGAGAGAGTAGCCACCTGCCTCAGCAGGCATTTGTTTCAGAGCTCTGTTAGCTTCCTAGAGGGTTCTGAAGTGATCACCTTGACAGCATTTCCTGAAAGGAGGTAGAAAGTCCAACTGCTGATAGTTCTTAGAGTGGCCTCGACCTCTGGGCTGAATTGTTGTTACCAGCCTGAGAGAAGCTGGGCACCTTTGAGCTGTGGTTAGTGTGTTTAATTCTTCATTAAGCTCTCATAACCACGTGGTAATAGCCCGCTGCATTTAACTGAACCAGTAAAACAAATAAGCAGTTAATAGAAAGACATTTTTGTCATTCTTTGGTTTGTGTATATTTGCAAAGACTAAAGTGAATAAAGTGTACCTGCAAGTGGTTCTTTATGTTACTGGTTGTAAGCCTGCAGGTATGTGGGCTTGCTCAAGGCTTACCCTGCCCACATGGCAGTCCAGACTAGCTGGGGCGGCATTGGAAGTGGAGGATGTGGATGGAGCCACCCAAGACTTCTTCCTTTGGTCACCTGTAGGGCTTGCCTAGCTTTGTCGAAGAGCAGAGGCCCAAGGCCTAGAAAAACAGTGGTGTAGGTGTGCAAGAATCACAAAGACATTGCATGTAGGTCTTAAGCTGATTCTTCAAGGTGGCCTTGAGTTTGACAAGGTGATGAATACTTAGTGCTGGCAGGTTTAAGAAAACAAACACAGTACCAGACTGGGTGCTGACTTAGTGCCTTGTTGCCTGTTCACATCCCTCCTCTGCACTCCTGGCACCTGGAGTTTGAGCTATTTTAGTACCTGTGCCTTCTCTTAGACTAGACTGCAGGTGGCCTCAGGGAAGGGGGACACATCTTACAGCTCCAGAGAGCTCCTTGGACTCTAGGCATTTACTTTCTTCAAGTGTTTTAAAGGAGCCTGACTTAAAACACACAATAGCTCAGCCTATCTGTCTGCAGGCTAGGATGAATTATTCTCACATCTGCCTGCTAAGTAGAGGAGAAAGGTGAAATGCATTACTTCTCTGTGGTGTTGTAAGTGGAATGCCAGCTTAAAAGGCAGTTTATTAATAAATTTCAAACACATGTATCCCAGTCCATTCCTTGATTTTTTTTCAGTGAAGAATTTTGAAATGGACAGGCAAAACTTAAAACTCTGAAGACGAGTAACTTACCTGGAATAATAAAACATCCTCAAGACCAATGTTCCCTAAGGAGTACCTTTTATCATGTAAAGAATTTTTAGAAATAAATGTGGCCAACAGTGTGTTAGAAAAGTTGGCAAAGGAGAGGAGACAGGTCACAGGAATAAACGTTTTGAGAACCTGGAAGGAAGCCTCACCATCACTAAATTAAATGCCAGTTAAAATAGGAGATACTGCTTTAGCTATTGGGCAAAATTCAGGTAATAGTCTGTGGCATTGCTGCCAGTGCAGCTTTTTGTACTGTTGGAAAACAGACCAACAGGACTTCATTGTTGGGTAGTTGGGGATCCTTGTTGTCATGGATGGAGTGGGTTGACTGCACACATTTAGAATCAGCACTAATGTTCTTGGGAAGTTCCTTGATGCCCCATACTTATGGGTGTGTTCAACATGCCCCTTGTGGCTTTAATAGCAAAAGGCCGAAACTTGAATGCCTGTAAATCGGGGATAAGGTAAATTTTTTTAGTGGTATTTCTGGGCAAGAAGTTACATGATGCACCCGTAAGGGAGGGTAAGTGGTGAGGTGGACCACTATGGGGAGGAGGATGCAGTTTTAGTTTCTGCCCTTTTGCATAACTGTCTGGATTTTGTGCCATGTGCTTGTTTCTAGTCTTAAAGTAGCCAAAGTGGTCAGAGCATGAGCCTCTGATGTGAATGTTAATGTGCTTCATCTCTTTTTTTCCCCCCTCTAGAACCTGATAGCATAATTGAAAAGGCTTCTCACTCGGGCATGATCAACCCTAGCCGGCAGTGGCAGACACTGAAGCAGAATACAGGGGTTGCCCACTTTGAGTATCAGATCCGAGTCACCTGTGACGACCACTATTATGGCTTTGGCTGCAATAAGTTCTGTCGGCCTAGAGATGACTTTTTTGGACACTATGCCTGTGACCAGAATGGTAACAAAACCTGCATGGAAGGCTGGATGGGCCCCGAGTGCAACAAAGGTGCGTGCACATGTGCCTGGGTGTCTTGGCAAGTCCCAGTTGCTTGTTGCTTCAAGTTCTCCTACAGCAGTTGGGTGGCAAGGTGGGGGGAGATTGCTGTTATCTGGGACTGAGGCATGAAGATGCTGAGTGTAGTGTAGAAGATGCTGTTGGTGCTCCGTCCAGATCCCCTTTACCAGCTGGTGTCCCCATCCCCCCACTTCTGTGAATGTTGGCTGCTAACAGCCCACAGCTGCTCCTCCAGGGAATTGTCCTTGGCCAAGCAGGAGCCACTCTATGCCCCATCCCTGCAGCTAGCAGTTCCTGAGTGACTGACAGGTGGCGGGGTGGGGGTGGTACAAAGGCCAACCCCTTTGCTTTAACACTGTCATAGAAGACTCACACTCCAGAGCTTCCCCTGGGATCAAGCTGAAGTCAAACCCCAGCTGAGACCACATCCTTGCTCAACTCCTTTCCTGGCCTCATCTGTCTCCCCATCCTTTGCTCCTATTCCTAGATCTCCTCCAGAGGCTGTGCTTGTGAGGAATTGATGTCAAATAGGAATGGGCTAATCCAGTGATGTTTGAACAGGCAGTGAATGCTATGGGGAATGACAGTCCCTGAGCCCAGGTGTCCCTGCAGAAAGCTTTCACTGGGCACACAGGGGTTATGGCATTGAGAGGAGTGAGTGGTTACCTTGAGCTTTCATATTCTTTGAGCTCACCCAAAGGAATATAAGCTTCCCAAGTCCTTTGCTATCTCCTGGTCCTTACATTAGAATGTGGTGGTTCTAATTCTTAGCAATGTGATGAGGAATTCTAGCTCAATGTAGGTTATCTCTTCATGGACATAATATACCTTGCTGATCTTACATGATAAACTCTTTGGTGCTAAACTCAAAAAGCAAATTTTTGAATTATGGGGGATGGGGCAGATGAGACCATTTGGTCTCCTATAGTACTCCTTTCTTCAGTAACTAGTGACTGTAGGTTAAAGGATGACATTTCTGGAATTAATGACACAAGGAATTGCTCCATATATTTTGAATAGTTGTATTTTAAAACTCAGTAGTAATTACTTCAATTCTCTAATGTATTTTAATGTCAGTTCAATTTCTTTTTTAAGATGGGCGTACAGAATTGCTTTGTGAGGCAATTTTACCAAAATTCCATCAGATTTGGCTACAGAATCAGCCTGCTAAATGGAGCTGGCCTCGTTGACTCTTTAGACTCACGAAATTGTTGAAACTAGGCATCTAGTGGGAGGTTCGCAGGAGGCTGGGTTCACCTGAAGATGCTCTGGTGGGTTAGTGTTGGCAGCGTATGCATGGGGAGGATTATCTTTCTTTTTCTCTTGGTGAGGGGGAACTGAGCCCAGGCAGGGTTCAAGGAGCAGACTGGATGAGAGACCCTTTCCCCATCTGTGGGTTGTCCCCAAACAGCACTGTGTTTTGAGGGTCTGCTAGCATGGCATTTAAATCTGAACTTTAAATCTGGATCTGTTTTTTTTGGGGGGGGGGCTCCTTCCCATCTCTTCTTACAATGGATTTTGTAGGTGTAATGTTGGGGGCCATTCTCATGACAATGGCCTGTGAGGAGCAGGCAGGGTGCAGTGTGCTAATATACCCTTCTGTTGTGTTTTACAGCTATATGCCGACAGGGCTGCAGTCCCAAGCATGGCTCCTGCAAACTCCCAGGTGACTGCAGGTAAATGACCAAACTCATCTTCAGTAGTTTCCTTTTACTTTTACAATTATTTTCCTTTAATGCAACAGAAGGACTTGCTTCATTGTGAATATGCCTCTCTTCTTCAGAGGACGACAAAGTTAAAAAAAAAAAATCCACAGCTTATTAAATTATACCAGCTGTTTGGTGGAATACACACATTTCTCCCTTAGCCCCCCCCCCCAAAAAAAAACCTTATGGATATAGCTGGTGACTTCATGTATTAACCATTGTGTAAGTTGATAACACACATTTTTGTAATCTTCTCTCAAAGTGCTAATGGACTGGACAGGGATGTAGCTTTGTTTCCTTGTGTCTCCTCCTCCTCCTCCTCCACTACTCTGGCTTTTCCTCTCCCACCCTCCCCCACTTTTCCCATCAATAGGCGAAAGTCCAGCATTCTTTAGAATGGGATTAGTACAATCTTCTGGCCCCTCTGCAGGCGGGAGCTGGGCCTGTGCTGAGAGGTTAATGGCTGCACTGGAATCTGCTCAGTTGAGCCTGATGAATGTAGACTTTTGCTGCTGGCCTTTGAAGTCTGTTCTTTTATGGTCCAGGGACAATACCGAAGCCAAACGGAAACCTACCCTGCCCACTTCCTCTGCCTGCTTCCCAATGCTGGTTTGGGGGACTTTTTGAAATGTATATTATGTCAATTTAGAAAAGACTTGTTTCAGGAAATACCATTGGTGTTTGTGGCATTTTGACAGTGTCTCACACTTTGGTTTCTCCTCCAAGCTTTTAAGGATTAGCAGACTTAATGTGACACTAAGTGGACCCTTTGGGCCTGTCACCTTTGCTCTGGAAGCTGCTTTGACTTGAGCTGAGGGCAGTCTTGAAAGTCTAAAGGACCACAACCTGAAAATTGGGATACCCTGGGCTCTTGTTAAAATGTGGTTTTTGATTTCATGGGACTGGGGTGGGCCCCAGTGGTGGCCCTGTTTGTTACTGGGGAGGGGAACACCTTTGGGAATCACAGTCCCTAAGCTATCGAATTAAAAGTGCACATTTCCTGGCTCCACCCAACTGCCACCAAATTTCCAGCCCTTGGTTGGGCCCAGGAATCTGCATTTGACAAACTCAGTGTGTAATTCCTCAGCAAATTGAAGGGCTGCTGCTTTAAATGGTTACTGCAGGCTTTCCCTTGACTTCAGCTGCTCCTGTGTTCTCGTCCAGTCCCATGCCTTGAAAATGCTGAACTTGAGGCTGAAGTGAGATTCAAGACAGCTGGAAGGAAGCTGAGAACAAGTTGTCCTGAAATTGTTTCTTCCTGCTTTCTGAAAATTGATTTTTCTGGAAGGCTGAGCAGGATTTGCCCACTGACCTGCCCCGTGGCAGCTGAATGTGGTATCTAACAACTTTGCTGTCAGGTGCAGAGCAGCAGGAACCCACCTACGGTGCCTCTGCCTAATTAAGGGTGTTCTGGAGAAAGTAAGAACGCCAGAGCTATTAGGGCCTTAGCGCCTGCTCCCTGCTCAGATGAGTATCTGTCAGGCTGACCAAGATTTGTGCCACAGTCATCAGAATAGACGCACTGCTGTGCAGGGGAGGGCCTTCCCAGCCAGAACAACAGGCTTTGTTTCCCGAATCGAGCCCTTTCTCCTTCGAAGTCTCACCTCCCACTCCTTGCCCAGACACGCACCAGTGCCCTTATTTACTTAAGGTGCAACTTTCCCACACGACATTTGCATAGTCTCCCAGGCCAGTTCCTTCTCTTTGCCTTGAAAGAAAATCAAAACAGAACCTTCCAGCTAAGGAAGTTCAGGTTGGGTCCTGCTCCAGAAATAGTTGTACAGCAAGTTACCTGTAAGTTGTCTTTTGAATTATGTATTACATTGTTTGTTTGTTTTCCTTGACCTCACCCACAGGAGAAAACTTCATTGGTTTTGTTGTTCCCAGATAGACTCAGGTTGCCCCTTCCTGGGTGCATATGCTGCTCTATTGCCAGCCTGCCAATAATATCAAACTTAATTATGAATCATCTCGGGAAAGTCACTTCAATTTCTCATGAGAATCTTAATCATATATTATTAAACTAGGATAACTTGGTGGCTGCCTCTTTTAGGGTCAGTATTTTTATTTGTTTTCTTTTGAAGTCATCCATGGCCTCTTGTGGTTGCTTTTTTATGCTTGGGGACTGAGCCCTCATTAATTAGGAGGTTAGGTTGGGTCCTCAGCTGTCTCTGCTTGCTTTATTAGGCAAATTGAAGAAGTGAAACCATCCTTCACTTGGGAAGGGGAAGACAGCAAGCCGATTGCCAGGGCCGCATCACTTCCCCATGTTATCTTTTGGCTAAGAGCACTGACCTGAGAGAATAGCTTCCCACCCCTACCTCCCATTAATTTGTTCATCTTTTTTTTTTTTTTTTTGGTCTTTTTGACACTGGGTCTCCCTTGTAGCCCAGCTGGCCTGGAACTCACTATGTAGACCAGGCTGGTCTTGAACTCCCAGAGATCCGCCTGCCTCTGCCTCCTGAATGCTGGGACTAAATGTGTGTTCCACCACACCCGGCTTGGTCATCTGCTTTTTAACATAATTATTCTTATCAGGTGACTTCTCTGTTCTTGCTTCAGTCCTTCGAACAGTCACTTGTCATTTAAACTGTGGGTCTATTTTACACAAACCAGAATCTTGTGTCTGATTAACTTTAAACTCCACATTCTAGTGGCTCCTGTTGACATGTGGATGGCTGTTTTGAGAAGTTGGGAAGTAGCCCGTGTTCCCAAGGATTCAGTGGATTCTCAGCCTGGGTGATTAGCTATTAGCCAGATCTCTCTAATTTTCCCATGACCAGGATTTGCTCTCTTGCCTCCTCCAGCTCTCTGGAGCCGAAAGTCCTTCCTTCTGTGGGGACCATGGAGGGTGTTTGCTTTCCAGAGTCACAGCTGAGCAGCTTAGGGAAGTTGGTTCCGATCCTGGCTTTCCCCAGGTCCTGCTCTGGGCTGATTCTGCAGGATTTATATTCAATTCCCTGGACCTTCATCAGGCTAGCTGCTAGTGTTCCCTACCTTCCCCCAACCCCTTTGTTAAAGCTTGATTTTGAGAAGGTGGTTCAAGTTGCAGAGGGCTTGAAACTTGAGGGGAGAGTGGTTTGAGACCCTGCCCTCTCCTACTCCAGGTGAAGGTTTATGTTTGTGTTTTTGTTTGGGGATCAAAGGTTCCATTTGGCCTCAAGAGAGTCTGATGAACAGGGTTGCTTATAAAAGAAACTCAACTCTCCCAAAACTAGATAAACTAAACTGACCTTTTTGCTTTCTCCTTCTCCCTTCCCCTCCTCCTTCCCTTTCCTGTCCCCCTCCTTCTTCCTCACTAGTCTCTCTCCTCCCCTCTTCCCCCCACCCCAAAGTGAGAAGAAGTAAATTAGCTTGCCTGACCAGGGATAATGGATCATGAATTATCTATGGAATTGGCTCTCGCTGCTGTTGTTCCCCTCTCCTTCCTTCAGAAATGGTTTAGAGATCCAGGTCTTTGCAAGAAGGGTGCTCGCTTTCCTTCCTGTTTGATTCTACAAAACCTGAGGTGCTTTCCTGCCATACTCCCAGTCTCACTGAGTTCTGTGCACTGGGAACGTGTAAAGGGTGGAACGGCAAGCGTAGTGTTTGCGGAGACTTTGCGGAAGCTTCTGCACAGCTATTGTCCTGGAACACTCCTTTCCTTGTATGGTCTGTCCTGACGAGGTCCTGGGATTGATTTATTCCAGTCCCCCACCCTTAGCTCATTCGTGGGAGCCTGAGTAGAGAATAACTTTGTAGAGGGCACCCCATGCTGGCTGCTCCCCAGGCAGACCTGTTTTTGTCAGTCAGCTATGAGGCCACCTTGGCCCAACTATGAAAATGCTTGTTTGCAAAGAACTCCTGCAAGCCTGAAATGTCTGTCCGTCCCAAGACGGAAAGACCCAGGACTTTGAAGTTTGTGTTGTAAGCACACAGAGCCCTAACTATTCAGAAGGCTCAGTGCGGGTGCACTCTGTCTTTGCAGGTGCCAGTATGGTTGGCAGGGCCTGTACTGCGATAAGTGCATCCCGCACCCAGGATGTGTCCACGGCACCTGCATTGAGCCTTGGCAGTGCCTCTGTGAGACCAACTGGGGAGGGCAGCTCTGTGACAAAGGTATGTCCACTCTGCAGCCTTTGGGGTGGGACGAGGAATTGGGATGATGGGGCAGGACAGCCCTAATATTTTAATTTACTTTTTGGTGTTGCTGGGGCTGAACCCAGGATCTTGTGCATGCTAGGCAAGGGCCCAGTGATACTACATGCCTGATCCTCTGTAGTATCTTCAGGGACTTCTTAATAGGAATGTGTTTGAATTTGCCTTTAATGATGTGGGGTGACTGGTTTATTGGGGATGAGGCTTATTTTTAAAAGAAGCATGGGACTAGAACTGGGGCAGCTCAGCAGTTTCCGTTGTGGCTTTGTAACTCTGGGGTCTTCTGCCAGATCTCAATTACTGCGGAACTCACCAGCCTTGTCTCAATGGGGGAACGTGCAGCAACACCGGTCCAGACAAATATCAGTGTTCCTGCCCTGAGGGCTACTCCGGACCCAACTGTGAAATTGGTAAGGGGTCCAAAGTAGGATTCCTTTGCTTAGTTTTCTGTACATTCAGTTTTCAAAATCAATACACTTAAACCCACCCATAAAAAAAGATGAAATAGCCTCCAAATTTGAGACTTGTTTTCCCAGGCCTTTCTATGAGCTTGTGAAATTTTCCAAGCCCCTAAAGTTTTGAGGTGATGCTGACTAGCAAAGGAGGTGGCAGGAGTTTAAATGAACCTTGCCTCCAAAATGTGTTGAAATAAGGCTGGAGACAGCTTAGCAAGAAAGATGACTTCCTTTCTTCCTCAGTCACGCAGCAGGGTTACATCCCAGACTTGCTTTTATTTTTGGGAACCTGCTTAAGCTAGTGGCCAGGTCAGGGCACTGGATCACGTGGAGGGGAAGGTATTAAGAAGCAACGCGCATCACTCCCTTGCTGACTGTCATCCTCATTTTCTCAGCTGAGCATGCTTGCCTCTCTGATCCCTGCCACAACAGAGGCAGCTGCAGGGAGACCTCCTTGGGCTTTGAGTGTGAGTGTTCTCCAGGCTGGACTGGGCCCACATGTTCTACAAGTAAGTCACTCCAGGTTTGGTATGTGTTTGTAATGGAGGGTTACTGTGTTAAGATACAGAATTGGTGGGAGATACTTTGGCTGGTCCATCATATGGGTTAGCACTGTGTCTGTCTTGGTGGGAGGAGGGTGAGTGCATTTAACATTCTGGTGGGTAGTCTAATTGTCCACTTGGAAGACTCCCAGAATCCCCTTTTTACCCAGCAATGTGGCAAATTTCTTTGGGCTGAAATTTCTTGCAGAGTTCTGATTCTTTTGCATGCAATTTTTGGAGTTCTGTCTCCCCTAATCCTGCTTAATTTCCCCTTAGCCATGGAGTGGACCCTTCATGGGATAAGAATTTAGATCAACCACTGAATGTTGTCATTGGGCCCCAAGAGAAGGGGCTAGTCTACAACTTGACTGTGAGGCTTAGTCATATGTTGGGGTGCTTTTCAGTGAAGAGCCCCAAGTCACATGGAATTCCCTCAAGAATTAGGCAGTCCATGATCTTTAGTGAGTTTCTAGAATTCTTAGGTACAGCTAAGCCTAAAAAAGCACCCTGAGTGCAGCATATGGCATGCTTAAGAATGTAGATTCTGGGGTTAGTGCCTCTGGGCTTGCACAGGAGTTCGCTCCATGACTTAGGGACCTAGGCCTTCTAGGCTTCTTGTGCCCTGTTTAAACAAGGTAATAGCAATTCCTACCTCTGAGGGTTGTCATGGTGTCTTGGTGAGTGATTCTGTGAATAGAGTGTTACACATCATAAGAAAGATCTCTGTAGTCCAATACAGAAATGGGGCGGAGCAGCCCCTGTGTGTGTGATTTTGGGGAAAACTCTGTAAGCAAAGGAGAATAAGGTTTCCCACTTGTTTAAAAAAAAAAAAAAAAAAAAAAAAAAAAAAAAAGTTACTTTTCCATGTTTTGTCTTTGTGACCTTTAAGCCATGAAGAAATTAGTTCTTTAAAAGTAAAGATTATGCAGATACATCTTCTGTCACCCCTGAGTTGATGCTCTATGGGTCTCCAGCTGTCTCTCTCTCCCTCACTGCTTAGGGGCGGATTAACTGAACTGGGGCAGTCGGGGATTTAAAGCTAAAATTAAAGCTTGGGCCTTCTAGTCACTCTCCTTCTTGTCTTGTGTGGCTTTCCTGGGACTGTGCTTGTAGCGGGTGTCTACTTCCTAGGTGAAAGCCCCTCTTTGTGAAAGTGCTGTTGCTTTGTCTACTTGCCAAATAGATCAAACCAAATCAAATTGTTGCCCCTTTCATTCTTACTCCACAGACATTGATGACTGTTCTCCAAATAACTGTTCCCATGGGGGTACCTGCGAGGACCTGGTGAACGGATTCAAGTGTGTATGCCCTCCCCAGTGGACTGGCAAGACATGTCAGTTGGGTAAGAAAACTCTTGTGGCCCAAATTCCTGAGCCTGGGTTGGCTCTGCTCATCAAAGCTGTAGAGAAAGATGAGCATGTGGCCAGCGGTGTGCGCGTTCACACTCCATCATACTAAGTAATTTATTATCAGGAGTCAAACTGGCCTGGGAGAAATAACTTGCATGCAAATGGTCTAGCTCTTTAGGCCCTGTGGGAAAGTCGTGGGATTCCTTGAACCATGTCAATCGTCTGTCCGAGGAGTGTTCAGCTGGGTTCCAAACAGGGATGATCTCATGAGGAATGAGCTGTCCGCATTCTTTTTGCCACATTTAAATCCCAGCAACTAGATTGTGCTGGGTGTTGCACAGAAGTGCCTGGTGGCCCTTCTGGTATTCTGTTGGGGGCTGGTTGTTAGCCAGGAGCTGAAAAGTTAGCAATTAGCACTCCTTATTGGATAATGACTGGGGAGAGGGCTCAGATGCTTGAAAGAGAGGATACCTAGTATTTCTTATTTAGCTAACGTGTTAAAATGTCTCATATTTCAGACCAGCTCTATGGTGTTTCTTTACTGTGGGACAAGGGATGGGGGCAGACTCCATTTCTCACTGCTCATCCTTGCTTCCTTTCAGATGCAAATGAGTGCGAGGCCAAACCCTGTGTAAATGCCAGATCCTGTAAGAATCTGATTGCCAGCTACTACTGTGATTGTCTTCCTGGCTGGATGGGTCAAAACTGTGACATAAGTGAGTGGCTTTCTATTTTGATCTTCAGGAAACTTGAGTGATGGTGGCTCTTGCCTATCCATCCCCCTTGCTCCAGTGCTAAGACTTTTGTTTCTATTTTTCTTTTGTGGGGATGGAACCCAGGGCTTTGTGTTTGCTGGGCCAACCCTCTCCTGCTGAGTAGAAGGAAAACCTTATAGCATACAGGAAGGGAATGTTTTGGAGAGGGAATGGCCAGGTCAGCACAGCAAGGAAAACTTATAACTTATCAGCATTGTTAGCTGCTAAAATTGGCCATATTCTGATAAGGTGATTAAAACAATGATGTAAAGTTTCACTCCCTGCTCTGGAGGAATTAAGGAGGGTCCCCACCCAGAGCAATAACCTTATCTCACCGGAAGCACAGGAAATCTGATTGGAAACTTTATCAGTCCTGAGCTAGGAAGGCTTTTCAATTAAGCCCAGAGTCAATGTGAAGTACATTTCTAATGTGGTGACTTACTTGTTTTTCAGACATCAATGACTGCCTTGGCCAATGTCAGAACGATGCCTCCTGTCGGGTATGTAAATCTTGGCTTAAACCTTGACAACTGACAACAATCTTAAGATGTAAAATGGGGGTGAACAGGAATCTCTGGAGGTAGCCTTACCAACCTTTAGCCTCCTGAGAGTCATTTAATGGCATGCATGCTGAACTGTCAGCCCATGTCCAGGGCTATTTCAGTGAACTGACTAAACCACTGAAGTTCTTGTGAAATACGTAGAAAAACGTGCATGTGTTTCTCCCCCTTCTCCTTTTCCAGGATTTGGTTAATGGTTATCGCTGTATCTGTCCACCTGGCTATGCAGGCGATCACTGTGAGAGAGACATCGATGAATGTGCCAGCAACCCCTGTTTGAATGGGGGTCACTGTCAGAATGAAATCAACAGATTCCAGTGTTTGTGTCCCACTGGTTTCTCTGGAAACCTCTGTCAGGTGAGTGGAGGCAGAAGCCTCAGATCGCCAAGTTTTTTGCAGCACAGACTTTCCTGTCTCCCTTCCTTTCCCTCCCCTTGAGTCTAGTATCCAGGGCCTCCTGTTATCTATTAGCACCCTGCTGACTAGGGAATTTCTACTAGACAAATGCTGGTAGAAGGGGGTGTTGATGACTCTTTTCTTCTTGTGCCTGTGGCCTGTTTGGCTTTGTTTGCATTTCACTTCACGCCCCCATTTCTTTTCCTGGACTATAGCAGACTCTCAGCTAGTTATGTATGGGAGGGTCTCCTCGAAAGTGAATGGGGAGGGGTCGCGTTCCAGTGTCTGCTTCTGAGAGAAGTGACGGTGGCACCTTGGTTTTATTCTCATCCCCTTCCCCCTTCTTGCTTTTGCTACTTGGCAGCTGGATATAGATTACTGTGAGCCCAACCCCTGCCAGAATGGTGCCCAGTGCTACAATCGTGCCAGTGACTATTTCTGCAAGTGCCCTGAGGACTATGAAGGCAAGAACTGCTCACACCTGAAAGACCATTGTCGCACGACCCCCTGTGAAGGTACCTGGACCCAGCTGTTTCCAGCCACCCTCCCCTTAATGCGCTTAGAAGTGGAGTATGTGTGGGGAGGACTTGAAGATGGAAACTACTTTATCTGACCACTTAGGGAAACGGGAACATATGGAGATAATCTGCAAGGCTACCAGTTGGGAGGACCATGTGTACAAGTAGCCCAAGGGAAGGAATGTGAAATCCACTTATTCTCATTCTGTGTGTAGGGGGCAGTTCACACAGAGACCGATTCCTCTGAGGAGCACTGTCAGTAGAGCTATGTAGTGAGCTCTGTAGTGGTGGGATGGGGAAAGTTCTAAATTTGCATCAGAGCTACGGCCAAGTGTTGACCATTGGCTTTAGAATGTTATTAGTGCTTGAGCTGCTCATTCAAGTCTAGTTCATTTGAATATAAGTGCCACATGTGGCCCATGACTGCTATTGGGTAGCATAACTTTAAAGCTTGTCTAAGGTTTGTCTGTTAGCTTTGCTTAAGCTTCACATGGAAGGGTATGGAAGGGTCGTCCTCAGCAAGCAGTTAGCAAATCAGATAAGTGTTAAATATGAGATAAAAGGGAACTTAAAAAGAATTGTGTCCACTTGGAGTCTGAATTTCCCCAGTCATAGGCACATTGTTGGAGTTCTGGTCCCCAGAGTGCCTTGATTTCTAACCTCATTAGCCAGAGTGCCCCTCTCCAATCAGGCAGACAGGGATTAAGTCCTTTGCTTAGGAATGCTGTCCATGGGTCTGTGGCTGGAATCTGATCCCAAGCCTGTCTTCAGTGATTGACAGCTGCACTGTGGCCATGGCTTCCAACGACACGCCTGAAGGGGTGCGATATATCTCCTCTAACGTCTGTGGTCCCCATGGGAAGTGCAAGAGCCAGTCGGGAGGCAAATTCACCTGTGACTGTAACAAAGGCTTCACCGGCACCTACTGTCATGAAAGTAAGACTCCACTTGGAATGGGGAGCCCAGTGGTTGCCCAGCTTGGGGAACATTTGAGTTTGAATTTAGTCGGAAACTAAAGGAGAGGAGGACAGCAAAGGTTTATCTAGGTTCGAAGACTGAGGTAGTAGTCAATAGAAGCTCTGAGCTTCCAAGTGTACTTTGGAATGTTCTGGACTCTTATTTGAGTGACCCCTCTTTTCTATAGAAGATTCCTTCCCAGGCCCACCAAGAAAGTCAGTGCGTGAGGGCCTTAAGTAAAATGGGGAGGCATCTCCTGGAAGCCTCTGTATGGTAAGCTGCCTGCCTAAGGAAAAAAGGTGGTGAACTTTCCAGGTGCAGTTTCTTAGGAGGCAGCCATGAAAGCCTTCAGGCAGGGTGAGGTTATGGCATTGCCCTTTAGTTCCTCATTTTCTCTCTTGCTTCCTTTCACAGATATTAATGACTGTGAGAGCAACCCCTGTAAAAATGGTGGCACTTGCATTGATGGTGTGAACTCCTACAAGTGTATCTGCAGTGATGGCTGGGAGGGAGCCTACTGTGAAACCAGTGAGTCTATGGTGCTTTGGGAACAGGTGGCTCTGGGCTGAAGGCTGGGGCTGGTGGGAGGATCCCACCTTCCCTTGGGAAGCCTTTCTTTGCTGGAGTCTTACTTCCAGAGATTTCCATCACTGCTGCTGGAGAACGAGAGAATGCGATTGGTAGTTATATTCAGGCCCCAAAAGAACCTTTTCTGTTTTGATTGTAATTTTTGTCCATGGTAACCTCATTTGCCATGGTCATTTCAGAGGACTGTGTCCTCTCTTTGCCGAACGTATATCTGCTTCCAGGTGGGAGCTTGTCTGTTTCTTGAAAGGTTGATTATGTTGAAGTCTGGAGATAACTCACCTATTGGAACATGGAGACTAGGAAGGAAGAGTTGGATATAGGTGTAGGAAAGCTTTGCTCCTTACTGTCAAGAATAGACTTGGACTCCTTTTCAGCATGTGTCTCTTTGGTTCTAGACATCAATGACTGTCGCCAGAACCCCTGTCACAATGGGGGCACATGTCGAGATCTGGTCAATGACTTCTACTGTGACTGCAAAAATGGATGGAAAGGAAAGACCTGCCACTCGCGTAAGTTGATGCCCAGACCCTGTCGGCCTGCTGTGGGAGGGGAACTCCCCAGCAGAAGTTCTCATTGTGGCTCACACTGAGGTCTTCTTTCTTCAGGTGACAGCCAGTGTGACGAAGCTACATGTAACAATGGTGGCACCTGCTATGATGAAGGGGATGCATTTAAGTGCATGTGTCCTGGTGGCTGGGAAGGAACTACCTGTAATATAGGTAACTTTTCACCCTGGGTGGGATTTGTCCTAGCCATCCAAGCATTACCTGATGCTAAGCTTTTAGGGCTTAAGATCATTTTCTTGGGTCTGGGTTTTGCCCTTTCAGATGACTTTTGGGCCCTCAGGGAGGGTGGTCTTACATGCTTTTGTCTTGTAGCCAGAAACAGTAGCTGTCTGCCGAACCCCTGCCATAATGGGGGCACCTGTGTGGTCAATGGTGAATCTTTCACATGTGTCTGCAAAGAAGGCTGGGAGGGGCCCATCTGTACTCAGAGTGAGTGTCCTCCCCTTTGAACTCTCCCTGGGCTGCCAGAGTCTATCCTGAGGCCTCTGGGACTTGCAATAGAAACCAGAAGCCCTGCTGTTTGATGTCTGCTTTTGTATCACCTGGGTCCTTATTAATGACTTGATGGGATACAGCCCTGACCTGGGCATGAGAAAGTCACCCGTGAGATAAGTGGAGACAGATGGTGTCTCTGTTCCCAGCTCTGGGTCTGACCAGCAGCTTGCCTCCTTCCATTCTTACACATCCTCCAGTTCCCTACCAGGGCCTCTTCCTGTATACATGTGTCCCACAGCAACTGAAACAGAGTGCCGGGTAGGCCTGGTTCCAATTTAGAAGCAGTTTTCAGCGTATTTGACTGGTGTTAAGTGTGGCTTTATCATTTAGGTGTTATGGAAATAAATGGTGTTTTTATTTAGACCCCACGGTTAACTTGTCTTGTCTTTGCAGATACAAATGACTGCAGTCCTCATCCTTGGTAAGTGTGGCAACCTTTGAAGCTGGTACTTGGCTGTAAGGTGCATGGGAATCTCCTGGGATCATGTTTAAAATGCAGGTTCTTGTTCAGGAGGTCTGTGGTGGGGCTGTGCTTTTCTAACAAGCTCCCAAGTGATCCTGCCCTGCTGCTCCATGGACTACACTGTAATTAGCAAGGCTGTGTCTTCGTTTAGAGCAGTGATTCTCAACCTTGGCTGCACACGGGAATCACCTGGGGGAGCTTTTAAAAGTCCCAATGCCTGGGCTATAACCAGGCCTAGGAAATTAGATTCTTTGGGGGTGGGGCCCAGGCATCAGTATCTTTAAAACTCAGGCCACTACAGGTATAGCCGGGGGGGGGGGGGAATGCCTGTGACAGGCATGCCTTTGTGTGATGGATGAGTTGTGGACCTGGAGCTGGTAACCAAGGTTATTTCTACTTTTTTAGCTATAATAGTGGTACTTGTGTGGATGGAGACAACTGGTACCGGTGTGAATGTGCCCCAGGTTTTGCTGGTCCTGACTGCAGAATAAGTAAGTACTGCCCTGTCCAATGTTCTCAGGCTTTACTTACCTGTTCTACTCCAGCCTTGAAAGTTTTCATCTTTAAAAACAAGACCACAGTGCCAAGTAGCCCTGACAAAGCAAGTAATCTGCCTCCAGCTGGGATTAAGTTGCCCTTGGCTGGGTCTTCCCTGGTAGTTCCCTGGGTGGCAGAGTTCCCTGTTCTCAGGGATTGTGCCAGCCCACAGAATTTGACACTGATGCTATGCTGGGGCCCTGAGGAGAATGTGTGCTCTCCTCATGACTAGCATGGAACTATGACCAAGCTAACATAGATGCAGGGCACTGAGACAGTGGTTTCCATAGACCTATCTTCAGTGGGTTTGATCAGGTCCCAAAGAAATGATTACAGTGAAAGAGGCAGACAGTATTCTGAGCTTATTACATTCTTTTAAAAACATTTCTTTTACACACATGTAACATAATAGTTTTTGATTTTTGTTCTTTTCTTTAAATCCTATGAAATTTCAGTAGTCCTTGAAATCCCCAAATTTGAGATTGACTGGACTTCACTAGATGCATAGGTCATGTTTGTTTCACAATTTTAAATTGGAGAGCCACATGTGTCCTGCCTGTTTTTGTAAAGGAAGTTTTATTGGCACATGGCTATACTTGCTAGTTTACCTATGGCTTGTGGCTACTTATAGGCTGCCACAAGAGTCTAATAGTTGGCCTGTGCAGCTTAAAATACTTAGTCTGACCTTTTTCAGAAAAAGTTCTCCAGCCTTGCTCTAAATTGTACTGTCAGAGGAAAAAGCGTACGTAAAAATTGCTGCCTTCCAATAATGTTTCTCAGCTGTCAGAAGTCAGGAGAGCTGTGATCTTTGGGGGCCAATGGCTAGTAAAGGCTTTGGGGAGATTAATGATCTCTTCACTTGGAGGCTGTTAAATTAGTGGAAATTCACCAAACTTGTACTTAGGATTTGGATGCTTTTTCTGCCTGTGAAAAAGCTTTGCTATCCCCATTAGAGCCTGAACATGAACTCATTTCTCCTAGACATAAACGAATGCCAGTCTTCACCTTGTGCCTTTGGAGCCACCTGTGTGGATGAAATCAATGGCTATCAGTGTGTCTGCCCCCCTGGGCAGAGTGGTGCCAAGTGCCAGGAAGGTAGGTGTGTCAGGCTCTGGCTGCCTGTATCTCTATTGAGTGGACATCGTAGTCACCATTTGGCTGTTCGCCATGGGCACTGTGCTCAAAGATGAAAGGAGAAGCAAGAGGTAGCTACTGATTTCTGTTGCCACAGAGATGCTGTATAACAAACCACCCTAAAACTCAGGGGGTTGCAGTGTTTATTTTTGTCGTTTATGGCATGGTGGGTGGGCAATGACCAGGTCCAGATCAGGTTGCATGATTGTCAGCTATCTCTGAGGCATGATATTTTATGGAGGGCACACAAGAGACCAAGCTCAACTGTGAAAGCCCCACAAAAGGTCTCTTAGGGTCACATCTGCTGACATTGCATTAGTCAAAGCAAGTCACGTGGCCAACTGAAGAGTCAGTGGGGATGGATGGCTAATATACATGCCTGATGTTGTGGGTAGGATTGTCATCATGTGGCAAAGGGCATGGGTGTAACATTTCCCTAACAGGGAGGGAGTTAAAAATTAAGAACTGTGATCCAGTCTTCAGAAAAAACTCCTACACAGGCGTCTCCACCTCTCAGTTTCAGGAAGATCTTGCATCACCATGGGGAGAGTGATACCTGATGGGGCCAAGTGGGACGACGACTGTAACACCTGCCAGTGCCTGAATGGACGGGTTGCCTGCTCCAAGGTAGGGTGTGTGAGCTGCTGCAGTTTCTAAGTGTTAATTGTGGGTGACATTCCTGCTAAGCCACCAACTCCTGCTTTTTCCTCAGGTCTGGTGTGGCCCTCGACCTTGCTTGCTTCACAAAGGGCACAGTGAGTGCCCCAGTGGGCAGAGCTGCATCCCCATCCTGGATGACCAGTGTTTCGTGCGTCCCTGCACTGGTGTGGGCGAGTGTCGGTCTTCTAGTCTCCAGCCCGTGAAGACCAAGTGTGCCTCTGACTCCTATTACCAGGATAATTGTGCGAACATCACTTTCACCTTCAACAAGGAGATGATGTCTCCAGTATGTAACAGCTGCTTTAGATGGGGGATGGTGTGTACTTGTTTCAAAGGAGTGTCACAGGCTAGGATCAACTCTGTAGCATAATAAATTCTTCTCTTGGAGCAAAGTGAGACTTGTATCTAGCCATTTGAGAACACGAGCCCTTTTTTTCTTCCAGTGTCTTACATGTGTGTGGATTTTTTTTTTAAATCATTCTAGGGTCTTACCACAGAGCACATTTGCAGTGAACTGAGGAATTTGAATATCTTAAAGAATGTTTCTGCTGAATATTCAATCTACATAGCTTGTGAGCCTTCCCTGTCTGCAAACAATGAAATACATGTGGCCATTGTGAGTATAAGACCTTTCCACTCATAATTACTTGACCACAGGGGAGCTAAGGTAGCCAGTATCAGAGCAGATGCATTGAAAACATGTTATGCATGTTGTGTTCTCTTGAATGATGGCTTCCGTCTGACAATTCACTTTTTCTAGTCTGCCGAAGATACTCGGGATGACGGAAACCCTATCAAGGAAATTACTGACAAAATAATAGATCTTGTTAGTAAACGTGAAGGAAACAGCTCACTTATTGCTGCTGTTGCAGAAGTGAGAGTTCAGAGGCGTCCTCTGAAGAACAGAACAGGTAGGTGTCTAGTTGGAACACTTCCTTTCCTGATGACTGTCACATTGATTTCATTACACCATCCAGGAAAGCTGCCAGCTAGGGAATGATCTGACCCTCTGCACCTCAGTAGCCCCTCAACTGGTGAGAAAAGTCAGGCCAGCCTGCTTGACTAAGGTCACGTGGCTGATGGAGGCAGAAGTCCACCTGATCCTTTTCTCCCCCTAACAAGCTATGTATACTCTTGGCTGCAGGCTCCCCTGCAGAAAGTATGATCTAGATCCATCGCAAAGCCCTGCAGCACAGTAGTACCTGCCCTGAGCTGTTGATGCTGTGCACAGCCAGCCTTGGCCTTTTGGTGTCCTGGCATAGCTGGTTCGGAGCACTGGGAGGCACATGCTCACTGGGTGGATAGCTTGATGGTCAGGCGGGGCATCCAGATTCCCCTTTGATCTGAGCCATCACTGGAAACCAGGCACTTAACTGTGGGGAATTTGAACTGTTCACATTTGTGTTGAGATTCTGATGATTCCAAAAACCAGAGAGCCCCTAAGTAGCCAGACTGCCTTAGACCAGAAACCATTCCCACCACATGGGAGTTGCAGACCCTGTAGGAGCTGCTGTTCTACCTGGTGTCCCTGGAGACAGAAATGTCAAGGTCTCAAAGGGCCAACATCCCAGCACTAGCTTGTCAAGTGTGAAGTGACAAAATGCAGCTGCATTTGTGAAAAGGGATTTGTCCCTGAAGCACTCCTCTTTGACTGAACACAAGAAAACCACTGTTGGTTATTCTGTCCCCATGGTTGCTAACTTTTCATTTTTATTTTGAGTTAATTGGTTCTTTACCTGCCTTACAGATTTCCTGGTTCCTCTGCTGAGCTCTGTCTTGACGGTGGCTTGGATCTGTTGCTTGGTGACAGCCTTCTACTGGTGTGTACGGAAGAGGCGGAAGCCAAACAGCCACACTCACTCGGCCTCTGAGGACAACACCACCAACAATGTGCGGGAACAGCTGAACCAGATCAAAAACCCCATTGAGAAGCATGGAGCCAACACGGTCCCGATCAAGGATTATGAGAACAAAAACTCCAAAATGTCAAAAATAAGGACACACAACTCTGAAGTGGAGGAGGATGACATGGATAAACACCAGCAGAAAGCCCGCTTCGCCAAACAGCCAGCATACACGCTGGTAGACAGAGAGGAGAAAGCCCCCAACGGCACGCCGACAAAACACCCGAACTGGACAAACAAACAGGACAACAGAGATTTGGAAAGTGCCCAGAGCTTGAACCGGATGGAGTACATCGTATAGCAGACAGCAGGCTGCCGCCGTAGGTAGAGTCTGAGGGCACTCGGGGCTTGTAGTTTCTTTAAACTGTTGTCAAACTGTTGTCGTATTCCAGTCTGAAGCTGTTGTTGACTTAGAATCCTGTGTTAATTTAAGTTTCGACAAGCTGGCTCACACTGGCAATGGTAGTTTCTGTGGTTGGCTGGGAAATTAAGTGCTGCATCTCACAGCTATGCAAAAACTAGTGACTGTGCCTGGGTGTGCATTCCCCTGCAGCCACACATCAGGCTCCCAGGACGTGGCCCAGCCCCCTAGGCCTTGAGCTTCCACTTCTGCCAGAGGTCCTAATGGTGATGCAGTCTTAGGATCATAGTTTTATTTATATTTATTGACTCAAGTTGTTTTTGTATATTGGTTTTATGATGACGTACAAGTAGTTCTGTATTTGAAAGTGCCTTTGCAGCTCAGAACCACAGCAACTATCACAAATGAGTTTATTATTTATTTTTTTTATTGTATTTTTGTTGTTGAGGGAGGGGGGACTTTGATGTCAGCGGTTGCTGGTAAAATGAAGAATTTAAAGAGGAAAAATGTGTCAAAAGTAGAATTTTTGTATAGTTATGTAAATAATTCTTTTTTATTAATCACTGTGTATATTTGATTTATTAACTTAATAATCAAGAGCCTTAAAACATCATTCCTTTTTATTTATATGTGTGTGTTTAGAGCTGAAGGTTTTTGATAGCATTGTAAGTGTATGGCTTTTTTTTTGTGAACTTATTTTCTCATTATGTGTTGTCTATAAGCCAAAATTAAGGTGTTTGGAAATAGTTTATCTTGAAAGGCTAGGATGGGCTTCTGAGCCTGGGAATACTGATGGAAAAAAATTTTTTGTACGACGTCAGATGTTAAAACACCTTCAATCTCTAGCATCACTTTAAGACATGTTTTAAGGACTGACTGAGGCAGTTTGAGATTAGTCTAGAACAGGTTTTTTTTTTTTTTTTTTTCCTCCTGCTTTAGACTTGAAAAGAGACAGGCAGGTGATCTGCTGCAGAGCAGTTTAAGGGAACAAACTGAGCTATGACTTAATGTAGCCAGAATGTGAGTGGTTGAATATCATTAGAAATATCAAATTAATTGTGTGAAGTTGGAAGCACACCCACCAATCTTATTTTGTAAGTTCTGATTTTTTTTTTCACCATTCGTATATAATACTGAACCACTTGTAGATTTGATTTTGTTGTCTACTGCATTTAGGGAGTATTCCAATAAGCTAGTTGAATACTTGAACCATAAAATGTCCAGTAAGATCACTGTTTAGATTTTCCATAGACTACACTGCCTGCCTTAAGTGAGGAAATCAAAGTGCTATTACCAAGTTCAAGATCAAAAAAGCTTATAAAACAGTAATCTTGTTGGTTCACCATTGAGATCCTGAAGATACTTTGTATTGTCCTATTAGTGTTATGTGAACATAAAAATGCATCTTTGATGTGTTGTTCCTGGCAATAAATTTTGAAAAGAAATATTTATTAAATTTTTTGTATGAAACTATGGAGCAGTGTGGCCTCTTCTAAGCTTGTGTAGTTGTCCCTGGCTTTGCAGTGCGCCACTCTACTGTTGCGTGCTGGTCATCCAGTCTGGTGTAGCACCAGGCAGGGGCAGGGGTGAAGCACTTGAAAGGCTTTTCAATAGCAAAGCTCATCTGAAGTTCTCCAAAAGCCTGGGGCTGCTGTGAAGTAGAGCTGTGGGAGCCAGGATTCCCTTGATACTCAACAGCAAGTGTGAATACTGCTTGAATAAACACCACTGGATTAATGGCTTGCAGTGTGGAGATGAATTGTTTGGGAGCGCTCATGGGAAATGCCCACTGCACTAAAGGGGTTTTAAACAGTTTGGAGTTGGTGTTGGGGATGCAGAGGGAGCCTTAGTGCGTTCTCGTTTTTTTTTTTTTTTTTTCCCTTCTGGTAGTTTGGATTTAACAGTGATGCTCTGTGGCTTTTGTGCATGCTCCTCCATGGGGTTCTCCTTGCCACAGAGTGGGTAATCTGATGTTAGGGCCCACCTAGTCCTCATCCTGGCCCAGGGAGTGAGTGTTGGGCTGTCTTGCCATGCAGTCCTGGGGTGCTGGGTATCTCATCTCCCATGAGGTTCCATGATCAAACTGTTCTTCATATCTGTAAAGGGCAAGAGCTGTGGCTGCATCTGGCCTTGCCTATTCCCACACTGTGGGGTAGAGAAGCTTGCCCCCGGCTCCTCTCCAGCAAGGGGTGATTGTGAAAGGCACATGGACAGGTTCCAGCAGCTGTAAGGAGTCACCAGGAGTTCTCTGCTTCTGGTTAGGAAGCCAGAGTTTAACCTTTCTCAGAACTCTCCCTAGCACTTCGGCATGCAGGCCCATCTACCTGCCTCTGGACTTAGTATAACACAGACTGGGTAAACCGGTGTTGAATGGACGAGGCATGCTTTATTTTGCTTCTTAGGAAGTTTTCTCCTTTTTACTGGGCTAGGAATTCTCAGCTGGAAAATTCATTTAATGATGGATGATGGGCTTAAAATGTCCCTGACTCCTTGTGCGAGAGCAGAGGCCATTGACGGATTTAATGCCTGTGACAGTCCTAAGAGTGGTGGTCCAAAAGCACCTGGATGGCAGTGAGTTTAGATCCCCATGATGTCTCCCTGCTTTGGTGAAGCAATACTTTGTCATTAATCTCTGTGAATAGACAGCTGGTTTCTGCAAGGTGATGTCGGAGAAGCAGGGACCCTACAAGCCAGGAGACAGTATAGTTCAGCAGCACCAGATTCAAATAGCATTCTGAAGAAATGCCTTGTTCTGGTGGTTTGTAAACGGGTTCTGTAGGACCCTAGAATTCCTTGGGTAGCTGCCAAATAGTTTGGTGCCAAGAAAAAAATTAATGAACCTTTGTAATTCTTCATTCCAGGAGGGAAGTGATTTTGAGATTCACGGGTGTTGTCTTGAAGAGCCTTTGGTCCCGGCACTGAGTAGTGGGAGGGCAATAGGTCAGGATCCTGTGGGCAGGGCTCAAAGCCAGGATCTTAATTGTGGAGAGAGAAGGAAGCAAAGGAGCCCTGGCTATCCTGGGATCAGGGTGTGGAAAAGAGGGCTATGCTTTACCGGTCCCCAGAGATGTTCTCAGCCCTCCTCAAAGAGGTGATGGGAGAGAAAATTTTCAGTCCAGAAATCTCACTGGCTAGAATTCTAGCATTAGGATAGGCCATGAACCACCAGGAGGGACTTGAAGCTGGTTGTTTTCCATATGAAAACTGTTCTGACCATCTAGACTTACACGAATGGAGAATTGGGGTAGGAGCAGGTAGCTTGACTATAAAAGGGTGAGACACTCGTGAACAGAAGTATGCCTTGTGTTTTCTTCATGCTAAAACCCAGGCCAGCCCAAAACCCTATTTGGCTAGACCCCCAAAATTGGGTCTTGGAATCTACATTTTCAACAAGCTCTATCTGTCCCTTCCTCTTTAGTTTATATTCAGTAAAATTTGAAAACAAGCCTGCTAAAGTACTCAAGTATAAGCTCTTCACTAATTACAATGTTTTTCCTCCTTCTTAAATGGAATTAAATAGCCTGGAAGCCAGTTTGTTGCTAAATTGCCACCTGACATCATTTTTAAGTAAAATAATTACTCTGCCCCTTGAGCAAGTTGTGGTCGAAGTGCTTCATCTTTATTAGCTGATCTGAGGGGTCAGTGAGTCAAAGTTAACGTACTTAGTAATATTTCTTAGGGAGAAAAGAGCCAAAGAAAGCAGAGTGTGGGTTTCCCACTTTCCTAAGTGGCTTATACCTGCCTGTCTCAAAGTGGGCAAGTGTGCATGCAGCCAAAACTCAGCTGCCTTTAAAGGAAAATGTCCTGGAGGCCCATAGGGGTTTGAACTTGGACCGAGTAAAGCCCCGCCACTTCCGCTTTGACTGTGGGTCTCTTTCTTAACTCTATGGGAATGAGAAACGGGAGTTCAGAGGTTCCAGGTCTGGGAAGACACGAGCACATGGGTTATGGGAAGCCTCCTCCTGCTAATGTGTATTTATACTTTGTGAGCTCTGATTCATCCAAGCATTGGAACAGAAATCTGCTTCCTGAGGTTCTGTTTTTAAATAGATAGTTTGCAAAAACAACAATTATTTTTCTTAACATTTTTTTCCACCCCACAAGCAGCTAAACATCCTGGCTCAGACTATGTCAGTCTCCAGCAATGCCAACTAACAGCTTGGTTATCTAAGGTAGAAGGGTGCCCTGAGGCAGTGCTTTGGGGTTCTGGCCCCAGAAGTCTTAAAAACAAAGTTTAGGAACCATTAGGGCAATCTCGTTGCATCACATCAACTTCATGAAATATTTCTGAGTATACTAAAAGAAATTAATTTCCCTTGGTAGCAACTGCTTTCCAGTGGTCATGAGAAGAGCAAGCAAGGGGGGCGATGCATGCAGGGCTGTGGTGGTGCAGTTGCCTGGCAGCCCAAGGGGCCCAACACCTGCACGGCACCCTCTGAGATCATGTCAAAAGGGCGCGGCTCCCTTCCTTTGGACATATATTCTCCCTGCCCTACTTGCTCTTGCATGCCAGGCACAACCTTCCTGGCATAGAGTGTGTTTCTTTCAAGTCCGAAGCAGCTTTTACAAGTCTCAAATTATGTATTATTATGCACAGGTCCAGTATTAACCTGTGATACGCAAGTCAGGAAAATTAACTTAAAGGCTCTTAAATCCTATAAGAACCTTGAATGGAAGTCTGCCCACAACCTCCTCTAACCCACCCCTCTACAAATATGTAAATCAGAGTATCCAAGGGTTGAATTAGCCACAGAGCAAAAGCAGATTCCAGCAACATGAAAGTACCAGCTTTGTTTTAAAGATAAGCTATCCTGCCAGGGCTGGTGGGGTTCACCTGTGATCCTGGAGGAACTGTGGGCTTGCAGCTGGCTTCTTAATGATGACTCAAGCAGTCATACTGATTGCCCCCTCTCTATTTAGCACCAGAGTGAAAAGCTGCTTTTGTTTCATCCTTACAGAGATGTATGCAGTTGAAAAGCCCCCGTCAGAGACTCGCTGAACAAGCAGTGATCTTACCCATCCAAAGTTCCCAGAAGAGCAAACAGAGGCCTCAGAAGTTTCAGGGTTTTGTTCAGACAGCAATAGTCAGGGCTAACATTCTGGGCTGCTGCTTTCTGGGCTGCTTTGTTTCGTGCTTCCTCTGGGAATTTGCCAGGTTTACACCAGGATCAGGCCTTGGGTGTGATCTTCCAAGGTGAAGTGCTGAGAGGTCAGTGGGTGAACTGCAAAGGCACTTGAGGCCCCAGAGGGAAGGAGTGTGACTGACCTGAGCTTCTCTGACCCAGAAGGTGACATCTCTGAGCCAGAGAGCAGTAGGCATCTTCTGACTCATGGGCAGATCAAGTCTTTTGTTCTTGGGAAGTTTCAGACTTCCCTTTTGGGTTCTGCTTCATAGAATTAGAGAATGAATCTCAGGTAAAGAGGTTCTAAAAGGAACAGGCAGCCCTCCCAGGTCCCATTCCTTGCTTGTGTGCACATGCAGGTGTACACACACACACACACACACACACACACACACAGAGAGAGAGAGAGAGAGAGAGAGAGAGAGAAGAGAGAGAGAGAGAGAGAGAGAGAGAGAGAGAGAGAGAGAGAGAGACCATAGACATTCTCAAGGCTGTGGAACTACTTTGGGGTCTGAGTTCCAGTTGTAAGCATCCTGTGGTATCCTGCAATAGCAGGTGCATGACTAAGCCTCAGCCCTTGTTTCCTAAGCCTACCTATCTACCTCACTGGGCAGGCTCCTTCTAGATTACAGCAGAAAAATCACCTGGACATTTAAAAATACTAACATCCAGACTGTTGGAATGTGTAAGGTCGCTGTGTTCAGCAGGTAGCTGGCTGCTACAGGCAGATCTTGAATTCCTGTAACTGCCTGTAGGCAGCTCTGCTCCTTGGCTGAAAGGCTACTCTGCACCCTCTCCCCACCCAGAGCCTATGGATTACAATCAACCAGTAAGTCATCCTGTTTGTCATATCAAGGTGTTTAGACTTTTCATCTGCGTTGAGACAAGAATGACCTGGACAAACTCCATCCTGTAGCTAGAAACATAAACCTTCCACCTTCAAGATGAGAATACTTAAATACCCTCCGGGGGCTCGCTCTAGCTTTGTGGTGTTGAAAGTATTTTTTAGAGAATTCAAAGCACAAAGCAGTATGGGACAAATGTGGAATGGACTACAGGGCTGCTCAAAACCAAGGCAAAGCGCTGCTGGGTAAAGGAAAGGGACCAGGAATGACTGGGAGGGGAAGCAGGTCAGGTCTTGCCACACCCTCCTATCTCCATCCACACCCAGCCATTTCCAGCTTCCTGTGAGTTCTCAGCTGGACAGTGCTGGCTATAGTACAGTTACCAGAATGCTCCCAAAACATTTCCTTCAGAACCTCTGCTTCCACACCAGCTCACTGGACTCTTTATTTCAGGCTGCAGGCCACATGCTCAAAGGCAAGCACTTTTGGGCCAGACTTCCCTGATCCTAATCACAGCTCTTCCATCTAAATTTTTGGTGGAATTTTCTCCCACTGGGGCCTTACAACAGAGTTCTGCACTTTGGGTTTGGACAGACTTGGTTGGGAGTTTCCTAAATTCTTTGTGCCTTGGTTTCTTTGTCAGGCCACAAAGAGCATGTGCCATTGTTAATATTGAAAGACTGTAGGAAAAAGAAAGTATGCCCCACTATTAGTTTTTAAACAACCTATGATATAAGAACTCATTAAAAGATTAAGGAACTCAGATTCCAAAGAGTCTCCTTTCTCACCACTAAAAACTGAGCCCATATCAGAGAAGAGGCTGTTAGATTTAGTGGTAGGTTAAAAAATTGTGATGGACCTCAAAGATTGCTGATCTTTGGTTATTGTTCAGACAGCAACTCAGGTACTACAGTGAAAGGACTTTGCAGATGTAATGTCTGCAAATTGGTTGGTGGTAAAATATAAATTATCCAGGGACACTAGATACTCTCCATGCCATAATACTATTTTTGTTCATTTGTTTTTAGTAGAAAATTTTCAGTGGGCACAAAAGAAATCAGAGGATTCAAAGTGTGGGAGAGACTCAAGGTAGTGGAAGTTTCTCCATTAATGAAGTGGAGAGCCTCATGGCAAGGCCCTAAGAATGGCTTCTAGGGAATCCCTGCCCACAGCCAGCAGGACAATGGGCACCCTGGTCCTGCAGCTGCAAAGAACTACATTCCATTACAATGCAAGGGAACTCAGAAATGGATCTTTCCCTGGTTGAGCCTTCAAATGAGGTTGAAGCATGATTAATACCTTGATTTTAGCCTTATGAGACACAGCAGAGGATCTGGCTAAAAGGTATCATAAATGATGAGATGATAGATTTATGCATGTTCATGGCACCAAGTTCATACAATTTGTTGCACAGCAATAGAAAGCTATAGACCTCTTATAAAGGGAATCATACTTGGCCACGCTCACATGGAGACCGCCTATTTGGTTCTGACTATACAAATTGTCAGCTTTCTCCTTGATCAATTCAGTGCCTGCTACCAATGTAGCAGAAAGAAAAGCCCATTCAAGACAAGAATGAACTACAAGACTACAAAAAAACCTTGGGGCCCAATTAAATTCCACACAAGTGTGTGGTCTGCACAGCTCCATCACTGACTAGCCACGATGAGAATCAGCAGTTTTCTCCTCTCTGTCCTCCCATCGTCAACCACTGTTTGATTCCATTAGTGCCAAACAAGGTAAGCTTAGGTGCCTGGCCTTGGACATCCCCAGAACATGGTATTGGACCAGTTTTCCATTGTTATGAAAGGAACTAATGTTTGACCAATTTTTAATACATTTTTCAGTGGATTGGGCATTTGAGGAATACTTTTTGTAATGGCCCCACCCCCACAAACTTTTCCCTGCAAGTAGGTTTCCTTCATGGCTGCCAGCACTGTATGGAGGCCGTCTCTTTCTGGACTGAGATGCAGGCTGAATGACAATACCAACTCTCTCCCTCACTTATCTCTCTTTCTGAGGATTGTTCTCTAGTGCCGGGCAGCTGGGCAGGGCAGACATGCATTGTTACTGGCAGAAAAGCCAAGGTTTCTCTCAAATTCAGTAGGCTTTCCTAAACTATTACTGGGATCTGAGATTAGAACAAGAACCCAGGTCGTTTGTGCAACCAGGACTCAGAAGAACCTGGGGTTTAATATATGAGTCCAAGAAATGCTACTGTCCAGGAAAAGCATTGACAATTAGCTGTACAAAGTTCATAGACTGCTAGAGTCTGCTCATCTTTGCGTCTGAATAGAGGGTTTAGGCGAGATCTAGAATTTTCCAAGTGGAGGCTCTTAGCCTCAAAACAAGAATCTTAGCACCCATACCTTTGCACAGAGAGCACATGCTTTCAGACACACAGGGTCCTTTTCACTGGTGAGCCACTGGAGGAAGCCTTTCTATATGTCTTAGGGTGCCACGAATCTCCCACTGAGTAGAATGGCTCCAGGAAAAGGCTCAACAGGGTAGCATTTTAAGAATACGTAAATAAAATCATGCTGCCGTTTCATAAGCTTCTGGCATGCTTACAGGAGGCTTTTTACCAAGCTCCTCCTTCTGGGTTATGTCCTAGACACGTAGCCTGGCCCTCCAAAGTCCAGCTGGAGGTCGCTCTGATTTACCAGTTCACTGTCTCCTCTGACAACAAGAATGGATGAGCTGGTATGAGCCCTCCCAGACACCCACAGTGGGTTTGGGAAAGAATCCTCTGTGTTCTTCTCACCAGTCAGGAGTGTGAAGGAGGATCTGAAAAGGACTTGAGATCTGCTAGGCCTAGAAAAATTCCCAGTCAATCTATCACCTGCCTCCTCTGGAGCAGGGGCTGCCAGTCTGCCCAAGCTAGGGCAGGTGGAGAGAGGGTGTGAGGCATTTAGTTGGAGCAGGAGCTGTGTGTGCTTGTGTATGTGTGCTATGGTATGTGTGTGCTTCACAGTGACAGACAAGCAATAGAGCAGGCAAAAGGGCGTGGGAGACTGGGAACTCATTTATAAAAGCTCTTCTGCCCTAAAGCAAGTCAAACTCCCTGCTGAGGACTTGCTTTCTCTTCCTCCCTTTTGAGTCTTATGTGCTCCAGTGACCTCTCCCCCAGCAGAGGTCAGTGCTCTGCTCACCCTGCCACACTCAGCCTTCTGGGGTTTGATCGCCTTAGAGCCCGAGGAGGAGAAAAAGTCTTCGGCTCTAGTTTCTGAGAGAAAAGCTGTAGTAAATCTCATACAGAAATGGGGCTTTTTAAAAGAAATACATACAACATGCACATACACATACAAACTATGATTAAAAAGTCTCCTGGGAACTGTGCAGAAAGAAAAAGGCGAAGACACAAATTCCATCATCACAGAGCCCCACTCACAGCCTATTTCACCCTCTAAAATAAATCAGGCTGGGTAATGAATGAGGTTTTAGGAAATGTAACTGAACTTAAAATACAAGGTCAGTATCTCATCCTAGGTAATCCTCTGAGGACGAGAAGCCTCCCAATTCTCCCACAGGGTTATTTCACATGCACTTTCCGAGCCAAACTATTTTAAAAGCGTTCATTCTTCCACTGCGCTGCCAAATGCTAGCTCAAGATTCACACGCACTCTTAGCGAGCCTATTAATGATATTAATGATCGTGGATCAAAGGCAAACCCCAGAGGTTTATGTAAAAATTTCAGACAATTATTTAGGCACTTTGAAAACTCATCCTCTGAATGAGGGTAGCCATTTCTCAGTTTTGGAAGTGCTGTGTTTGGATGTGCAGGGACTAAAACAGCAGAGCAAATATAAAGTAGCCTCAGAAGTAAAGGAAACATGTCTGGTTAAACTGCGCGGCTGCTGACTGACACTCTGTCCCAGACTTCCATCAGAAAGTAGGTAGGTGTACTTTGAATTATACAAGTACTCACACACCCCATTTGAAAGGAGTAGTTCTTAACCAGGGCATCACCTGAGAATCACTGTTTGAGGGACTTTAAAAATACTGATGTGCAGGCCCAACCAACCTCAGTGAGTCAGACCTATGCAGGTGACCGTCACTTGCGGTCATTGTAAAGAAAGAAGCATTTTTAAACAGAGGAAGAAATTAACACGTGGGAGGCATATGCTTACTCAGTTCTCAAAGGGAGATGGGTGGTACTTCAAAAATTAGATAACTGTGAAAATGAGGTCTATAAGGTTGAGTGACTTATACTAAAACATCTAAGACCAATTAACAGCAAAGCAGCTCCTGGACCTAGCGTTTGTGGTTTGCAGTACCTTACTGTTACACATTTCTGGATCTCCAGCCCAGGCTCCACATCTAGGGCAGGGCTTTTGTGTGGGTCAGGCCACATGGCAAACCACTGGGCTTAGTCCCATCATATAGAGTCATTCTTAGCATTTCATGCATAGCTCTAACTGCATTTCCAAACTGATACTGAACTGCTTTTGGAAGATCCGATATAGGACCATAGGGGAACTTTATTTACAGTGACCAGAGAGTCCTGAGGTATAAGGCAGTATCAAGAAATAGTTGGCCCAGAACTTTAATCAGCCCTAAACAAAGACTAGCTCCTTCTGCAATATGGGAATGAATCCACTTGGGAACACCAGGATTCTTTGGAGAGAGGTCAAGGTCACATAAAGTCCCTCAACTGTAACAGGAGAGTGGGAATACAGTCACGCTGTAAAGATCACCCAGAATCTTATGGTCAATTTAATTGCAATGTTTCTCAGTAGGTTTCCAAACCTAAATCTTTAGGGCCAACGGTTCAAATGGTTCCTTTAACTTAACGAACTTTTCAAAACCCAAACATGCTTCTGGGGAGAAAGAGATTCTTGAATTGCCCAAGCCTAAGTGGCACATCTAGGATGTAACCTCAGGCTCATGGAACATAGAACAGAGATTAAAAGAACACTGATGCACCTTTCAGTTCTCATCAATGAAGCTCCTCATGCAACAGAGGGCCTCAAAAGGTCACAAACAACAAGAGTCTGCAGAGTGTGTGTACTTGGACAGGACTCCTATATTAAAATACACCCACCCAGGGCTCAGGGACCATTGTGGAAGAGGAGGTGGAAAGATTGTAAGAGCCAGGGAGGAGGTGCATGACCATAGAGAAATAGTCCTACACGGACTCTTCTCATATGAACCTACAGCAGTGGTGTCAGCATGCACAAGATGCATGCAAACTCAAGCAAACAGAAACCCAGCACAGAGCTGTGGAAATGAACAGCGGGCCCAAAGAATTATTGGCAGCTGATTACTGCTGGGTGAGGAAGAGCTGGTCTTAAGGGGAGGGACTAGATAGGCTGACTAGATCCCAGTGGATGAACTTGCACTGAGGGACATCTAGGGACACTAACTTTACATGATAGGCCTTAAAACAAATGATAGACTGTATGAACTCCGGGAGGGAGGGGTCTACGGGAGGGTGCCAAAGGGGAAGGGAGTATAAAGATTTTCTGTATGAAATATACACACACACACAAAAATCAATAAAAAATTGAAAAGTGAAGATTTTACAAACAGAACATTAAAAAAATAACATGTTCAGAAAGGCCATTTTAGATGCACAGTTCTTGGACTTCATTTATTTTTTAAATATTTTATTTATTATTTTTATTTTATGTATATGAGTGTATTGCCTGCATGTGTGTAATTGCACCCATGTGTGTCCTGCAATGCCCACAGAGGTCAGAAGAAGGCATCAGATCCCCTGGAATTAGAGTTACAGATGGTTGTTCACTGCCATGTAAGTACTGGGAGTGGAACCTGGATCCTCTGCAAGAGCAGTCTGCTCTTAACCACTGATCCATCTCTCCAGCCCAATTCATTTGTTCTTATAAAATGACACACACACACACACACACACACACACACACACACACACACACACACACACAGAGTTCATGGTGGTATAAACCTGAGATTTCAGAACTCAGTAGACAGACAGTGGGAGGACCCCAACTTTGAGGTCAGAGTGGGCTACACAGTGAATACCAGAACAGTCTGGGATACACAGTAAGACCCTATCTTAAAAGAAAAAAGAGAGAGAGAAGAGAGAATAAGTAACTAAAATGACATACTAATTAAACAAATTTTAAACACATTTTAAATTCATAAAACGGGTGCGTTTTCACTACAAAAATAGTTTTATCCTCTACACATTTAGAATGATTGAAAGCACTTAGCGTAAAACAGGAGAGGACAGGTGCTCTCTTGGAGTCTGTGGCCACTTCTGGTTTTAGGCTCCACTGAAGAAACTCATTCTAGGAATTGGTCAAATTCACACCTTGTAGGCAATGATCAGATGTTTTGCGGGGTCAAATGCCTGGTCTACTGACTTTTGATTAAGTAAATTAAAACTCAAAATTTCCGATAAGAAATTATAATAGCCATTTTAACACTTTAGTAATGCTACATAGATGAAACTTACTTGAATATAAGTATATTCAAACCCAATGCTGAATCATTCCAGATCATTAAAAGATAATTTCATCCATTTGAGTCTTCTCTGTCATGATACATATTGATAGATATTTGTTCCCTGTCTTGTTAAATATATTTAGAAACCAAATTAGAGGGACTTCTGCAGATTTCTGAGAATTTAATTATACCCTGAAATTGCAATACTAATGATATATATGGTTAGACTCCTGTACTGAGTAATTACCTGAATTAACTTCATTTTACAATGCTTAATTGATTTTATACTGAGGAAAGCTTTAAAGTATTTAAGAGAAAACAATTTAATTTTGATTTTTTAAATTTTTGCTTGCTCCAACATGTTTCAATTCACTACTGTTTCAATACCAAGGAACAAACTCTCCTGTCTTGACAAACCAAGCATGGAAATTTCCTCATAAGCGAAAAGAAGAAATTAAAATGATTTTGATATTCAGGTCACAGTATGCTACACAGAGATTCTTTGGCTCTGGGAAGAGCTGCTTGTTACTGCAGATTGGGGGCTATGCACTACAGATTTGTAGAAGTGTCACAGTAAGATCTGCCAAGGAGAGGAAGGAAACCTGAATGATGACTCCGATTCTGGCCCATTCTCTGGGACACAGAGGTTTCCTTCCCTTGTGTGTGCCCTAGCCATGATCTTTCTGAAATCAAAGCTCTATTCTTTTTCTGTGTGTCTTTCTTTTCTTTTTGGTGTTGTAGGGATCAAATCCACAGTCTTGCACATGCAAAGCATCCACTCCACCATTCGCCCATGAGTCTTGCTCTTCAAAAAATGAAATGTACTTTCTAACCTTCTTTAGCATAAAATAAAGGAACAAAAACCTGAAGCACTTACTCTTTCCCACAGTCAAGTATCTGCTCTTTTGCATTTAACGAATCATACACATATCTGGATGACAGTTAACCTCCAGTGTCAAAGAAAAGCAATTGTGTAAGAAAGATCACACAGATTATTCCCACACATTTCTTGTATGTGGACATTTTTTTAAAAAAAAAAAAAAAAAAAAAAAAAAAAAAAAAACCTTTGTGGTCTCAGTGACACAGAATGTCATTTGAAAGAACATGGAGGTGGCTTAGCATCCAAGATATTGAGAAAGTTATTGAGTCCAGTTATAACATTGGGTCAACATCTCCATTTAAGCATATGGAGCCATAGGGACCTGAATAAAAATTTAATTTGGAGTATTAAGTAGTTGAAGAATTTGCTAATTTTGACTATCAATACTGAAACGGTCTCATTTTCAGATGCCAAATTGTTATGATTGTTAAGAATACCAAAACTCAGCTAGCCGTGGTGGCGCATGCCTTTAATCCCGACACTTGGAAGGCAGAGGCAGGTGGATCTCTGTGAGTTCAAGGCCAGCCTAGTCTACATAGTCAGTTCTAGGCCAGCTGGGGCTCCAGGGAGACCCTGTCTCAAAAAGACC
>NW_008332087.1:3460923-3472547 GCF_000622305.1 Nannospalax galili
CTATCATTCCCAACGGAAAACCTTTAATACCTCACTTAATAAGCAACAACAAATAATTACATTCATTTTCTCTTTGGTCCAAATATCCAAAGAATCACACAACCACTGAAGTAACAAGAGATGTAGGGCTCTTTTGGACATGTGGAAGGAAAATGCTTAGAGGCAAAATTCCTTAAATATATGCCATAGTGTGGGAGTCCAAAGCCATTCCCCGTTAATCCTGTTAAAATACACTGTGCATGAAGGCCATGAGAAAGACCACATCTATAATCCAAACATGTTTTTTTTTTTTCTCTTGGATCACAGTAATCATTAATTCCTACGAAATAACAAATTCTAAAGCCTAAACATTTCTTAAAAGCAAATAACTTAGTATAAGAACAATTAAATACAAGTACTACTTTAACCATTAAATGATGAAAATCTTCTGTCAATTCCAGATCAAATTGTCTTAGTTCTGGAACAGGCAACAGCCATTGTTCTTTTCCCAGTGAGCTATTTCTTGGTGCACAGTCTGGGTTATTTGTGCCCTCACTGAGGATTCAATGGGCTGTTACAAAACGGGCCTGTCTTCAGTAAACAGCACACTTAAAATGCTGGGTACTCTAAGAAAGAAGGCCCATTATCAAGTTCGACCATGCTCTCTGAGGTTTGTATTATAAGGAGTCTACCCCTACTGTATGTGTTGAATCAACTCTGTCATTGAGTTGGGTTCCCTCTTCACCTGTACAATTCTCTGACGGAATAAGTTCTCATCAGGTAAAAAAGCTAGGCAGGAAGGGAAAAGGGCATCATGAGCAGAACTGTTTGTAGTGGTGGTGGTGGGATGGGATGACTGGATGAGGACAGGTTTCCAGGCAGGGATTTGGAACAGTCTCCAGAGCAGTAGCATCTACATCCATGTTCAGGCTTAGTGAACATGACCCTGATAATACAAGTGGGGAAAGGGATGTGGGAAGGCCAGCTGAGGTGGGAAAAACCACTGATTCATCCAAGCACCAGCACATACTCTGCTTGTTCCCATATTCTTTTATTTTGCTGGACTTTCTCTGGGCTCTTTTTCTGCTAATTCAATATTTTGAAGAATACACTTGATTTTCCTTATTATTCAGGGTAGACGTTACCTCAAAAGGCCATTTGATGGTGAGAACAGAAAACATATTGGATGGGTAGCTCTTGATTGAGATTCCTTTCCTACTTAAGATGATACTTATGATGGATTTTAAAACTTGGTAACCATAGCCTATAAAGAGAGGCTTCAACCAGTCCTCAGATTCCGATTGACCATCACCTTGATTAATCTGGAAGCAAGAAAGTTCCTGTATCTCCTTGTCAGGTGAAGCCACAAGAAGCCAACTATGAAGGTTGTTCTTAAGATACTTCAAGTACCTTTAAAAGAACAGCTTCTTAGATATAATCCACAATTTTATTCTTGAAAGGTTCAATGTGAACAATATTCCTGAGGTTTCCTATTTTCCTATTGACTGCAACCTTTTCCTACAGAAACAGCTCAAAATTTTCAGAATTAAAACTTTCATCTTATAGTGGATGAGTAAGGTCCAGATGAAACTTTCAGGTTGACATTTTAGGCTTATTTTTCTTGAGACTAGGATATGCAATCAAAGAGGAAATTTAAAAGCCCTGTGAACTCTTCCAAATTGGAAATTGGCCATTGTGTTTCCCTTGGGTTCTGGTCTGCGCTAAACCTAACCAAATGATTGGAGGTGGGGACAAGGGCAGACACAGGGTCAGGCCTGAGCTACACAGAACAAGCCTTTCCCATGTCTTCCCCTAATTCTAGGATGAATTATCTGTAAATTTCTGGCAATTATAAGTGTAAATAACAGCTCCCTAGGTGCTATGGCTGTCCTACTCTAGAACCTGGGAACCAAAATGACTCCCACACAAGACCCAGGTGTTTTATAAGTCTGAGGGAGCACAAGGGTGTACATGTCCACATGTGGCCCAGCAGATGCATGGTAATCAGGCTAGAGGAAATGAGTCCTAAGGAGTCTTCTTAAACCTTAGTTATTTCACAATCACAGTTATGTTTTCATATTTTTCTACAACAACACAATAATCACAGCAAAATGGAAGCTAGGCTCTGGAGTCCTAGTTAGGGGTGCTGGCTAATGCCTGTAATCCCAGTAGAAGAGGGAGGATTGTCACAAGTTCTGGGCCAGTTCCTCGTTCAGTGGATCTGAGTCCCCAATAGCTGCATTCTTCACAGTGATGCTGGTTATAGAAGCTGAGAAGCACTAGCCTGCTTTCACTGTTCTATAATGAGTATACAGGGCAAGAGAACCGACTGCATCACTAGAACCAGACTGCAACAATGGTACTGTCTGCAAGTGTCCTATTACAAGGTCTTCCCAGTGACAAGTTGGAGGGGCGGAACATGACTAATTTCTTCACGTGGTCCTGCATACACCATCTCCTCCCTGACAGGTAGAGGGCTCTTTATCAGTAAAATAATCTCTGAAGATAGTTCTAAAGCGTAATGAGAAAGTAGTAAGGCTGTTAGAATAAACAGCCTCCTGGAGATAACTAGGAAGGATAATCCGACACAGACATATATTTTTTAATTTAAAATAATCACCTTCATTCCACTTAAATTCCAGGAACTACACACTCAGTTTTCTTGTCACAGATCTGGTCTCTACATCCTCAGCTACGACTCTGCAGTCCTTGGCAATTTCTTTCTTTTCTTGGTTGGGCTGCCCTGAATTGTACCTAATCTTTTAGCAATTGTGGCCGAGCCGGTTTGCTTTGCCTGCCTTGGGTTATTTTTCATAAGATGTCTGGAGGAGAGATTTTCCAAAACATGCAGTTCTTCCTTAGACGTGGTTTTTGCCAAATCTCGTTTCAAAAGTAACCCCGGATCTGACAGCTCTAAAGCTGGCAAAACATGGACAGCTGTGCTCTCGTCCACTATCATTTCTCCTGGGACTAATCGATCGCTTCCAAGAGAAACTCTCTGGTGGTGGTCAGAGTCTTCTGCAGAGCCCCAGTTCCGGCGTTTCTGTTGTGTTTTAGCTGTTCATGGACTTTGCTTTGGGCCTGGTGATGCTGACTCACAGCTACAGGCAGGGCTCCTGCTTAGAAGCCCTGTCTTCAACCACTCCCCAGGACGAGGTTTTTGCTGGCTGCTCGTATCTTCTGGCTGGGCCTGATTAATATTTTCCAGCTTTTGAACAGGAAGCCCCTGGTGGCTCTGGGCTGCATTTATGTAATCCTGCGCTTGACCTGTAGATTCTGATGGGGGACTGACTGAGGCATCCCTCTTCCTCAGTACCACGGGAATGACTGAGTCACTAGACATTCCCACAAGGTTCCTGCTGGTCTGTGATTTGCTCACTGTGCTGCTTTTTGTTTCAGTTCTTCTCACACTAAAACATACAAAGATTTTATGTCATGTGAAGTTGGCAATGGCACAGAGTCTTCCAAGTCCCCCTTCCCACATTTGTTACACATGAATAACAGGGCGAGTGTCAACTGCCTTCTCTTCAACACCCCGGGGATTTAGAAAAATCCCCAAGTGTATGCTAAATACAGAATGAATTAAGCAATAGCCTTCATGTTCTCCACTAAACTAAGGTAAGTTCTAAATTTTGATCACTGGGTCATCCATGGAGTTATGCTGGAGCTCACATTTTAACTAAAGCAAACAGGCATTCATTTTTCAGTATCAGAAACAAACACTGCCTATGGTTGATATATTGACTTTTTCTATCAGGAGCTGCTCCTGCTAGAAAAAGCCCAGGCTGTGTGTATACATGCACACACATGCACAAGCACGCACCCAATTCGTCTTTGTGAGAGAATAATCTGAAAATTTTCTCATCACATTTCAAGGCATCACTCAGCTGGCCCCAGTGCAGGCCCCAGTTAATGGGACTTGTTAAGTCTTGGGAACAAAACTTCAGACAGCTAACATTAAAAAAGGTACAGCCATGGCAAACGATCTAGCTATCTTTACCTACCTACCTACCTACCTATCTGTCTGTCTGTCTGTCTGTCTGTCTATCTATCTATCTATCTATCTATCTATCTATCAATCAGTCACCATCTCTGTTTTCTACAGGACACATAGCTAAGGTAAAACAAATTTCAAAGGGCAGGACAAAAACTGCATAGGAAAATTGAGAGACTAGGGACTGAAGAGTACTGGTTTCTCTCACAGAAGACCAGGGGTTGGTTCCCAGCACCCACACTGCAGCTTACAACTGCCTGTAACTCTAGTTCCAGAGGATCTGATACCATCTTCTGGCCTCCACAGGCACTGCATGCCAGGATGCACTAACATATATGCAGGTAAAACACTCATACACATTAAACAACAGCAACAACAAAAACTTTAAAAAATCCACAAAGTTTCTTTTAAAAACATTGAGAGACTAAAGACTTTCACTTTCTTTTTGTCTTTTTCAGACAGGGTCTTCCTGTAGCTCCAGCTAGCCTGAAACTCACTATGGAGACCAGGGTGGCCTCGATCTCACAAAGATCCTCCTGCTTCTGCCTCTAAACACCTTAACTTTGGCATGACCACCAAACTCAAAGCCCTGAAGCTGGAATATTTACTTTGACTAAGCTTTGTGTGTGTATATATAATATATGTATATGAATATATACATATATATTCTTATATATTCTTGATGTTGCTGTTAGGGGCACAAGGATTATCATAATTATTTTAAGGTCAGAGCAAGCATCTTACAAAAGGAATGCATTTTTAGCTCTGTCTGTATTTGCCCCAAGAGCTGTAAGAAACATACCACCAGCAGGCGCTTTTCATCTTCAAAGACCTTGTAATTAATTACTTCTTGCAACACACTTGTGAAGCAAGGACTCTATTCCCACTGTCCAGAAAGCAAGAGAAACAGGAAGGTGGGAAGGCCAAATAGTAATAAATGGTTGGGAGCAAGACCAATGGCGGAGGGGCTTTGTGATCATGTTCCATACACTCTTGTTAAACCCTAGACTTCTGATGAGACAAGCATCCATACAGGCAGCCAAAAATGAGAAAAAAGAAACATGCTGGACCTACATTTCTTTCAGAGCATTTCTCTTGAGTTTTGTACCAGGAGGAAGTGGACTCTCTGCATACTCAGCAAAATAATCCGACACTCCATGGAAAGATCTTTCTGTCTAATCCAAAAGATAATAAAGGTTCAGCCAGAAATCTATTAGCTGATCATGAGAGAAAACAGCTACACTCTGAATGATCAGAACAGCTTTATTTCTGTAAATAGTAAATGAAACAGATTACTGTTTTAGGCTATTTTAACTTTTTTCAGTGGAGACTTTCTGTTATGTTACAACTTTTTTTGATTCTCAAGTTTACACAATCCACACATTAGTACGCACCACAAACATACAAGACAATAATGTGAAATATGCCAGTTCTAAGCCATCTGGGGACACTTGGCCAACACCTGGTATCGCTGTGCCCCCAAAGTATGGACTCCCTGAGTTTGTGAGAAGGTCTTGGCCAGCAGCATGGTGATTCCAAGTTTTTCCCACAATCCCTTTAACCTACAAAACCAGAAATATGGCTTTTGTCAGCCTTAAGACAATATCGAGTTAAATCTTTCAATCTTGTTACTTTGAGAGATGTAAGTTAGTCAGTCCTGGCTACTAAAAGCCTGGGAGTCTCTGGTTCCTATGGCAGTCACTGCTGTGGTTTATACATGGTCTTTAAAATGCGCCCAGGAAGCTTCACAAGGAGGTAACTATGGACTTTAAAAGTCTGCCAATGTCTGCCAATACTGACCCATGCAATGCTTTTGAAATCTCTCCCTTTTGATGAGCAAGCTGATAATCCAGATTAGTTGTTATCTGCTCTTGTTTTCTGGGATACTAAGTATTTTTCCCCATTAAATTCTTGCAAATGTTGCTACCACAAGCAACAGCCTGGTAGATATCAGTAGGCCTTTGCTTTACTTCAGCATACATGAGAATGAACAGTGATAGCCCCTGAGATTCTGGTGGCTGGTGGCCATCAGTATGATGCCAGTGTATTCCTCCCTGCAGATGTGATAAGCTCCATCCAATCAGTGCTCATGCCACAAAGTTAGGAGGAGTCTTGAGGTTCTGAGCAGTGCCTATGGCTCCAGACCTAGGCCAGAATCTCTCAAAGCCATATTCAGTTGTAACCCAAGTTCGTTTTAATAGTCAGTGAACAGAGTGTTTAAAGGCTTTATTGGATTTTACTACATTCTGATGTGTCATTCTTTTGGTTTGTTGTTTCCTAAAATTAATTAATGGACCCAAAAGGAAGAACATTCAAAAGTTAAGTTGAGAGAGAGAGAGAGAGAGAGAGAGAGAGAGAGAGAGAGAGAGAAGTAGAGAGAGAGAGAGAGAGAGAGAGAGAGAGAGAGAGAGAGAGAGAGAAAATGAGAGAGGTTGAGAGAGATTAGGAGGGATGAGATTTATGTGTGAAACACTTCTAAACATGCCCTGTAAGTACAGTAGATTTTCCCCTCACTGCCACACCCTGTAAGTGCTGTATTTTCAGAGCTGAACAATTAACATAAGGAGCATGAGTCAGGCTTTGAACAACTCTGTGGGAACCAGAAAGCCTTTTGCTAGTAGGAATGATGTAGTTGAGAGAGATTAGGAGGGATGAGATTTATGTGTGAAACACTTCTAAACATGCCCTGTAAGTACAGTAGATTTTCCCCTCACTGCCACACCCTGTAAGTGCTGTATTTTCAGAGCTGAACAATTAACATAAGGAGCATGAGTCAGGCTTTGAACAACTCTGTGGGAACCAGAAAGCCTTTTGCTAGTAGGAATGATGTAAACTCCCCAAGGCTGGAAGAAGTCCACAGTGGAAGGCAGACAGGGTCATAAATAACAACAATGCATTCTGTATACACCACATAGAGTAGGACACGGAGACAGTGGCATGCTCTTCAAATCTCAGCATGGATTTGATCACTGCCTTAGTTATTTTTAAAATTCAGTTTAAAGAGCAATGTATTTCCTCTGGGAACTTCAAAACCTTCTTTAAGAAATACGGCATCTCATCCCAAAGTTCTTTGACAACAGTAGGGGGAAATATCACTGGGGGAAAAATGACAGGAGGAGATGTCCAGTTCAAAAAGTGACTTTTCAAAAGGGGCAGGGCAGGGGGGAGGGGGGAGAAGGCAAGGCTAGTCTCTTGTTTACAAATGAAAACCACATTTGGCAATTTGTTGTAGGAGGCATATTTACATTTGTATGAAGACTGGGTGGGCAGGGAACAAAAAGATTAGTCTCCTTCTCCCGGAGCCCTTGAACTGTCAGGTCTCATTAGAAATCTCCTGTTCATACATTTCTGGGGTCAGTTCACTTCCGTTGTTACTAAAGCACAGCTTCTGGTTTAGTGTGGTCCCCCTCTCCCCAGGATTCTTAAAGAAGCAGCTATCACCTGGGAGTACAGTTTCTCAAAGGAATTTTTGTCCTGATTATTTCTGCTTTCCTCATTTGGCATAAACAATGAGATCTGTGGCTTATCCTGAGGCAAAACTGCAAGGCACAAATCCGTGGAGCACACAGGAGGCTGCACTGCCTCCAGGACACGCAAGGAGGACACCAGGACTTTCAGATTATATATGAGATGACATTCTGCAAGGAACACAGACAAACCCAACATATTCAAAGAGGCTACCATCTGGCGCGCTAAAGTTCAGACTGAACATGGCATGGAGGTCAGGTACATAAGAAGTGGACTAACCCAAGAGATTCTTTACAACATGGAAACAAGCTCTGAGTCTAGTCCAAGATATAAATCCTGCAAATACTATTCCTTGGGATACTCTATTCCTGGTCACTTGTCTAATCCCCACTATGTCCTTTATTTAGTTTTAGCATTTGGTAATACTTTAAGGATTCTAAATTTAAATTTTTCTTTTTTTTTTTTTTTAAATTTTTTTGTTTTTGATTTAAATTTTTCTATTGAAGAAATTATCAAAACAGAAGTAGGACAAGACGATTGGCACCAGAAGTCTAACCCAGGGAGATAAACCCTGCCTTAGCAACGTGTACGGTCCAGGCAAGCCTCAGAGCTAAAGGGTCAAGTCTTTTCATTATCTCTGTGGATGCTCTGGAGACCAGTGACTGCACCTCAAGTCTGAAGCCAGTCCAAGCATGTTTCCCCAACATAGCTCCAAGGGGAGTGTGGGAGTATGATGATAAGTGACAGAGGCCATGTTGTTGCCTCTGACCTAGGGAACGATAGATTCTTGGAGAGAAAGGAGGACAGCTAGGCTTCTAAGCCAACATTTCCTGCCTCCAATCAGACAACAAACTGATCTAAAATGTCCTTGTAAATAATGGCTGATGTTCAAGTTAGAAAAGCAGCTGGAAACTGGATTAGCCTCAGAGTTCATTCCTCAGTGACTTACTGAACACCAGTTTTGAACAACAGAGGACAGGTAGAAAGAAACTAGCTTGAAAGAACAAAGAAAATACCCACTTGCTCTTAAGCTTATGAACACCTCAGGATCTGTAAGACCAGCTGGGCCTCTCAAAGGCTAGGAGGAGACATGCTGCATCAGAGGAACCAAGGGAGATTTTTAAAAGTATAGATTCCTAGGACTCATCCTGGAAGTTCTGATTCACAAGGTCTGAGGTGGGGCTGGGATCTCTATTTAGGCTCCCAGGTGATTCACACACTGCTGACATACATGAAACAACACTCGGGAAGTGGAGCAACAGAGAAACAACTGTAACCGGGTACCATGACACAGTGCTTTGCTAAGTGTGCTTCCACTGTCCAACAAAGCCACCTGGGGAACTCGCTAAGAAACGTTCTAGAGTCCATCCAGAATCTACTGCATTTCTATCCCTAGGTGATGAGGCCAAAAGATGAATATTTAGGCAAGCTCCCCAGTGATTCTTACACCCAACAGAATTAATGAACTTAATTAATGGAATGGATAACAGAGCAAAATCTAGTAGAATGATCCAATCAGGCACCACTGAATTCTATACTGAACTCTGTACTACACACAGCTTGGAGCCCCTTGTGAAAGCGATGTAAACTAACCGAAAGAGACCTTGTTTCATTGAGTCTCTATCAGTGGGTAAAACAAACAAAAAATGCATTAGGTGTGAATGTACAATGAGGAGAAATCTACAGCCAATGGGTCACTGGTATTATTTTGTCTATGGAGGACAGAGAAGGTTCTACAGGCAGCAAGATGAGCTTTATACAGAAACCTGGGTGAAGGGAAAGCTTGATGATGGGTGGAGAGGAGCACTTCATCCCTGAGGACAGAGCATGTCTGGAAGGTAGGTAAGGGGATGGAAAAGTAAGCCAGGGCAAGGGGTCAGGCTGTATACAGATGGAGGGAAATAGTGTATGGCTCCTGTAAGGTGATGTGTTTTATTAAAGTGAAGAAGACAATATGCCCATGGAAGTTTTGCAGAAGAAAAGTAACTTGACATTTTAAAAGATTCATCTTGGGTGTCACAGGGGACACAGATGGTGGCATGGAGACCGGTGGTGAGAGGGGCAAGAGTTTATCTAGAGGTGAAGGACTTTTGCAAGAGATGGCTGGTGGAGAGATGGGGTTGTACTGGAAATATAATTTGAAGAAAGATTAAATAGAATGTGGACATAAGTGTAGGGAGACAAAGTCAAGAAGGACTCCAACATTTGTGGTTTAAATAACTAAGTACAAAAAAGAGTTGCCCTCTATCCTTACAGGAAATAGTGGAAAGGGGTAGGCTTGAGGAAGGAGAACCAGGAAATTAGGCATTGCTGTGGTTTGTGTCCCCTCTAAAATGAATGTATTGCCAGTGTGAAAGTATTAGGAGGTAAAGCTTTTAAGAGGTGGTTAAGCCACAAGGGCTTTGCCCCCATGAATGACATCAGGCGCTCTTATAAAAAAGCTTGACAGAGGAAGCTTGCCGGGCTTGCCCTTCTGCCTTCTACCACATGAATATTTGTGTTCCTCCTCTATTCCAGGTGATACAGCAATAAGGTGCCAACTGGGAAGCTGAGGTCAGGTCCTCCTCACAAAGTGAATCTGCTCGTCCTTGTTCTTGGATGTCTCAGCTTTCAAAGCAGTAAGAAAAAAAATTCTGGTCTTTAGTCACACACACAAAGTCAGGGAAGTCTTTGCAGATGGTGTTCAAAGACATCAATGGCTCAGATGAGCTCTACAGGGGAACATGTTCAGATGAGAAAATGAAACTGAAAAGATGAGGAAGATCCAGGAAAGAAGACTTGAAGGAATCATTGGTGAGGAAAGAGAAAAATCAAGATAATGTACTTACTGTCTCTGAGGCAAGAAAAGAATGGAGGTCAGAAAGAAAGCATCAATGAACATATAGAATGCTGCCCCCTGGCCAGGAGCAAAAGTTGATTGATCACTAGTCAGCAGTTGTTTTGGGTAAGTGCCTAGACACAAGCACTTAGAATAGGTAGAAAGAAGTGGACTGACACATAATGGAGACCAGAACTTTCCAGTAGAAATATAATGTGAACTCTACAAGTAACTTGAAAATTTCTATAGTAAATTAAAAAAAAAAAAGGAAATTGATGAAATTAAATTTCAGTACTATTTAACAAGACACACAAAATATTATCATAACATGTAATCAATATGAGTCTGTGAAAGCTGATGTGTACTTTATACTTAGAATATATAATTTCTGACTCACCACATTTCAAATGCCTAACAGAATGTAGCCATTGGGAACAGCATTGGCCACCGCAAGCCTAGACAACACTTTGGGAGAATTTTCAGTAGGTGAGAGCAGAAAAATGCAGGCACACTACAAATGTCACTCTCAATACAGCCTGGCGAGATGGTTATTATTACTGTCACCACAGTGCAGGGCCAGATGCTGTTGGCCAGGATCCAATTCAGCAAGAGCAAACAGCATGAGATGGACATGTCAAGAACTAAATGACAAACGTGGCTTCTGCTGGGAAAGTCTAGCTGTCTCTCCAGCACCTATCTGGAAATACTAGATCATCAATACTGGTTGAGGGCAGAAGGGGCAGGGAGGATCTTAGTTGCCATGTCAGGTCACTGATCACTCCAAGACAGGTCACTGATCACTCGACGAGTTTCAGTAGCTGCACCACCCAGTCCTGGTTCATGAGGGACATACATTGCCTATTCCTTGCTAAATAGTTCTCTTGATATATTTCATAGCCATGCCTGAAAACCTGTGTCAAGAGTTATCTCACCAAACTGCTGTTTATAGGATTGTAAAATATCAAATGAAGGCAGTAAGAGTTTTTCCAAGGGAGTACTTGATGTAGCAATGTGGTATTTCCATCACCATCATTATCATCTTCTGACAGTTGAATCTGGTTTCTCATGGTTATGTAGAGGAGTTTCTTATGATTCTGTTTTATACACCCTAGAGGAAAAAGAATAGCTCAACCAGATTTTAAAAGGAGGCAATCGAGCTCTCCGCGCTGGGACTCCCTAAGCCACATTCACCCTTCCAGCCCCCCGCCTCGCCGTTCTATACTCCTAGTTTGAGCCCTGCACCATTCCTAATCTCGGGGCCCCAGTCACCTGGGGAACCAATACTGCTTCCTGACCCTTCTCAACCAGAGAAACTCAGTCCCTTTCTTGGGCTCCAGGAGCATCACTTCTGGTCCTGGCTCCGCC
>NW_008332087.1:3478553-3515005 GCF_000622305.1 Nannospalax galili
AAAAAAAAGGAGGCAATCACCAAGTATTGCAATCTGTGTAGTCTTAGGGCACACTCAAAACAGCACCGCTTCTCATTCCTCATGATCATAGCTGCTAAGATGATCCCCTAGAGCTGATCAAATCAGGATGCTGGAGTGAGGGTGAGTGCACCCCAGGTTTCTCATTCACAGCTGGCTCGTCCAAGGGCCAGTTTCTCAATCCTGATGGCTGGCTTCTCTCATCTACCCTTTACTGTTGCTTGTGACTGCAGAGAGGCATATAAAGTATCCTTTGGAAACTGGAAAACATTGCACTATTTTTCATGACATACTGATTAAAAAAGACAAACTTGACATCTTTACAAATCATATGGCGTTTATAAAGAGGAAAAGATTCTTTCCATTTCTAAAGAATGTCACAATTCCCAAAGTCCTTTTCCCAACATTTCATCTGGGCCTCAAGGAGATGAGCAAAGAAGGTACGGAAGTGTCATTGTTTGAGAAGACCAAGTGGCACAAGGTGTAAGAAGTACGTAAGGTCACACTTCTCTGGGACAGGAGAGCATCTGGAGGGCCTGCCCTGGGCCGCGCTTGCTTCCTTCTGCAGAGTGGCCACCCATCTTTTGCTGTCATGGTAGGATGGCAGTATATCAAGATGACTCTGAATCAGAAGTCCTAGGTTCCTGTCCCTTCCTAGTCTGAGAAACTAGAGAGACTGAGAGACTCGGAAAACTGACTTATCTTCTTTGAACATCAGTGTCTTCATCCAGTAAAAGAAAAAGAAATGAAAATAATATTCCTTGAGTGGCTACTCATTCATTTCCTGGAAACAATTCTGAGCTTTTCTTCTGAGGGACCACGTCCTTTACCCCCATCCAATGTCTATGCATTTCAGGAGACCCTGTCTCCATAAATGACTGCGAAAATCACCTAGGACTCATTCCAGGCCAAAACCACTGAACTTGTTAACTCGAAGAGGTGCTCAAGCCATGGCTATCTTGAATAGAGGCCTGTTCTCTTTCCCATATGGGAGGTAAAATCCTAGAGATACCAAGACCAACAACCATATGCAGGCAGAAAACAAAGGCAGTACAGTGGCAGGTAGCACCGACAGTGGTGAGAAATTGAGATTTTTGTGCTTCTGAAGCTCTACCAGGGACAGCAGTAAAAACTTAATTTTTTTCTAAGTCATCTAGAGTTGATCTTCCTACCGCTTGAAAATGAAAAGGCTTAAGACTGGCAGAATTTCTTCTCAGGCTTGTTGCACAGAGTACGTTATTGTATGTTACAGCCTCCTGCACTCTATAAACAATGCCTTTTATAAACAATAAAAGCAGCCAGGTGTAGTAGTACACGCCTTTAATCTCAGCACTCTGGAGGCAGAGGCAGGCAGATCTCTGTGAGTTCAAGGCCAGCCTGGTCTACATAGAGAGTTCTAGGTCAGCTGGGGCTACAGGGAGACCCTGTCTCAAAAAGACCAAAAAAGAAAAGAAAAAAAAAAACATTAAAAGTATAATATATCCTATCAGTTTATTTACATAGAGATCTAGGTCAGCTGGGGCTACAGGGAGACCCTGTCTCAAAAAGACCAAAAAAGAAAAGAAAAAAAAAAACATTAAAAGTATAATATATCCTATCAGTTTATTTAGGGAACATGTAATAATATTAAAATATAAACTGGAAGAAGTTATTCCTGTACTTTAGCACAATGTCTACTGGTTTTCATATGCACGGTGTTCTGAAGTGTGGCCATGCCAAACATGCTTCCTAACATGAGATGGAAATCTCTCCCAAATTTCATGTCTAATATTGTATTAAATTACTTAATAATAAGTTAAATAAGATGGAATAGAATCAACAAAAGATAGACAGAGTCGAGTGTTATATTAGTTACTTTTATTGCTGTGCTAAAACACCATGACCAAAAGCAATTTATAGAAGAGTTGATTTTGGCTTGCAGTTCCAGAGGGAGAGTACATACCGGCAGGGAGGTGGTGGGCAGCTAGAGCAGGACACTAAGAGATCACATCTCCAACCATAAACATGAAGCAGAGAGAGCGAACTGGAAGTGGGGCGAGGCTACAAACGCTCAAAGCCGATCCCAGGGACTTAGTTCCTCCAGAAAAACTTCCCCCTCCCAAAGGTTTCATAACCTCCTAAAATAGCACCACCAACTGGGGACCAAGTTAAGTGGTCAAATACCCAAGTCTATGGGGAACATTTCTCAGTCAAATCACCACAGATACATTATGTATCAACTCAAATGAAATGAAGAAAATGGGGTAAAATGAAAAGGAAAGTGGTATGTCATAAACTCCACATTTCTCTAAGACAATAGGGGCAGATGTGTATTATGCTTGACGATACCCTAGACAAAACAAACGGGTGAGGCACAGTAGTAAGTGGAGCCCTGTGAGGTGCCTATGGGGCAGGCAGGACCTTCTCCATTTCAAAGTTTCTACGAAGCAAGTCATTTGGCCATTTCCACAGCAAGGAGAGAGTCTTTTTCTCTACAGGTCTCTGCTCTGGAGTCCTTCCTCTAAGGACTTCACTTCTCTGCTTTCTCATGGAAGGTTGGGTGCTAGGAGAACAAAAAGTCAGGCTTGTGGATGATGCTGCCACGCAGGTTAGTCACAAACAGTCCACGTTTTCCTTTTGAAATAATTTTTTAATAATCCTCCCCTCTTGGGGCTAGAGACATAGATCATTTTAAATAGAGTGCTTTCTAGCATCCACAAGGCCTGGGTTTGATCCCCAGCACTGCATAATTGGTGCATAGTAGTAAACACCTTTAATCCCAGCACTGAGGAAGTAGAGGTGGAGGTAGGAGAATCAGAAGTTGAAGGTCATTCTTAGCTACATAGCAAGTTGACAGCTAGCCTGGGATACAAAAGATTGTGTCTCAAGAAAAAACAAAACAAAACAAAACAGGTTTCTTATGAATTTATGACTAGGAAGCTGTTGTATATATATCTAGGAAAGTACCCATAAGTAAGTGCAAAGAATGCAACCCTAAAAATGAAATTATGAAAAAAAAATCAAGGAAGTTATTTTGTAGGAAGTACATACTTCACAGGGATTTTCCAGTTTATATACATCTACCCTTGAAAACTTAAAAATAAATCCTGACCAACCTAGGTCCCACTGCTGAATCTCTGGTGAGGTCAAGTGTGAAAAAGCATACATTTTAAAGAAGCTATAGGTTTGGGTCAGCAGCTAACCTGTGGGCCTTCTCGCCACTCTCAGGATTGAATGAAACTTTGATCAGAAAAACAAAAATACACTTTAAGAAAATCATGAAAATCATGAAGCAAAGGTTAGCAACCTGCAGTTTGCAAGCAGAGGGGAATATCTATGAGAAGCAGAAAGGAACTCAATGGGAATTACCCTGGGAACGAGCTGGCCACCTTTGGGGGGGTCCCCTTGTTAAAAAGTACCTCCCCTAACAAGTTCTACATTGGATCGATGGCAGCCTGCAGCGCAGCGAGCAGGTGCCTGTTGTCTAATAACTCACATGGCTGAGCATGAAGGTGAGGACAGGATGGGAGAGGAGAGGACCATCTGATGCAGTCGGGACACACAGGTAGTAGGGCTGTGGCCAGAAGGGAGTCTCTGGGGACGCTGGTGGGAAAGAGGCATAAGGCCAGAGAGAAGATATTACAGAGAGAAGACCGTCACATTTCAAACTCCTTTTCAGAGCTGGCCTTCTGCCCAGGGATGTGGAAGAAACAGCTCTTGCTATTTTCCTTGAGCAGAGACAGTCAGGGCCCCCTCTTTCCAAGACTCACATCTCCTGATAGGAACAGCTTTTGTGGACTGTCTGGGAACCTTATCCATATCATGATATTGCTTCCTTGGGAAAATGAGTGTTGAATTCTAGATCATATGTTTATTAATGAATTTTCCAAATATAACCCACTCACACATTGAACTCTGTGCTGTCACTGTGGGTGTTCTGTGGAGCATGCACTCCCAGAAATTCAGGCCTGAGAATTTCTGTCTACCACCTCTTACTACCTTAGAGAAATGATTGGGTTTTTCCTCCGAAGCTTTATCTCAATATGAGTCTACTGCCAGCTACTGTAAATTTGAGGTGTTTAGCTGGGTGGTCTCCACACTTCTTTCTCCTCTGGATATTGATCAACAGAGTTCCAACCCAACTGGCTAACTACATGGAGGCTTTATCACTTAGGTTTTTGAGTTTTTAGGCTTCGCAGCTGCAAAATAAAGCTGAGATTGAAAGTGGAGGGAAACAAAAATGAAAGCCTGAGCTTCTTGGGCAAATACTACATGCAAATGAATATTACCAAGGATTGCTCTCATTTCATGACTATGAAGAAGCTGTATAACCACCTACTAATTCTAGTATAATGGCATTTAACTTTTCTCTGGGAAAGATGAAAATAATGGTGATAAAAATTAGTAGTCACAAGTGCTTTAGGGTTTATAAGCCATTTTAATATGTATTATTTCACTTGATTATTAGGAAAACTTGGAGAGCTTGTATAACAGATACCACTTTTAGCTGTTTAACAAGTCAGGCAACTGATACCCTAAAGTCAAATGCTGTGTCTGAAGTGCTCTGTAAGGAGAGAGGCAGTGGTCAAAACTGGGTCTTTAGGGCCTGGCAGGTAGTGCACCCCTTTATCACAGCACTTGGGAGGCAGAGGCAAGCGAATCTCTGTGAGATCAAGGCCAGCCTGGTCTACATAGTGGGCTTTAGGCCAGCTATGGCTATCAGGGGACCCTGTCTCAAAAAACAATAAAGGAAACACCCAAAAACCAAAAAAAGAAAAAAAATCAAAACAAAACAACACAAAAAACCTTGCACCAAGTCTTTATATTTTAACTCCAATATCCTTTCCTCTATTCTGTTCCATACTGTGTTTCCTCTAATTAAATCTATAATTGGTCATTGAGAAGAAATTACAGGTAAAAAGCGTAGAGAACCTAGAGGGCCCAGATATGTCCTGTTCTAACTTACCCTAGCTAACCATCTCTCTTACAGTCTTCTAATCCAATAATGGGCAGGTAACCTTTGGGTGATGGGATACAATATGTCTCATTCACAATACTACTGGCTAACATTTGGGAGAACTTTATTATTGGGAAAGGAGAATAAAACCTCAGATTACTATAACAAATATGCAATGGTTATTTAATGATTAGAAATATGTTTTCTAATTTTCTCAGGTAAAATCATGGGCAAATACCTTCATTGCTACCACTAGTATTTCTACCAGGGTCATCCACCTGCCATTCTTTTTAAGGGCAGGTGGGGACAGTGCTGCTAAGGGAAACAGCCTATTCACAGGTCCTGCAGATGGTATTGCTCTAATCTGTTCCTTGACTATCTGTTGACCATGTTCTGACCCTAAACCTCCACTCCAGCTGCCCAGAGAAGGAGCCAGCAGTCAGCCTAGGCAGGCAGCCAGCCATCATGACGAAAATTCTTAAACATTAAACAACAGTCTGACTTAAGAGACCCATTCAATTTAGTGCTTAGATCTTGTCTTCTGCAGAATGTCCCAGTAATTCTCTTACTAAGGCAATGCTGTAGTGAGAACCTGGTCCCCTGCGGCTGACAGTTACTTTCACAGGAGAACACCAATGTCCGAGCAATATCATTGAAGTTTTCCTTCTAGGTGGCAAACAGGGAACCTAGTCCTTAGAGATGTCACACTGTCATTGAGTGCCCAGATGGTGAAGCCTATTAGTAAAGGTAAGAGAGCTTGCCTGTCCTTTAAACGTAAAGGCCATAATTAGCATGATGGTGATCAACAATCTCAAACTAATAAATTCTAGAGAGATACTTATCTAATATTAAAATATAACATCAAGATTATCCATGGCAGAAGTGATTATAGAAAGCATAAATCTTAGGACACAGACTCCTACCATACAGGAACAATGATTGAGAGACAAATGATAAACTCAGTAAGAATTGCTCTCCTTACTAGATAAGGTTATATTATATAGTAGGGCAAACTACATCATTAATAGAACAGCAGCAGAAAACTAGAAATGAACTCATTCACAAATGAAGAGGGTCCTAGTTAAAATAAATCTGCACCGACCCCAGCTATTAAGTATGAAGAAACACAGATTAGTGCAGTAACTGTCAGAAGTTCTTTTGGGCTGGGAATTATAGGCAATTTTTACTTGCCATGTATATATTTAATTTTTTTTTAAATACAATGAACATAAAGGATTTTGAAAACCACTTTGTAAGTAAGAACTAAGTTCAGAATGCTGGAAAATGTGAACTGTGTAACAGCCTTCCCCCAAACTCAAGACCTTTTCCAAGTGCTGCAGGCCTATCTTAACAGTTTCCAGGTAATTCACCATGGGCTTTATTTAGGAAAAACACCAGAAACGCGAATGGCTTTTAGTCTGTGTTCTGCCACGGAGACCTGGAAAGCCACGGACTACTTATCCTCTTGTGGGTTACAGAAGTTAGTACACTGTCAAATTTTTATACCATTTATTTTTTCTGTTCTTTTAAAACTTTTCTTTGTATTTCTTCTGTCTGTCTTACTTAAGACCTAAAATGTTTTCTTATAACTTCTGTTTATCTTTCCTAAAATAAAACGATTCGATCCTACAAGATTATTGCATTTTAAAATGCATCTTTTATGAAAATCATTTTCTAGCTCTTATTTAGTGCATTCTCATCTGTTGCCTCTGGCAGAAATTCCATGTGAGAAAGGATTTTTGAGCTAACCTGAAACTTTGTCCTTGACAGGGAGGAGTGTCAGGCCCGCAGAGGTGGGCTCACATACAGCTGAGGCATACAGACACCCCAAATATGACCCAGTCACAGTAGTTTACTACTTGAGACAAATTTCCACTTCCATCTTATATTCAAAAACTAGAAGATTTTTAAAAAGTATAAAACAGTAGTCTGGCTTAAAAGAAATATTCAACGGTGTTTAAATGTTGTTGCTTCTTAGAAGCTCTTGGCAATCCTATGTAGGCCATGCTTCATTGAACACCTGGTCCTGCCTAGCTCAGGTCTGTCTGCAGAGCTGTCTGTGTGGCTCAGCCACAAGTCAGAAGAAGCATAAGACAGATACCCAAACACCTTAATGCATGTATCTGCTTTTAGGCTGCACTAACCCTGAATGCCATTTCCTAGTTTCCAAAAGGACCACAGATGTGGACACACTGTAGGTTTAAAAGTAAGAGTGTGGGTTGGGTATGCTGGTGCATGCCTTAATCTCAGTACTCTGAAGGCAGAGGCAGGGGGAGTTCGAGGTCACCCTGGTCTACATAGCAAGCTCCAGATCAGCGAGGACTATACAATGAGACCTTGTCAATGAATGAATGAATGAATAAATAAATAATAAATAAATAATGTAGATCAAGAATTTTGGACTTTCTAAAATGGTAGAAAGGCTCTGATTGAACTATTACATTTTAGTGACCAGGATGCTCTGCAGGAACCTTGATCTCCCAGACTATAAGCTCCCTGAGAGCAATAGCGTTTTCTTATTCTGCTTCCTCAATGCTCAGTAGAGAGCCTGGCATGGAGCCAACATTTCATTCCATGGAGCCAGCCATTTCATTTAATGGCCCAGCAGATGGGAACAGTGGTCCCCAGAGACTGGAAGGCGTGGATTGTAACCAGGACACAATCAGATAGTCGATTTGCAATGACTCTGAAATGTCCCAGATATATAGAGTCTTATGGCTATTTACATTAATTTCATAAAGAAATCATAGAAACTCATAAGTAGCTTTAAATTTCTCTAAAGCTCTAGGACTTTACAGCTGAAAAAAGAACAGTCTCTACACAAGAGACTTGAGTTTGAAAAACCAAAAGAGAAAAGAAAAAGGAAAACTAAAATACCACGGAGTACAACAGCACAGGGAGAATCTTTACATGATGCTCTTTATGTTTCTAAAGAGAAAAGTGAAGGGAACAACCAGACGTAAAAACTCTCAGACAGACTCCAATTCTGTTTCTAGCAGTAGGTCAAATCTGAGGCTAGTTTGAGATTTCTTATGAGAAACTCTAGTAAGAAAAATACAGTGACTCATTTCATAATAATGGCCTTTCTTCCCAAAGTACACAGCACAATTCCCACATCCCAAGCACACTGACACTCTATTGCAACACGGAGGATCTCCCTGTGCCACTGTCCCCACATGGACAGAGAAAGTTGACGGGGAGGGGCAGACCTCCCTGGTGCAAGTGGGAAAGGGACAGCAGGAGCCACACCCACTTCACCCTGCAATGGAGGGGACTTCTCCCTCCCTCCCTTGTGCTGCCCCATCCTGAAACTGTGCTTCCGTGCAGCCATCTTTAAGAACCCTGGGGAGATAAGTACCCCTGGCTTCCTAGTCTGCAGGCTGAAAGGATCCCTGCAGAGTGGTTTTAAACATTAACATTCTCACTTAAAACACAGATGATCCAAAAGGGTTAGAGAAATGAAGAACTCCCTCAGGGCTACAGCACCATTAAGAGGTCTAGCCCCTCTCAGGTACAAGCTCACTCCCCCACCATGTCTGTGGGCATAAAACAGCAAGTTATGTAAACAGTTATAGTAAAAATAACTGTAGTATATTACCAATATAGCTGCCACTCAGGGAGCCAGGTTCCCAGGCCTTCCTAGTCAGAAGTTCCTGGAGAATAACTACCAGGAGAGAATGAGATGGATCCTGCCTTTTGTGAATATTAATGTAAACTGATAAAACAAAGGTTAAGGTGTAAAAGAGGTTCAAGGACACCTGAGAGCCTGACATCACTGGCTTTATGGCTTTAGGTATTTGAGGTACCCCAGGAGAAGAATGAATGTGCTCTTGTTTCTCTCTCTCTCTCTCTCTCTCTCTCTCTCTCTCTCTCTCTCTCTCTCTCTCTCTCTCTCTCTCTCTCTCTCTCTCTCTCTCTCTCTCTCTCTCTCTCTCTCTCTCTCTCTGGAGGAAGAGGCAGTTAAAGAGGGAAGGATTGTTCATTGATCCATAAATAGCTGAGATAAGCAGACTCTGCAAAGTTCAAACATCACTGAGGAGTAAGCTTCGATAAGACAACTTGACTGGCTTGATGAGCGGTTGCGGGGAGAGGACCCTTCAACCTGACCCGGATATTTTACAACTTCTGGTGAGAACATGCCTGAGGAAGCAGTGGGCTGAAAGCCCTGAGAAAGGGAGGCACGAAGGCGAGGCAGGAGGGGAACGGAGCACATCTGGCAATGGACCTGTTTGTACAGGTCCAATGTACCGGTCCAATGTCAGACCCATAACCGATAATCATAGAAGCCAAGGCAAATAGACCAATTAGTTTTTGGTTAGGATGGTAAGTCAGTGATGAAAGGAGAATGGAACAGACACAAAGATAAAGCAGAGATCTGTTTCCCTGACTCTGGTCTCTATTGCTGAGAAAGCGTGTGTGTGTGACCGGAAAATGACACATGAGTAAAAAGAACTGAAGAAAAACTGATCACAACCAAAAAGAGTCACTTAAAACAATAAAAGAGCTTTGTGATATAAATGGCATTTTTCTTATGAGCTAACATGGTCAACTCTGATAGTAAAATCATTAGAAATCAGAACATTTTAAAGATAAGGAACTAAACGGCCTCAAATAAAATGTTCAGGCTGGTCAAATTTTTTTGAATGAAAATTCTCAAGTTAGGAAGTCCTCCAGATTATAGGATTTATATAACAGCAGCTACAGAAAACTTACATCTGTAAAAAAATCAAAGTCCCTGGGGGGAATAGTGTTTCATTTGTATCGAGATATTTTAATTCCTCCCTAATAATTTAAGATAGTATTAACATTACATATCAGATATGAGATCTGATTTCTCCTGTGTCCCATCTGAAAGCTGGTTTGGTTAATAGTTGTTTTCTTAAACTATAGATCAATTTCTTTCTTACTTCCCATAATTAGTTAAGCAATATTATATTAAAATTATATACCAACAGAATTATTTAGTATTTATTAATTTACTAAGATAACACAACATCTTGGATGTATTTCAAAGAATAAACATTTTAATACTTTCTGCCAAAATTGCTTCATTTTATCCCATTTCATGTATTTATGTAGAGTGTTTCTGATGGATGAAGAGGAAACAAAAGTGTCACATTGCTTTTCCAAAGGGCTCTGCAGCTCCAAACAAAGGAATTAAATGGAAATAAGAGTTTTGGCTCCTTACTTTTCCTGGGTTTCTCTTTTACAGCCTCTGAAACACTCTTCTGATGTATTTACTTAAGATGAGATAAGAAGCTGATTTTATACGATGTGGCCAATTTCAAATTTCATATGGGTTAAAAAATAATAAACGCTGGGGATAATCTAATATCCCCATAAATTATTTTAGAAGCATAATAATAATGTCATACTGCATGGCTGGGTTAATGTTTGCTTTTTTTTTTTTTTTCTGTTCATTGAAAGTTCAAGTCATAGATCCCAAAAAGTATTTTTCTTAAAAAGGTTAAGTCAAATAGACTGAACTGTAACTGAAACAAGATACGCATACACACAAGGACACTCAGTCAAGTGCACATGCTAAGCTTAACAGACACAGCCAGAAGGTACAATGTTCAGAGTAGGATCCCTATACTTATTTGTCTGAGAAGAAACTCCAATGAAACAGAAACAGGACCTGACAGAACTCAAACTTACCATGAGAAAAGAAAGAGCAAGAGAAACTGAACTCTATCACTATGAAACGATACACTGGGGAGCAGGACTGGTTCTCATGAAAATGTCAGTGATTCACCATGGAATAAAATTCAGAAGCCACTGACCCCAGTGAAAAGTTCCACAAGAAACATGTGGATTTTGCTTCATTTCATTTAAATACATTCATGAACAGCATCAAGGTTTTCTTCATATAGTGTCACCTAGTTTAAAGTGGATAGTGACAAGACATTGCTTATCAAACTGGTTATTCAAAAGTCTTCAGGAAAAGAGAAACAAAACCTAACACATGAATTGATCAATATTACCATATAGAGTAGTTAAGATTACTTTGATCACTTAAAACATGCTGACCAGGTGAGTGATAATAGAAGACAATTCTTTTTTTCTAGGTTTTCCTGTGGTCACTCAGCATTTACACAGATTTACTTGTTTACAGAAGTTTTTCATACATACCAGTTTTTCATTCTGGCTTCCCAAAGTATCACTGCTGAATGCAAGCCTATTAACACAGACCACAAATCTGTCAGGAAATACACGGAGCTCTGTACAAAATGAAGAACATCAAGTCACAAAAGGCATCAAAAGTATGTAAGCAGAAATTATTATTGACCCCAGGTTTTTTTGTTAACTTTTGTTATGGTAGTATGCTTATATGTCACACATGTCTCTTCTCCTCTCTTCTTGAGTTTCCATCAATGGGACAGAATGGGCTTCTAGGGAGGGCAGAGGAGGCTGCAAATTAGTCTACCTGTATCCTTGAACTATTATACCACATTGAAGCCCCAGGCAGGGCCTTTGCGGCTGTCTCTGTGTTGGTTTTCTGTTTTCCATTTAGAACTTATATTTGGCAAATAGTATCAATGTTTCTAATCAGCGTGCAGACTTACAAAGAAAGAGGAAGAGTGTGAGAGAAAAATTTTTAAATGTGATTAATTAACATTTTTCCTAGTTAGTTTACTCATCATCTCTCTACTAGCTGCTCTTGGTGAGAACCCCTATACTAGAGGGCAAACTTCCAGGTTGAATCAGGCTAAGAAAACAGCAGCTTCTCTTCAGTATGAATGACTAGTAGATTAAGGGAATGGTCATACATGTAACAGTAGAGATGATACAATCACCCCTCAGCCACAGGAAACTGTTTCTGCAGATCCTTACAAAAAAGCCACTCACTTCCAAGTAGGAAAGGATGAGTGAATCATAGCAAAGGACTTCAGGGGATGACGAGCCCACAAAGTGGCCACGCCTTCAGAATCATCTCTTTTCTCACCCATCCTCTGTCCGTCCATTCGGCCGTGGGACCTAACGTCTGGAGTGAGGTGTAGTAGCTGTGAATAGGGCCTAATTTGACTGAGTGGGTTGGAATTATCTGTTCCCTTCTTGATACTTGCTGTGTTGCTTGAGCATTTTTATAATACACATATATATTTGTTACAGAAATAGTCACTGTTTTAAAACATGAAACTTCTCATTCAGATATCTCAAAGACAGATGCTATAAATTAGGTAAATGAACCCTTTTACATACATTGCAGCATGGTACTGTCAGAGGTAGTGACACATCTCCATTTGGTTCATTTAAAAGCCAAACACAAAAGTGTTATTTATACTAACACACAATCTGAACAGAGTTAACACTTTATACCACTTGGCTAGGTCCAATTATACTAAAAAACCCAACATGTTGATGTCCTTGTAGTGGTCACTCTGCCTATTCTAATTCATCCACCTCCTTACTCATCCTGCCTAACTTAGCTCCTTGTGCTACTCAATCTACTAGCATCCAAAACCTGCCAAGACTGTAGCTTAACCTGCTCTGGTCTTAATCCCAGCTAGTCTTCCTCATGTAGAATGTCCTCTTTGTAGGCAGAAGTGCAGGAGTATTTAAACTTTGACCTCACACGGATATTACATCTGACCAGACAAACCAGATGGCTCGAGAAGCTCTAAGCACAAAATTATCAAAACATTTATATTTATTTATTAATTCTTAAAATAAACTACTAGAATTGAGTGGTAACACAAACTAGAGACACCTCGGAGGAAGGTACTTTTACTGTGGAATTTCCTCCATCAGAAAGGTCTGTGGGTACGTCTCTGAGGCATTTTCTTGACTACTGAGTGATGTGGGAGGACCAGTTCACTGCGGGTGGTGCCACCTCTCGGCATAAGAAAGCAGGATGAGCACAGGCCAGAATAAGCAATACACCAAGCAGCTTTCCTCCATGGTCTCTGCCTCTAGGTTCCTGCCATGAATTCCCACCCTGAGTTTCATCAAAGATGGACAGTGTCTTGAAAGTGTAAAATATAATAAACACTACCCCTCCTCAAGTTGCTTAGGTCACTGTTATCACAACAGAAAAGAATCTAGGACAGTAGCCCATGTCTCACTTTATGGAAGGAGAAATGGCTATAGAATCTATTCTTTGTCTAAAAAAAACCCAGAAAGTTAAAATACATGTTCTGTAGTGGATAAGAACTAGAATTTTTTTTTTTTTTTTTTTTTTTTTTTTTTTTTTATTTTTTTTTTTTTTTTTTTTTTTTTTTGGTCTTTTTGAGACAGGGTCTCCCTGTAGCCCCAGCTTTCCTGGAACTCACTATGTAGACCAGGCTGGCCTTGAATTCACAGAGATCCGCTTGCTTCTGCTTCCCGAGTGCTGTGATTAAAGGTGTCGCCTGGCCTAGCATTAGAATTTAAAATTATCAGTCTATCACATAATTTCTCTATTTTATATTTCTATTTCTTCATCTGAAAACTAAGCATAATGAATTATGAATACTTTGGTACCAGGTATTTATTAACAGAAAGTTTCTTTTGTATTCCTTTCCTTGGTTTAGGTAATAACAGATTTGTATTCTTTTAACATTTAATTAAAGATTTAAACAACACTAGTCCCTACCAAAAACTGGAGCCAGATTGTACTGTAACAGATATAAGGTTAGTTTTTTGACCAATAGAGATGAACATTAAGATACCCATTAAGAGGGTAATATATCTGAGTAACACTTAAAGAATTAAGAAAGTACAGACAGTCATGAATATTCAGTGAGCAAACCTCCATGAAGTTAATTTTCTAAGTCCCTGTTTCATATCTTCTATTCACACGAACATTGTTCAAGAGTGTTAAGCTAAACTTTCCAATGCTCAGATCTACTTGGAGAATGGCCATTAGTTCCTCATTTTACTGCTGTTGGTTAGACATGACACCGTTTTCCCTAGAATGACTTGGGGAAGTAAGATTGGCCTTATCATATACCAGCTTGATGGCTCTGGGATGAGAAAGTGCTTTCTCACGTATGCATGTGCTCTTTCCAAGGGCTGAGGGTGCAGAGACAGAATGAGTCATGGTTCACCTGTGCATCAAGGCATTTGGAAACCCAAAAAAAGGTACTGAGATGCCCCAGGAAAGTAAAGTGTTAACATGGCTCAGCTCACTGTTCTCACATGGGCATTAAACAGAATAAACTGAGCATGAGGGATAATGTATGTATGCTTTGAAATACTAAATGATGCAAAGGCATTGAAACATAATTTTCAACCCTTCTCTGGGAAAAGTTGATAGTGCGAATGCCTGATGATCCAATAAACCAGCTTCTTACCAGTACTGTAAGAGCTCCGAATGCAGCGAAGGCGTATCCCTCTCTTGAGGAAATAGGCTGTGATCTGAAAGCCATAGCCTACAAAATGAAAGAGACATTATCAGATTATAAATTTGCTTAAATCCCAGGGGCCCAGCCCAATGTTGGCCATACACTATGCATTCAATAATAATCTAATAAATAAGTGAAAAAAAGAGGTAACAGGGACCCACTTGAGAGGGAAGAATAAGCATTACCATATTGGCTCTTCTGAGAGGCCTGGCCAAATATCTGGCAGGATCCTCAGTCACTTCATCTACAAAATGGAATAAATAAGGAGGTCTAATGTGCCTGAAAATTAGTGATTTCAGATGGAATGATAAATTTAGTCCGAATTGATGCACAGATGTTGGCTAACATTGTAATGTTCTAACGTTCTAACCTTCTAATGTTCATTACCTCTCAGTTTATTAAAAGAATAATCTATTTGAAAATGAGTATACTTTGTAAATAAGTTACTCCCTAATTTAAGTACAGTCAAGTCTTCATATAGGATGAGAAGAAAAGAAATATTGAATGAGTTAAAAAAAAAAAACAGAGCTGGAGAGATGGCTCAGTGGTTAAGAGCACTGACTGCTCTTGCAGAGGACCCTGGTTCGACTCCCAGCACCCACATGGCAGCTATGAACCGTCCTTAACTCCAGTTCCAGGGGAATCCGAAGCCCTCTTCTGACCTCCGCAGCATTAGACACGGGTGCACTCATATACACGCAGGCAATACACTCGTATACATAAAATAAAAATAAATAAAATATTTTTTAAAAGGCAAACAAAGCCCCCCCACAGTTCCAGAACAGCAGTACACAAAGCCCCCCACAGTTCCAGAACAGCAGTATACAAAGCCCCCCACAGTTCCAGAACAGCAGTACACAAAGCTCCCCCCAGTTCCAGAACAGCAGTACACAAAGCCTCCCCCACAGTTCCAGAACAGCAGTACACAAAGCCCCCCACATTTCCAGAACAGCAGTACACAAAGCCCCTCACAGTTCCAGAACAGCAGTACACAAAGCCCCCCACAGTTCCAGAACAGCAGTACACAAAGCCTCCCCCACAGTTCCAGAACAGCAGTACACAAAGCCCCCCACAGTTCCAGAACAGCAGTACACAAAGGCCCCCACAGTTCCAGAACAGTATCAGAGCACCCCACAGTTCCAGAACAGCAGTACACAAAGCCCCCCCCAGTTCCAGAACAGTACCAGAGCACCCCAAATTGAACTTAAGTGAAGATATATATCCTACTAATAATGTTCTTAACAACAGTCTCAATATGGAGCCAAAGCAAAGATGCATCAACAGTAGAATATTTTTCAAATGGTGATATATTTATACAGTGAAATACTGTAGAATGGGCAAGCTACCATACAGGCAATTATAGCAGTATCATAAACATGATAAGTTAAAGAAATCTGCCCCAAGGAGTAAATCTTCTCTGTGAAAATGGGGACATTTCCATTGATTATACAGGGTACCAGCAGAACTTCTGATAATTCTCAGGAAGTACTCACCTAATTTCTCCCTCCAATTATAAAATACTTCAGTAACAGTGATTCCCATTCTCACTGTCATCAGAGAGGGTGGGAGTCCTCAGGTGCTGGGATACCTTTAGAAAGCTAAGCCTTTAAGACAGTATGTCACTCATTAACTGTGAAGGGCAGAGAGACACAAGAACCACTGGCCTATAGGACCATGAGATCATCTGCAGAGAAATCAACTTACCTTCTGTCCCCAAAGTCTACAATTGTTTTGAAACCATATTCCTATAAAATACAACTTTTATGTTTATCACCCTTCCAGCACTGCTGCAGGAAGGGCCCAGGGCCACCAGTAAGCACTGATGTGACGCTCTGTCTAAACAAGCCATGGCTCTGACAGCACAGTTGCTTTAGAAATGCAGATTGTGAAATGACAGGGACATCCACAAAAGGTTAATTTCCAGATTTACTGCAATGAAATATACTTTTCCCAGCACACTAAAACTCAGATTGTATTTCAGTCATGTGGCTTCCTTCTGCTAAGATGTTAAAATAGGTACAACATGGGCATTGCTCTGAGTGCTTTAAAACAAGCATTTCATTCCTGAGGTCACTGAGGGAATGGAAGACACTTCTACATCTGTTTGTCTTACTGTCGAGGAGGAGGAGGAAAGGTTATCAGAGAGGAATCCACAGCAATTTGGAGCTCCTAACACAACAAAATTTAAAAGCAACTTTTCACATAAGTATTTATGAGTCTTTCAAAGGACCAAAGGAGGGAAAAGACACGCAGTATCCTACTCATTCTGCTTTTGCTGGGCCGTGGCTCTAGGGGATTAAGATTCAGATGGCGTAGTCAAAGTTTCAGATTCTTCTTCCTGACAAAAATCTGCAGCAACAAAATATTACTATCAGGTCAGAGCTAAATGTAAAGCTGATCATGAAAATCAGAGCTCAACTTCATGAAGCCTGATATTTGGAGGCACCGTTGAACTGACAAATTCTACACCAATAAATACCAACTAGTAAACAAACCAAAACAATAAAGTCCCAATGTGACGCCCTCTCCTGTGAAAAAGAAATGGTATAAGGTATATTGCAAGTGATTTGTCAAGTGAGATTACTAGGCTAAAACCTGGCTCCCCTGTACCCATACCCTCCACAAAACAGGGATTATATTAAAGAATCACTCCTAAACTGGCCTCATATAATTAGTAGTTTCAAGGCAAATCTGGCCTAATAGGCCTTCAAGTGAAATGGTAAGTTTAATATGTAAAAACGATTTGCACCTGCTTAATCTAAATTCCGGTGGTCATATGAAACTTTATTGTTTAAAGAGAAACCTGAAGAGAGTTTAAACACAAAAGGTACTTGTGTCAGTTCTTACGGCAAACTAAACTTGATATATAAACAGAGAAAATTACTGCTGCTGAAACACAGAGCTGAAATGCTTTGGGGAGATGTATTTCATTTATCCACAGATAACAGGGACTGATAAAGACTGCATTCTTATCTTTGTTTCTAATGAAATTGCGTTTACAGAGTTCAACAGGCCACTGAGATTTTGTACTTGGCAGGGTTAACCTAAAGCTCCACCACTCTGCAGCCAACAGCAACTGGCAAAGGATTCAGGGGGCCTTGACTTTCCTTCCTCGGGTACCAGCTCCCAGCTTCCTACACTTGTATTCTGAATGCAGACGTCCCAGTCAGGCTCAGCCTTCGTCAAAAGAAGCTCTATGTAGCAGCAGCCTATGATTAATGCAAAGACTCATAACTGATAGAAATGCTGAAAATAAAGGACAGTGGAGTGCTTGGCTCTGAATCGGGTCATCTATGTCACTCCGGAAAGTTCAGGGAATACTATGGAAGAGGGGGGAAATGGATAATGGGGGTGTGTTGCAAAAAGACTTCCGGACATGATATGGCCCAACATTGTATCCATAAACTCATTGTACTCATGAATTCACTGGAGCTGCAGTTACCAGGACAAGATTGGGACAGTCAACACTTCATTATGGAAGGGATCATGAGGCCTCACCCCTCCTTGAGGGAACTATAGACAGTTAATGGTATTGGGGGAAATGTAGCCACTGGTAAGTTGTCCGAGCTCCAGCAAATAACCTCCTATCCGTGCTCATGCAGGCAACCCTGATTAAGCTCACGGGTCAAACATACACCAAAGGACATGTAAACAGGAGGACGTTTTTAGCCAGAGGATGGGGAAAGATGGAGGGCAACAGGGAGTGAGAAAAACTAAAATTCACTACATACACATATGAAACTGTCAAAGAATAAAAAATAATTAAAAACAAAAAACCTAGTCAGAAGCCTGGGGGGAATATACACATGGAAATTGAGTTTCATTTGAAAACTTATCTGGCAATAATCTTCCAATATCAAAAGGCACCTGCAACACACTGCTGTAGGTCTGTATTCTCCCTGGCTACCATGATACTCTTTTACTGGAGAAGATGGTCTTTAGATATAGAAAGAGCCTAGGGCTAAAATGGAAGGGAGGTATTTCTGTAATGGAAGTCTCTTTCCATCATCAATCTTCAGCTATGTTCATTCCTAGAAATAATTTATATTTCTGAGTTACTTAATGCCTGCCACATGATTACCCAGTCAGCAAGTTCATTTCACAGGCTTCCAGGCAGCCCCCAAGGACTTTGCTGTCTGTGTCCCTGCTTGTATTCTGTGTTTGATAAAGAGCTGATGTTCTCTCTATTCATCTACAAAGAGCCTCCAACTCACCACTGAAGGCTAAAATGAGGACTAGTTACCACAGTAACTTTCTCCTGGGCAAAGCTGGCTACTCACCAAAGAATATAAGGTCCCTTAAGAAACAACAAAAGGGACTTATTAATATTTATTTATGAAAGAACCAGAGTTCTGTAACTATGTCATTTTATACATTGTCTAAAACTGCTCCACTATGGCTTTATAAGAAATAAAGAGACTTGGGGCTTAAGAGATGGCTCAGTGGTTAAGAGCACTTGCTGTTCTTGCAGAGGACTAGAGTTCTGTTTCCCATGCCCATGTCTGGCAGCTCACAGTTGTTTGTAACTCTGGCATCAGGGAATCTGACACCGTTTTCTGGCCTCTAGGAGCACACACACATGCTTGCACATACACACACACGCACACGCACACGCACGTACACACACACACACAAATAAAAACAAAATAAATCTTAAAAAAATAAGGAAACTTCATGAATAGAAAGGTAAAAATTATACTAGACTCCAGTGGACACATTTACACTGAAGGACACTTGGGTGCAAACACCTGAATGAATAGGACTCAGCGTGTATGGCAGAGTGCACAGGGTTTGGTGGGGGGATAGGGGGAGGCATGGATGGGGGAGGGGGGGTCTGGATTTGAGTGGGAAATATTGTATGAAATTTTAAAAGCTCAATAAAAAATTATAACAAAAAATCAAATATGAATTAAACAGATTCTACTCTGGCTACGAAAAGTATGTAGATTAGTTTTAAGTAGGGCTTTGTGCTTCATGAGTAATGCTCATTTTAAGGGAGTGGCCATTTACTTTGGTTGTTATGGTTCATAGACCCAGGCACAGGGGGGAAATATTCTTTCAGACTTACATTATTATTATTATTATTTCTTTTTGAGACAGGATCTCCCTATAGCCCCAGCTGGCCTGGAACTTACTATGCAGACCAGGCTAGCTTGAACTCACAGAAACCCACCTGCCTTTGTCTTCTGAGTGCTGGGATTAAAGGCGTGCACCACTATGCCTTGCTCAGAGTGATTAAAACTATACAACCTCATTAGTTTTCCAGCAGACTCACAGCCAAAGTGACCTGAGCTTCCCCAGGACTACCAAGGAAAGTTGGTAGTACAGTGCAAGACACAGAAAGTCTTCTCCCTCACTGTGAAGATACCATGCATGGGGGAAACGCCTCCTGTGTCCTGCTGAATCATCAGGATGGCCTGGATGGCCTGGCAGGTGAGTACTGCTTCATAGGCTTCATCATAGGCTCCCCCCACTCCCTGCATGGCTGTCCTTCAGCAAAGCCAGACCACGAGGCAAGTTCAGGAAGAGTGCGTGTGTCCTTTACAACTTCTCTCACTGATGAATCCTTCAATTGATCATATGATTATAAAAAATGTTCCAGAAAAGCAGAAAGATGGTGCCATAAACTCCCCCAAAACCCACTACCTAAATTGAATAACGACTAATATTTTATAATATTTCATATACATATCAGTTAAATCCTGTTAAAATAAATTAGACAACATGGAGATCTACTTTTATGATGTGTGAGTATGGGCTCCTAAACAATAAAAAGAGTCTCCTTCATATCAAACACTACAGATATGCACATCCCTAAGCTGAAAATCCAAACTGCCCTAAAATCTGAAAAATTCCGACCACTGGAACTTGCTATACAGATCAGGCTGGCCTCAAACACACAGAGATCCACCTGCCTCTGCCTCTGTCTCCAAGTGCTGGGATTAAAGACATGTAGCACCATATCTGCCCTAGATATCTAATTTTCAAATGAAGGACAGTCAAACAGCTGTGTAAATAATCCAAAAATCCAAAGAACTTGGAAATCTGAAACAGTTGTAGTCCCACATAGTTCAGATAAGGGATACAAAATCTGTGGTATTGCAGTTGGGCATGGCATTACTGCCAAAAAATCTGGTCAATATTCAATTTTCTCCAACTATCCCAAAATATAGACTACTGATTTTTTCCCAAACCAAGATCAAATAAAATTTCATGCATTTTAACACACATTCTCTTATATCTCCTTTAATCTGAAGTAATCTTCTTTCCCACCCTACTTGTTATAATTATGAACTTATAAACTGATGGAGGTAATTCATCCTTTAAAAAAGTTTAAATCACACATTTATTTGTTGTGTATATGTTTCTGTGTATGTGCTGTGCAAGCATGCACATGTCAATGCTTGCCACTCTGTGTGTGTGTGTGTGTGTGTGTGTGTGTGTGTAGGTCAGAGGACAACTTGCAGGAGTCCACCAAATGGTTTAAGGAGACCAAACTCAGGTTGCCAGGCTTGATGGCAGGTACCTCTACCCTCTGAGGCATCTCCCTGCCTAAGTCATCTTAATAGAATCACCACAATTCCGATTTGAACTTAAATGAAATCTCAATTATGCGAACAATTTTCAATTTGCATAGTCTTTTAGAATGGTAGCAATTTTAAAATTTTCACTTCTTTAATAGTTGTAAGAAACTGCAGGTTCAACCAGTTATAACTACACTTCAAAAACTGGATGACACATAACTTAAATGTTCAGTTCTACCAATAATGTCAAAGAAGTCAAATTTCAAAGTTGAAGACACTTACAGTTTTGGCAAAAGTAGGCTTACTAAAGGAGGTCTCATTTGTTTTAAGAAAGTCTGCTATGTGCTACTGTGGAAGTGGCTCTGTGCTACATGTCACTTCAGACATGTGACTAATCCCAGCCGAAGCCATAAACAAGGTCTTCTTCTCCATCTGAGGACTTGGTTGCAACTGAATCAGAGAACAAGGCTAATATCTAGCAAGCACTGGCAATATCTTTTGTGCTAGAGTAGAGCAGGAGCTCGCTGTGCAGAAAATGGAGACTGTTTTACAGCTATTCCATTCAGAGAAGAAAGTGAAGTTATAACTCATTAGTTCCCATATAATATCTATTCAAAAAGTTATCTGTGTCCTTGCAAGAAGGCCTAGAAGGGAACAGGAAGGGAAATGATTAGTTTGATGTTGTCCGTTAAAACATAAGAGACTGTGAGACAGGTCCTTTGGGAAAAGCCTGCATAGGGCCTTTTGAAGCATGTTACAGGCTTACATTGTGACCTTCACTATAGCTGGTGATGGGTGGGGCAGGAGAAAGGGGTTGTTTTGTGGAAACTAAAAGCCAAGTGTTCTGTCATAAGTTGAAGACTATATACACAGAATCCTAATCTAAGACCACAACTGGCAAACAATTTAGGTCAACAAGTAGAATATTTGGTTCTAGGCTGAAATTTTTACCTGTTACCCATGACATTTAGAGATTCCAAAAAGGCTCCCTTGAAAGACTATTTCATGTCCTTAAGTAAGGATAGTTCTAGACTCTCAGTCACAATATAGCTATGTCTATTTGACACCGCGACAAATGGGGCAAACTGGTTAGTTTCATTTAAGGAAATTCTTAAACTGAATGAAAAAACAGCCAGATTTACTTTTTAAAACTCAAATTTGCTGCCTGTCATCCTGCTGGCTTTGCTGGTGACACCAGAGGCTATTTTGGTTTGTAAAAATACTTCTCTAATATAAAACATGAAAAATGCATTAAGACAATAGTAAATAAAATATTTTTAAAAATACATCTCTAATATAAACCATGAAAACTGTGTTAATAATAGGTAAGCACAGATGAAATGATATTCAAACTATGGTTCTCATAGTCTTAACTCTGCCAGACCACACATAATGACAAGAGCGATACAATATTGCATGTTTAAGAACCCAACATTCTCTACAAGATTCTATACTCATTTAAAAAATTGCTATTATTAAAAGAAACACAGATTTTAAAAAATAAACCTAAGTGAGGTAGCTGGTTGTTTGAACTGCTAGCTGTTCAAACTCACCCCTCAGGAATAGCTTTAAAATTTCCACAGTAAGGAGGAATGTCCTCTGGGGCCTTCCTGTCTTGCAGAAGGTCCAACTCTGAGATTCTAGTGTGATGGGAAAAAGAGTTCGTGAACCACTGGTCTGTTCTAACAGGATATGGGTGTCTGGCTATCTATTACTCTCTACCTTACTCCTCCAACACAGGGTCTCTCACTGAACCTGTAGCTAAACTGGTGGCCAGCGAGTTCCAGCCATCCTCCTGCCTTTGCCCCTACCTCCCCGGAGGAGGCTTTTCACATGGGTACTAGGATCCAAACTCAGGATCTCAACCCATGGAGCCATCTCTGCTATCTCAAAACAGATCTTAAAGCTAAACAGAAAAGGGCAACTTTGACCCTGCTGGGAAATAAAAAAGAGTCTAAAAAGACTGGGAGGGGCTAGCGAGATGGCTGGGGGTGGGGGTGGGGGAGGTAAAGGTGCTTGTGGCCAAGCCTGATAACCTGAACCACATACCAACTCTCACAAGCTGTCCCTCTGACTGCCACATGTTTTGTTTTGTTTTTTAATCTCTTTAAAAGAATGGGAAGATGATTTCAGGTTTATCCCACAAGGCTACAGTACCCAAAGCAGTGTGGTACTGGCCAATGGCCATATAGAAACATAGAGTCCAGAAAAAAAGCATTCTTATTTACTCTCGGTTGCTTTTCAATAAAGGAGTCAAGAAAATTAAATGAGGATAGAACAGTCTTTTTAACAAGTGGTACTTGGACTACTGCATATTCATAAGCAAAAGGGTCCCATTAGAGCCTCCACTTCATATCATGTACAAAAATGAGTCAAACAGATCAAAGAACTGTATGTGAGAGTTAAACCAATAAAACTTGTAAAAAGATAAGTATAAATCTGCATGATCTAGGACTATGCAACAGTTTCCTAGCTATGACACCAAAAGCATAATAAAATAAAACACAGATGAATGTGTATATAATAAAAGCTTAAAACTATGAAGAGAACCAGAAGACAGCCCAAAGAGGGGAAAAAAAAAAATCCTGCAAATCACAGATTTGATAAAGGACTCTGTCTGTAACACAGAATGAACTCCTATAGCTCAATAATAAAACAATAACCCACTTAAAATGGTAGTGAACAAGCATTTTTCTAGAGAAAATATAAAATGGTCAATAAATACTCAAATGGATGGTAAGCATCACAGTCATAAGGAGATGGAAATTTAGGCTTCAATGAGATATTACTTCATGCCCGCTAGAATGGCTATGTTGTCAAAATGACAATAACAAGTGTTGGTGGGAAAAGGGGATAAAGGGAACCCTCATGCATTGCTGGTACAAACATAGAATAGTGTCACCATTTGGAAGAGTCTGCTAGTTCCTCCACATATTAACCACAGAGATACAAATTCACCCAGAAATTTCATTCTGAGGCAGAGGCCCATGAGAAATGAAAACATATATCCACTCAAAAACCTATACACAGCTGGGCATGGTGGCACAGGCCTTTAATCCCAGGTGGATCTCTGTGAGATCAAGGCCAGTCTGGTCACATAGTGAGTTCCAGGCCATCTGAGGCTACAGGGAGACCCTGTCTCAAAAAACACAAATAAAAATCAAAACAAACAAAAAAACCCTACATACACATGCTCATAATACAATTATCCCTATTAGCCCAGGGCTTAGTTGTAGAGCATTAGTGTAGCATTTAGGAGATATTGCACTCCATCCTCGGCCCTGCCAAAAAAGAAGAAGTGAAACATATTAGTTTGAAAAGGGAAACTCGAATTGTCTACCAACTGATGCATAAATAAAATGCGGTGTATTTATTCAGTGGAACACTATTTGGACCTTTAAAGAAATTAAACGGGCTGGATAGAGACATCTCATTTGGTAGGTAAGGTGCTTGTTGTGAACCTTACTTTATAGATCTAAGTTGGAACTTCAGAATCCATCTTAACTGCCAGGCCCGCTCAAGTCACTCTGATCCATGCACATTCCACACCTGTGTGCTTCCCAGCCTGACCTATCATTGAACCTGTTCGTCTAGCAGTCATCCAGTCCACCCTGCCACTCCAGGACCATGAGGAATCAGTCCTGGAGCCTCAGACCTAAAAACTGTAACTATCTCTAGCTGAAACCACATCTTATATCCCATTCATATCAACACATGATTGTGTAAGTGCATGCACACACACAAACACACACATAGGAAGAAATTAAGTGCAACATGAAAGCATCATGCTTAGTGAAAGAAGTTAGTTACAAAGAACTACATGGAAAATGATTCTATTTACATGAAATGTCCAGAATACCGAGTCCATAGGGTAATCTAGAGCTTGCCCAGGGTTGGGGTGAGTGGTATCAATGAAAAATGGGAGAAACTGCTAATGTATACATGGCTCCTTTATGGTGTGATGAAAATGTTGCACAACTCTGTGAATACACCAAGCCCACTATGTGGTTTGTATCTCAATTAATTTGATATTGCGATGATAGAATGGAAGAAAATATTCTTCAGTTAAATGAATGGGAACTGTCACGGTTCCTTTTTTTTGTTTTCTTTTTCTTCTTTTTTTTTTTTAAAATCCCTGAAACAAATAATTAAGAATGATATCCTATGGATTGGTAAGATGGTTTGGTGGATAAAGATGTTGCCACCCAACAATGCAAGCCTGATGATCTGAATTCCATTCCCGGAACCTATGTAAAGGTGGATGAAGAGAATGACTCCACAGAATTGTTCTCTGACATAAACATACGTGTACACACACACACACACACACACACACACACATTTAAGAAGAACGATTTCCCTCTAATTGAAAATACTTGAGCCTTTTGCATTGGGGATCTATTATCCATTGATCACAAGGCTAAGCTACAAGAGGCTGCATGGAAGCAATGCTTCCCATCATTTAACTAGATAAACGACTCATGCTCGTGAGCATCTGAAACGTGGATGCCACAGGCTTCCTTGCCTTATCCTAACTGAATTTCACTGCTCTCTTGCACCCACTAGACCTCTATATACTACTACAGCTAACTGAAGATATTTCAGCCTAAGTTTTACTTTTCTAAAAGGTTAGAGCAAAAAAATTTAATAAGCTAAAAATAAGGGATATATGAAAAAGTCTCCTTCTAGGAGAATTACGTATAATCAACACTTTTATTAAAATATATTTTACTAATGAAAGGGTAATCTCACACAATACAAAAATCTTCCAAAAGTTCACATTGCCTTGAAGAGAAGCTCAGAGCTGTTTTACTTTCAAGCAGATCCTATAAACAAAGATTTGCCAAGCATTTCAGAAATGTTTTCTACTTAAGAGAAACTTTTACAAGCCATTCTTATAAATAATGAGAATTTCTTTCTCCCCAAGGGAGTATTCTCTACTTCAGTGTTTCTAAGAATACACAGGGTTAAAGCCATGTAAAATAGATTTTCTCACAGTTGGGGGAGAGAAAAACACCACAAATAGGAAACCAAACAGCTAGGGGGTCAAGACACTAGACTTCCAGGTCAGACTTCTGGTTGCAATTAAGTTAAAACTCCTGCAAACACTTGTAAGGAAATAATATGTTGGGTGTCCTCTTTCAAGCCTTGTAACATTAATTTTCTTTCTTATATGGTAGGTATGTATTTTTATGTACATATTCATCAAATACATAAACATATGCATTTACTTGGACATAAACATTATCTCTGACCCTAGAAATAAAAATCTTAAAACCTAAAATTGGCATCTCTTCTAGGCATTCACTTATTTAGTCATTCATTCATTCACTCCATTCTTCCATTCATTTTTTAAGACAGGGAGGGTCTCATGAAGCCTAGGCTAGCCTCAAACTTACTACGTAGCCAAGGATGACCTTATTACTCATCCTCCTGCCTCCACCGCCTGGGTGCTGGGACTACAGGCATGTGCCACCACGCCTGGTCTATGCAATGCTGGGGATCAAATCCAGGGCTCTGTTCATGCTAGGCACGCACTCTACCAACTGTGCAACAAATTTAGCTCAAGCATTCACTTTTTTATGCTTGAGATTATGTGGACTTGGTTTGTTTTTGTTTAAGGTAGGCAGAGAATTGAGATAACTTTTCTAAGGTAGTTCACCAAAAAGATTAGATCAAGTCTCCCATTTGGGTTATATGGTTCATGATCAAACAGTTGAACAGTGTGAATCTGATTAGAGTTTTAGCACTAAGCAAAGAGAGCACTGCAACAGAACAACAAATATAAACAATCTCCACAGCGAAGGCAGTTAACGCTGTTAATTTGTGCCTCCACGCAGGTCTCTAGGAAAACCCAGCAGGGGCTGATGTGCTACAGATACCTCATTCTGAAATTTGTGGCAAATTCATTTGGAGGCAGGATAAATGTGGATGGTACAAGAGGGAGCACAAACTCCTGCCTAATGTTCAGAAGCTATCACAGTTGATATATTGTTTTCATTATAAACAAGTGAACAGAAAATATTTAGTAACTATAAATCCTAATTTTAGATTTTCTTTTATTCTTAATAATTAGAATGATTAGGGTGCCATGTGAGGGAATCTAAAATTGAAAGCTCTCTGGTTTTTAATCAGCAACTAGGTTGCAGTCTCCAAAATTCCTGAGGTATTTAGCTAGCAAGTGTCAGGTCCCGAGTGCCTCTACACTCATCCTATACCCTTTAAAATAGGTGGGTTCTTACAAACTTTTAGTCTACTAAATTACTGCCTTTTGCTCTTTCAGTTTTTATGTGTGCATGTTTGTGTGTGCATGTGTGCCTGTATATGTGTTCAAATATGTGAATATGTGTGTATAGGCCAGAGGACCACTTTGCTATCATTCCCCAGGCTCTATTCACCTTCATTTTTTTGGAGACAGGGTCTCTCACTAGCCTGGAGCTTGCCAATAAGCTAGGCTGCCTGGTCAGTGAGCACCAAGGATTCTGCCTCTCTCCACCTCTCCAGACTGGAATTAAAAGCTTGCTCCACCATGCCCAGCTTTTATCTACACAGGTTATGGAGAGCAAACTCCAGTTCCTGTGCTTGCCCACTCACTGAACTACCTCTCTACCTTTGCTTTCCATTTCAAGCTTCTTTATGGGTATTATCATTAGTAATGTGAAACTCAGTTATAAGGAACTTCAAAATCCTGGCCTTATAATTGGAGGTCCTGGGTGAAGCAGGGTGGGGTGGCAGGAACAGAGAACAGACAAGCTGGTAAATGCTCCAGACATTTGCTAGAGACGGGAAGGTCACTGCTACAGTGCAGTGGACATGAAGCTAGCAAGAAACAAAGAGAAAGTTCTTTCTGTACTTATACCTTGTAGGGCACTGCCTGTTTTCCTCAGCGGTTTCAGTGTTTCAGGTTTCACATTGAGGTCTTTGATCTATTTGGAGCTTATTTTTTGTACAGAGTCATAGATGTGGGTCTAATTTCATTCTTCTACAAGTGGATATTCAGTTCTGTCAACACTATTTGTTGAAGATGCGGTCTTTCCTCCAGCGTGTATTTTTGGCATCTTTGACAAATATCAGGTGGCTGCAACTGCATATACTCATATTTGGGTCTATTTTGTTTCATTGATCTACAAGTCTGTTTTTTGCACCAATACCATGCTATTTTTATGACTAGAGCTCTGTAATACAGTTTGAGATCTGGTGTGGTAATCCCCCAGCATTGCTCTTTTTGCTCAGGATTGCTTTGGCCATCTGGGGTCTTTTATGATTCCATATGAATTTTAGTGTGTTACTTTCCTATTTCTATGAGAAATGTCATGAGTATTTTGATTGGAATTGCACTGAATCTGTAACTTGCTTTTGGTAAGACGGTCACTTTCACAATATTAGTTCTACCAATCCAAGCACACAGGAGGCCTTTCCATCTCCCCGTGTCTTCCTCAATCTGTTTCTTCAAAGGCTTAAAATTTTCATTATAGAGATCTTTAATGTCTTTGGTCAGGTCTATTCCTGAGATCTATATTGAGGCTACTGTGAATGGGAGTGTTTCTATGATCCCAGACAAAGGACGTGGAACAACTGAGCTGGAACTGACCTGGAAGCTCCTCCCTGAAGACTGGCTCTCATGGTATCAGAGGACACTGTGCAAGCTGCCAAGGGAGAAAACCAATCAAGGATCCTACCCAGCTGTAAAGTCTACAAACCACAAAAATAACCTTCCCAGCAAACTATCTCTATTAGTGTAGTAGTGGCACTTTTATCTGTCTAATTGGACTTAAGGCTCACTCAATGGTATAATCATGTATGGTACTGTAAACATAGCTAAGTATACATGGCTGGAGAAGTCATGGACCCTAGAGAAAAATCTACTTCTGTCATTTTGCTAGACCAATGTAATTTCTTATTATATTCTAAATACATATATTTACAGACAAGTATACCTTTCCCTACTCATCAAAGAAGCATCTTTTTCAACAAATGGATACTTTAATAAAGCTCCACAACCAGTCAAATACAGAGATAACTGTCTGTGAGGTGCCTGGCCCTAAGTGACACATCTACAATGCAACCTCTATGCCTAAGGCTCAGGAAACATCCTAGAGCCAGAGGGCCAAGACACCTGTTGCTAGTTAATGCATTCTAGATATGATAGGGAAGCTGTACCACTGAAATCTCTACAGTATGACACTCTAACAAGGTTTGCACAATGACAAAACCAGTTGACATGTCAAAGTGTATAAGGGGAATGTCACAGGGTCCTACTTCAAGATGAAGAGCTACAGGCAATCAATGGATGCTGAGGGAGGGAGAATTAGTTTTCTCCAGGGGAGCTAACTCCCTGAGAGGTTATCTAATCCCAAATGAACATAGATATACACGAGCCACACTAAATGGACTCAATGCATCATATGTGTGTGTGTGTGTGTGTGTGTATACTTATAAATTTATATAGCTGCAAGAATAATAATCAAAGGACAAGAAATTGAAAGGGAGTTGGGGAGACATGGGAGAAGTTGGAGGGAGATTGGGATGGGTAGAAATATTGCAAAGATAGTATTTATGCATGAAATCCTCAAAAATAAAAAGCACCCCCCCAAAAAAACCCCACCAGATTCTGTCAGGCGTGGTGCAGGCCTCTACTTGCAGCCCTCAGAGCAGAGGTTAGCCATCTCTGTGAGACAAGGCCACCCTGGTCTGCATTAGGGAGTTCCAGACCAGGTGGGGCTGCAGGGAGACCTAGTCTTCAAAGAAAACAAACAGGTTCTGGTAAATAGTTTCCACTGTTATCTCACACTTAGAAATTATGAGCTACGTGTAGAAAAGGCCACTGTATCACTACAGAGCTGCATCACATTTATTATTAGCTTTCTTTTCTTTCTTTTTTTTGGGGGGTGGGTTCTTCTTGAGACAGGGTCTCCTTGTACCCTCAGCTGACCTGGAACTCACTATGTAGACCAGACTGGCCTCAATCTCAACAGAGATCCTCCTGCCTCTACTTCCTGAGTGCTGGGATTAAAGGCCCGTACTGCCATACCCCGTCACCATTATTATCTTTCAAACACACAGGAAAGCACCATTTTCCAAGACTTCAACCAGGACGTGCCAAAGGAGCACTATTTAGCAGGGATCTCATTTCCCTCCTTGCAGTCCAACCCATCTCCCCCAAACACACACAAATATATTTGCTATGTGAAAATAAGACCATTTAGATCATATAAAGTCAATAAGCCAGGACACAATGTTTCCAACATGCTGTGTTAAATTGTAATTTTCAGTGGTGCGGACCGTTCTCATCTGCTCTGTAAAAGTGGAGAGTCACAGACCCTCTGTGGGAGAAATAGTCACACAATTAGAGATGGCTATCACATGGGCAGGAATGCTCAGTTGTAGAGTACATGCCTAGCATTTGTAAAGCACTGAGTTTGATCACCATGTGGCCCCAAACCCTGTCATAGTTAGAAATATGATAAAGTGGATCACTAAAAGAAAGGGTTTTTTATTTTAGGTATCATTTTTATGTCAATTTAAGGGAAAGCACTTTTTTCTTCCATTAGTTTTCTTCCCAATTTTAGCAGACAGGAGTGCTAACCAGCACTAGCTGGGCTGTCTTTGGAGTATTTAGTAATAAATCATCAGCCTTCATGGAGCTGTTAAAGGGCTAGGCCTCCACTGCCTAGCCTGCTATTTGTTACTCACCAGAAATGGATGGAAAGACCCTATTGCTGAAGATACTACATACATACATTGTAGAACAAACAAGGAGAAATGAAGATAATACTAATTTCAGAGCCTCATCTATACTGGTTAGCATTCAAGGTGCTGGAAAGTGTTATGCAAGCTACCGGAAGGGGGAAAAAAAATCATCATCCTTATCCAGCTGTGGATCCAGGGAACTATAATAACAACTGGCCTGGCAAAATATGCTCACCAATATACAACATTGGCACAAATATTATGGGAGTAACCAAACACTCTTTAATTGGATTTAACATCTGTTTCCTAGGATAGAGCCTATACCTGACATTGATATCAGGCTTCTTAGAATCCTGAGGCTAGACAGGTCATAGGACATAGGGGAGAACTTAATACTAGTTTTCTACTAAGTAGTTTCATATTAAACAAACTTTTAACAACTTACTGTTTTACCCATAGATTAATGTATTGACTCTCACCAGAGAAGTTTCCTTATACAGCAGATAATTAACACAGAAACCCACAACTGGCCAATGTGCAGAGAACAAGAGGCTGCAGAGCACTTACCCGAATAGGACACTATGTCAAACTTCTGCCCCTGAGGCTCAGGGACCATTGTGGAAGAGAGGATGGAAAGACTGTAAGAACCAGAGGTTGTAGGATGACCACAAGGAGTTTTCTAGACAAGAGGTCAGTTACTCATATAAACTCACAGTGATGGTCACAGCATGAACAAGTCCCATGTAAGCTCAAACTAGAGAAAAATCCTAGCATAGATATGAGGAAGTGGGTATGAGATTCCAACCCCCACCTAAGGAAACTGTGGCAACAGATGGCTGCTGTGAGGAGCAGAGACCATCTCTTTCAAGCATGGGACTCCTGGCAGGTTAGCCAGGCTCCAGTGGATGGCCCTACACTGAAGGACATATGGAGACACAAATTAGACTCTATAGGCCTTATTTTATATATTTAATATCTTACATTAAATTGAGTGGGGGGCAATAAGTGAAGAGAGGGATGGGGAGGGGATCAAATTATATATTCTGTGAAAAAAAATCGCGAAAATTCAATAAACAGAGGGGAAAAAACAAGTTTAGTAAAATAGTTTCTGAGTAAGAAAAGGATAGGACTGAGTGCTTCAAATATATATGAAATATTTCATTTCTTAAAATAAATACTACAAATATGACAGAATATTAAAATTCAACAAAGTGAACTGATGAGCATAGTAGGCTCATTATATTAATTTCTAAGTGTAGAAAAAATAATAATGGTGGATATATCTTGAACTCAGGCTGTCGGCTGAAGGCGGGTATGTGCTTATAACCTTCAGCTTTGCTGAAGCCTAGTAGAAAGGAGAGCTATCACAATACATTAAAAAATAAATCCTTTATGTAATTTAATTTTACAAAAAGGGCAGGTCTCCAAGGCAAATGGTAAAACTCCTTTAAAAAAAAAAAAGTCGGGGCTGGAGAGATGGCTCCATGGTTAAGAACACTGGTTGTTCTTGCAGAAGACCTGGGTTCGAATCCCAGCACTCACATGACAGTTAACAACTGTCCGTAACTCCAGTTCCAGGGGATCCAAAAGCTTCTTCTGTCCTCCACGGGCAATGCACGACATGGGTGCACTTACCTACATGTAGGCAATATACTCATACACATAAAATAAAAATAATCAATAAAATATTTTTTAAAAAGTCATGCACATTATTTCATGACAAAGATCCTTCTGGAATCCAAGAATCCTGGAGGATATGGTAGAATCCTGGAGGATATGGTACAACTGAGCTTTCTAGTTTCAAGATATGTAACAATTTGAGAGCAAAATTTCTAGCTATAAATGTGAAGAAAATTAACACTGAACTTGCACAATAATAAAAGCTCCAGCAGAGTTGGTTCCATAATTCAAAACTAAGCAAAGGCAATACAGTCTTTGTTTTAGAAGGAAAATTACCATCTTTCTGATGCTCAGGGTCATGAGTTCAGGGACAAGGGGCAGTAGCAGGGAAAGCAGCAATATGCCCAGAGGTCAGAGGGCTCACTCTAACAAAGTCTATAGTGACAACAAAAACATCTTCTAAGGTGGTTCAGACAGAAGAATGACAACCACTTCATGGAGTCAAAAAAATAATCAAGTTTTGCTGAAATTTTAGCACTAGACACTTTGTATTTTAATCTCTTGTAAAATGAGGTAGATGGTGGATGGGGCATTGCAACTCCGGCAATGTCTCCAACAGGTGGAATCACTACTCTTCAAAGATCTGAGGGTTCTGTTTTCTTTCCACATCCCTAAGTATCAGCATTGACTCCCTTGGTTCTGAGAAAGCAAAACATCTTTAGCTCTGATTGCTGCTTTAGCACACCTTAGTAACATGTCTAAAACTTCAAGTTTTACAAACTGCCCATTTCTGGAAAAATAATTTCTGCTGATATTGTAGTACATCCACCAAAGGGCTTGTGCGCACTTGCTTTCATTACTGCCCTTTTAAGCTTTTCATGTGGGGGTGAAAGCCTATAAAATGTTTTGACTGAGTACGTTATGGGGAGAAATGTAAATAATAATCAAAACTACTTAAACACATGTGTAAAAAGAAAACACATGTTCCCACTATGTTCTACCACAGACTAGGGAAATCCACTTCTATTCTTAAAGGGCTGTGAACAGAAAAAAACAATGTGTAAAAATTAAGAATATTTAACAGAATGGATAACTAAAAATGTGCCGAGTTGGTTTACTATTTATAACACCACACAAGTGACTATTTTTCCTTTTTTAGTCTTCCATGTCTGACTGTGAGAGTCAAAAAACTATTGACATTCCCTCTGCCTGTGCCTAAAGTGCAGTTCCATTCCTGTGTGGGTGTGCACACAGCTGTAGGAGCTGACGCACACAAAGAGCGGTGGGTGATAAAAATCGTATTATTTGTCAAAGACCTGTGTTTATTCAGGTTCAACCCTGTCTGGGGGTACAGTATTTGTCATTGTTGCTAAAATATGAGAGAAAAATCGACTGCAGTGAAATATACAGGCAGCGCCCTAGGGCAGCCTTGCTCAGTCTTTTCTGACAATGGCTGAAGGTTTATGTGGAGGAAGGGCTGGGCTCAAAGAGGAAAAAGTGCTTCACATCCAAAATTTATTTTAAATAGGAAAAGGCTCTGTTTTCAATGTGCTGGGAAAATAAACACAAAACAAAACACCACATATACAAATTTTCACTCACAGGGACATGAGGGAACAGAGCTCATAACGAGACTGTGTCTGCAGAGCAAGGAGAAAGCTTTCTTTGGCAAGAATCTTGGGTTGCATCAGGCACTGGGGAAGGGAGGGGAACATTTCTCAGACAGAGGGAAGAATAGGAAGAACTTGCTTGTTTTGGCCATTCTTGTCTCTTTCTCTTCTTGTGTGAACACCCACCGATTCTCTAACATCATGGTGATGTGCCCCACCACCAAAGGCTGTGAAGAAGGTGGGTGTGGTTGGAAAGAGAAGAAGCTTTGGTCCTTCTGCCTTGGCCATTCACACACCATACATGGGATGTTGCCACGACAGGATGAACAGATGGCTGTGCATTTTGGCTAGAGACTTAACCTAAGACTTTAGAGGGCCATTCAACTGAGAACAGCAGGGGGACGGGGAAGGGGGTGCTCTGTAGACAGAGAAACAGTACTCGAATAAATTTTTCATGGGACATTTTTCAAAGGGCTAGTGTTCTTAGATGTTTACTGCAAGAAAAGGGTATGCAGAATAGAATATTAAGCAGTAAAAAGAAATTTCCCTTACTACTCCAAAAACATAAATGGACTAAGATCTATGTAGAAAATGTTTTGCACCAAGCACTTTGGAAAGAAGATGAGCTATTTCAGTGTCTATTTTTCCATTTCATGATCAGAGAGAAAGTCTAAAAGAAAGATACTCCTATGGTAGGTCAAGCAGAACACTGTTCCTGTTCCTGGCTAATTTAAAAACAACTGTGTTTTAATAACAAGAAAATTTTACTAAGAGAAAGTACAAACATACACCATTCTCCTTCACAGAGACACAAAAGAGTCAGACATCAGACAGCTACACTTCTACAATGCCTCTGACACTTACTTAGTAGCTACATGAGCCCTGGACAGGTTACTTGAACTCCAAGTCAAGTTCTCATCTTTGAATAGTGAGGAAACAGTGGCTGGGGCTAGAAGCATAGCTCAGCAGTAGAGCACCTGCCTAGCTGTACAAGGCCTGAGTTTAATCCCCAGCAATGAGGGGAAAAGTGTGTGTTACACCCACCTCCATGCTGGTGCCGAATAAGTTGACACTCAGTAATAGGCACTTGCAGAAGCAGTAAGGCTAAAGGACTGTGGGAAAAAACGGGCTAGAGGGAAGTGTTTTCAGATCCTTTGTGCCAAGTGATTTTGCTGTCTTGTAATCTTACAGTGGGAACATATAGCTAGGACTTTCTGAGACAATGGTGTCTAACTCACCACCTCCCCTCCGTCTTTTGTTCTGCAGGGAGAAATGTTGCAGTGGAAGCCGACTACAAGTGTTGGCCAGGGAACATATGACCAATGAGTAGCGACAATTCTCTTATTTCTCCCAACACCTGTGGTCCTCCCCAGTGTCTGGCTGCCCACGGCACAGTTCTGGAATGGTGTGAATTCAAACAGAGGAGCAGAAGCAGAATGTGCAAAGGCGGAGAGGTTTGAGAACATCGTATTCCAGGGAAGACAGGTCAGTGAAGGTGGAAGAACAAACTGATAAACTGGTGACTGGCCAGGAGAGGTCTTGGAGTGCTGGGGAAGGCTTCCTTGGGGAAGAAGAGTTCCCCTTGGGCTCAGTGTCCCACAGGTCCACCCGAGACTTTCCAAAGTCTCTAGTACTGGGCAGTTGGCTTACCCAGCATTCTTCTGAATAGCCATATTATTCACTGATTGTCTGATGGCTCAAAGTCTCAATAACTACCTAAGGAAACAAAGTGAAGACTACTAATCAGCTAAGACACAGGGAACAGGAAACAAGTATCATGTTTCATCATCACAAAAATCAGAATGGCAGCTTCTACCCACGTGTCCTTACTGTACCAGCTACATGAACGATGGGTGTTCACTGTTTCCATTTTGTTTTATTTAAAATGTGTTGGTAATAACGCTGCAAATTAGTCAACAAGTTAACAAAAGTGGGTATGAATGAATTAGGGGAACCAAAAAACAAAAACCAAAACCATCATTCAAAAATCCTGGGGCTTTATCTCTTTTGGAGGAGGCGGCATGCATGTCCTGTATATATGGGAAAGCTGTGTGGTGAGGTGATAGCTTGCTGTTATCATTTGGAAGTTCACAGAAACAGGAAGTCAAGAGGGAACTTTTAGTGGCTAACTGTAGCATAGATCCACTTATTCAAAGGTTTAACTCTTCTCCCTTTGTACATTTTATAAACCTCACAATTCCAGGGTAAAAGTGAAACATTTTACATCCCCCAACTCACTTGTAATTGGGGAACAGATATGAGATATGGTTTTGTTGCACAGGGCTTGGGCACATGCTGGCCAGTCTGTGCTAGCTAGGGCAGGGGCTTCTGATACAAGTCCTGATCTTTGCAGATGGCACCGGAGCATCAGCTTTGCCAGTGTCCTGTTTGCGTAGCTTCAGAACAGTGCTCTCTGGCCCTCTCAGTGATCCCACGAGCTTTAATCGACTGTGCTGTCAGGCAGAGAGGAAACTGAATCAAGAATATTACACAACTACAGTTCTTGACCATAATGTGTTTCAAGCTGAGGACTATAGTTTTTGCTTTCAAAAGGTCATTTTGGCAGCAGATGTGTTGTAGATGAACTAGAAGGGAAAAAAAGGGAGGTCTTGACCAAGGGAGTAACAATAGGAAAACTAGAGAAAAGGAAGGAAGAAAGGGAGCCAGGGAGGGAGCAAGAGAGGGAGGGAGGGAGTGAGGGAGGGAGGGAGAAAGGGAGGGAGCAAGG
>NW_008332087.1:3515217-3525426 GCF_000622305.1 Nannospalax galili
AGTGAAAATATAAGGAAAGGAGGGGGAGGAGGGGAGAGGGGGGGGAAGGGAGGGGGGGGGGGGGGGGGGGAGGGGGAGAGGGAGAAAGGGGGGGAGAGGGGGGGGGGGGGGGGAGGGAGCCAGGGAGGGAGAGAGGGAGCGAGGGAGGGAGGAAGAGAGGGAGAGAGGGAGAGAGGGAGCCAGGGAGGGAGAGAGGGAGCGAGGCAGGGAGGGAGGGCAAACAATCCAACATAAATCCAAAATGTAAATATGCAGATCAGTCAGTGAACACATAAAAATATAAAGATAAAAGATAATCGAAAAACATGATTCTTCCTTCTGTTTGAGGTTTGAACTGTTAGTCTGGCAAAAGTTAAAGCCATTGTAACTCCCAAGTAGCTCCCAATGTGGGGCAAGACAAGAGTAAATACTGACTTGGAATTGTTGGGAATTGACATTTTAGAAAACTTCTTTACATCAAAAATTTTTACTGACTCCACCGAAATGGTTTTTCAGGGTGACTGAAAGGATGAAGGTATTGATAATCTGCGCTATGCTATTCATTGATTTTGTGAGTAATCCTTGTACTTTTTATATGATTAAAGAAATACCCTCAAATTAGTTTATGGAGTTTTTAATAAAGAAAACTCACAGTATGAATAACATTAATCTTATTAGAGCACTGAGCAAAATGACCAGTTTGGAGACTTCAGCTTATCCAGGATTACATGTTTAGCACACATGCCATGCTGAGGCATGCTACCCTGATACGGATCTGGGAACGGAAAAAATAAAGTGCACAGACTAGGCCGAGGTGAACCTATCATCTGTGGAACGCAATCCAGTGGAAAAGACAGGAGTGCAGCCCTGACACCTCTGAGAACTGAGTGTGTGAGCTCTCATCACGGCTCTCTGTGCTCTACAGGTGAGCAGCTTCTAGGGGTGACAGCCAGTCTTTCCCCCAAAGGGAGGGAGAACAGCAGGCAAACAAACAGACTATAACGCAATAAAAATACAATGTGGGGCAGGTTACATAAATGTTAAATGTATTACTATAGGCGATCAGAGGAAAAGGGGAAACTGGTTAAAGAAAATAATACTTGAGTTGGGACTTGGGGTTAACAAGTTTGTCAGACAGTGAAGAAGCTTGCAAAAGTAAAGGCACAGAGGTGTAAGTAATGTAGGTCTGCCAGAAATAGGTAAGTTATGGCAATTTTCGACCTTACTAGGAAAGGAAAGACCAAATCATTTAGGGGACCTATCACCTATACAAATATATATTACTGCATTATTGCATTCAGAACCGTCCTCACGCTGGAGAGACAACAGAGACCACACAGGGCAGAACCAGCCTTGGTGTCTCACACATTTGTGAAGAGGCAGATTTTTGTAAAATGGTATAAAGGCAAATTCAAGGTACTTGGGACCTGTGGACAGGTCAGGACTGCCCTGAATGAGCTTTGACCAACGAGCTAAAGGTAACACAGAGGAAGGGAAGACATGGCTCCAGTGGGGGTAAAGGCTCCAGAAAAGCAAATTGGAACTCTGGAAGAAAGGGATTAAGTCAGTGAGTGGCAGTTTGAGCACAGGAAGGAAAAAGTGATAAAAGCCAAGGATGGGCAGCCCCTGGGGTCTTAGCATTTACCTGGGGACCCTGAGGGCATCCTAAAGGGCCACCTGCAGAGCTGCACAAGATCAGACCTGTGAGTTTTAAGGATAGCCTAACTGCAGTATGGACAGAAGGTAGCCCACTGGTCACCTAGCTGGCCACCGGCTGGGGTTGGTCCAGGTGAGGTGAGAGCACAGACTGGCTGGGGGCTTCAGAGAAAGTGACTGCCATCATGTGACCCTCAAAAGATATGTTCAAAGAGTGTTAGCATGAAGACGGGGACAGAAGATGGGCCTTTTTATCAAGGACAGATACTAATAGCTAAGCACTTCCCAAAGAGTGAATAATAACATTCCATTAGCACCATCACGACTTCCTCTGGCCACATTATCATCTCACTACCCCGTCCCAGCACTCATTCCATTAGTGTTCTTGGGAGCCTGCAAATGGCTCCTGGTTTGTGGCTGTACAGTTAAATAAACAAAGTGAAAGGTAGATGACAACTACAGAAAGATCATTTGTGGGGACTGAGGAGATGGTTCAGTGGTCAACGTACCTGCCATCCAAGTGTGAGGGCTGGACTTTGGATTCCCAGAACCCACAGAAATGCCAGGTAGGCACTGTGGCCATCTGTAATTCTAGCCTCAGAAGGCAGAGACAGAGGATCCCTAGAGCAAACTGACAAGCAAGACCAGCCAGATTAGAGAGCTCTGGGTTTGAGTGAGAGACCTGACCTTAGTGAAGAAGGTGGAAGAATGATCAAGGATGATTCCTGACATCAACCTTGGACATATACATGCACCCACACGTGCACTCACACTCATACAAATATACAAATGCACCTACACGCATGCAAGCACATTGAAATGGAAAATGAAGAAAATACATTTGCAACCTTTGAATTACATATGGCATTAATATCCTTAAAGAGCTCTTACAGGATGGGTGACATGGTACATGCCTGTAATTCTAGTACCTGGGAGACTGAAGCAAGAGGATCTCAAGTTTGAGGCTAGCCTGGAGTTGGACAACTTAGGGAGACTGAGCCTTTAACAGCTGTGCCAGCTCGCCAGTCCAAGAGACTCTGTTTCAAAAAAGGAAGGGGAGAGGAAAAAAAAAAGTTTAAAGATGTAGCTCATATAGCTAAGTGGTAGGGCACTTGCATAGCAAAGTGTGTCATTCCCCCCCCCCACATACACACAGAGGAGCTCTTACAAGTTCACACAACTATAAACATCAAATCAGAATCTGAAGTAACAAATATGCATATTATTAGGTTGTTCATTGCACTTTATAACTAACAGTATCAGATGCAATCTAAATAAATCCCATCGATAAATTAAGAACAGAGATACTAAGGTGACCTGTACTGGGCGTGCTACTTAATCTAGCAGACCCTCAGCTTCTTTTTTATAACATAAAGACAACTATGCCAAGTCATCACAGGACAGCTATCTCAGTGCTGCTGCCCTTCAGGTTTGGGAGCTGGCAATCCTTTATGAAGGGGATGCTCTATGCACTGTAGGATGTGTAGGGTCATCCTTAGCCTCTATCCATCATATGCCAGGAGCACCCCACCTCTTATCAGTAATGACAACCAAAACTCTGCACACATCCCCAGATGTCCCTGGGAAGAAAACTACCCTGTTGGAGAACATCTGAAATAGAATGACATATGTGAAAACATTTAAAAAGGAATAACACCCTGAATCAATTTAAGTCAGCATTAATAGAAATCCATTTGTAAGACTATTTGTCAAAAAAAGAAGAAACATTTAAGAAATTTATAATTTCTTTAGGAATGTTTTATTTGCTATTTTTATATATTTTTCCTACCATTAAAAGCCCTTCAGGGCTTTTTGGTTAATTTTTGTTACTCAAGTGCCGTATCTTCATTACAGCATATTTTTTTTAATGTATCACTATGCTAACATGACAGTCAAGTCAAATATAATTGTAATCTCTACAAAGCAGAAATTTTATTTTCTTTGTCCAAAATCACAGTGCTTGTTGCCTACCTTTTAAGGACAAGGGACTGGATCTTGTGAATTCTGTATTTGATGGCCTGTGCTGTTTATAAACTTCCAAGTACTCCTTAACTCTTGAATCAATGGTTTCTTTTAACAGCAAACAGACTTCCTAAGTAAAAAAAAAAAATGGATATAACATTCTAGTTTAATGCAATGCAAAAAAGAAAAGATTGCACACACAAAGAAGCTAAAGTTGGCATTTGGTTTGCGCACAGCTGTGAATGCTACAGGAACATCGCATGTGCTCCTGGACAGCATCGTGTCTAGATGCGCTATCAAAGACCCTTCCAAGTCATGATGTTTACACAGTTCACTTTTCTCTTCTTCAGTTTCACAACTCAAAAAGGAAGATTTAAAACCTTACTTCAAAATTGGGGTGCTCTGTGAAATCAAGAACACTTTTTACATAAATATCAGCCCACTGCACTATGAGAGACAGAAGAGACAGGCCAAATGGAGTCTGCCTGTAGCATGAGGTCCTGGGGAGTGCTCAGAGTGGCAGGCAGGGTACTGCAGGGAGGGAAGGAGCCAGGAGTAAGACACACTGACTGCCAGAGTGGGTGGCACCAGGGCCGGGCCACAAGCAGCAACGTGCTGGGCTTGCTGGCTCACTGCACTATCATCCTGCTACAGGTACAATGTTGCCAGGTGCCTCATTTGTTCAAGAGAAGCCAGAAACAGTGAAAATTTTCAAGTTTTCAAGTGTGGTTCAAATTTGTTTTTTATGTTTTCTTTTATTTTATAATGCTGGGGATTGAATCCAGGACCTGGAACCCGCTGGGCAAGAGCTCTACCTCCGAGCTACAGCACCAGTCCAGTCCTTCATCGTTCATTAGTTTCTGACCTAAAGTTTACTAACACAAAAGAAACAGTGTTGAGTGGTGGGTTAAACAGACAGTGGAATGGGTAATCTAATCTTCCCACTCTTGTTGATAAAGCTGTTGTACACACCCATTTGCCTTTTATTAAATCACACTATAATTCATCTATTAATGATAAAAAAAGACTTCTCATTTCTCTGGAGTTAATGTTTTTTAAGTAACGGAAACAGGTATGAATTAAATTTCAGCATATCATACCACTCATAAATTTCTGGAGATATCAGTTGGTTTATGTACTTGTAATAGTTGTAATAAAGAAAATATGAAACTCAAAAGTCCAACTGCACACTGGGAAGACACTTTGCATAGTAGTTCCTGGTTACCAGGAAAATGTAATCTACTATAGGAAAGCAGGGGAAGCTACATGCAAAACTGATACCTAAGGACTGATAAATCCTGGATCAATTCCCAACGACTCTGCAGCAGGCTCAGCGCTGTTCAGGTCACCTCAAACCTGTTTCACTGGTTTCTTGCAAAGCCATCACAGGTTAATCTTTTAAAATCCATAATTACAACATGAACAAAGTTTTAAGCTGCTCTGGGGTAACCACAGTGAATTACTTTACTGTAAATATTTGTACCCCTTAGACAGTATTATAAAACCCTTGATTTAATACATAAATAGAAGTTTCTAGATAAAATACAAATACCAGTCTCCTCTCTCCTGCTTTTCATTTTCAGCCCAAAGATGCAGTGCTTTGTGGAATATAAAGATACCCATTTACAGTTGAGTGTTTTGGCCTTGTTCACACAACAGAAAGGCAGCCTTGCCTCATACTGTTGTTTTAACAATTAGATAATTTTGCTTCTCATAGCTCAACTATGACTGAGCTAGAAAATATGTGGAAGACATACATGGCAACAAGGATTGTTAAAATTTAGCCATAAATACCCTATAAGGCTAGAACTAAAAATAGTATGATAAAAATAGAGCCCATACACATGGTGTTTCTCCCTATAGTGTAGACATTCCTTCTGTGAATCGTGTTTCACGAATGAAAGATGGACAACATAAGTGTGGCCAAGGCACCTAAGAGCTGCTTGTGCCACATCTAGTGAGGCATCCTCTTCAGACCCAGCACTGTGCAGGAGAAGGAAAAAAGCCAGCAGCATCTGAGGGACAGATGACAGGACCAAGCTGAAATCAACGAGTGAGTAAGAGGTGTGTGTAGCTTCTCCGGGGTAACAGGGGCTTATGTTTGCTTCCTTCAGTTTACAGATGGGACAATTTGAGTCGTCTGCTTGGGCACAAAGATCACTTAAACTGAACTCAAAAGAAACATGTTCAATATATGTAATTAACTCTTTCTTTTGAAAATGTAACGATATACTTAGACATTCACCATATAAAGTGACTATTAAAATGCAATCAACCTGGTTGTCCATGAAATTCCAATCATGAGATGTTCTAATGATTAAAAAAAAAGAAAGCATTGACACTGAGCATATGCAAATATCAACACTAACCATCTACAGCTAAAGTCATAAAATTTCTTCAATTCTCCTTTCTTAAGCAACACGTAAATTATCCCAGAGTAATTTTAACATGAGTCAACACATATTTTTAAGGAACAACTTAGAGCAGAGCTAGTAAACCATCTACTTTGCTTCATGAGGAAAGCTCAGCTTGCTGGAGTGGCTAGACCTCTTCTGGCCAGCATTGAAGCATCTCTCTGCAGGTCCCATCATGCATCCTGTGTCTTGGCTAAGTCATGCTTCATTGCCCTGGAGAAAGCAGTAGTTGGACGCTGTAACTGCATATGGCACATTGAGAAAAAAAATGCTAGCTTCATGCTTTGTCAAGGAGGTGACTCACATACCAGTGGTTCTAGAACATTTCACATTAACTGTCCCATGCGTACTAAAGTTCCACAGCCAAAGTGGTAAAGTTGTGAGAGAATATAGGAAAATCAGGGCCTGGAATGGTGGATTTTAAAGACATCAGAAGCTTTTGGGCTAAGATCCCTCCCTTCTAAGAAATATTAGTCACTTTGGGGGCAATGAATAAAATGATTTGCAAGTTACTCTGGGATAAATTGTGTGTATGTCTAACACATGCAGACATGTGTTAGTGACCTAAAGATTCGGAGTATAAGTAGGTAAGTGGTGGAGGGAGGGGCTGGTCCATTTCCTGACTGAAGAATTCATCATAGTGAGCCTTGTGCCCTCTCTCAGCTTCACGTCATTAGGTGTCCTTGGCAAGCTAATGACAGCAAAATACTGGCAGTGTTACTGTCTGAATGAAATGTATTTTTTAAAATCATGTGTGGGTGGGTAGGTGAGTTTTAGTGATGTCCGAAACTTAGGCAAAATTTATCACAAAATAGATTTTTCACTCTGCCATCATGAGTTTCATTACTATATAATATTACTACTTAATAAAATTTACTTTTATTCACTTCTCTAAAAGTAATGGCAGCAAATAAATACCATGAAGGAAAGAAAGTACAGTATGTTCTAGGTTTTTTTTAATTATATTTTTTATTTATTCATTTATTTATGGTGTGGATTTGTAGGTGTGTGTGCACACGTGGAGGTCAGGACAACCTGAAGGAGTCAGTTCTCTCCTTCCACCATGTGGGTCTGGGGATTGAACTCAAATCATAATGATGGCCAGCAAACACCTTTACTCTCTGAGCCCTGCCTCACTACCTACCCTGATTTCCAGAGAAGGAAACAAAGAACAGAATGAGAACCAAACCACCACAGTAGCCCACAGCAAGAGTGTAGAAAACCACAGGAGACTGAGGCCTTATCTGGACAAACTTGCAGACTGCAGAGGCTAAATCTTTCCTGGAGGTTAAATATCACATAATCAATCCTTGAAAAACATGCAGGTTAGGAGCACTGGCTTCCTGCACACTTGGAAATCTGAGGATAGCTTGCGACTTCCCTATAACTTAACTGCTAGTACTCTTTTTTAAAAGATTTATTTCATTTTTCTTCATGTGTATGTGTGTCTGTGTGAGTATATGCCATGTGTATATAGGAGCCTGTAGGTCAGAAGAGGGTGCTGCATCCCCTGGAGCTGGAGTTACAGGCAGTTAAGAGTTGCCTGACATGAGCGTTGGGAACCAAATTTGGGTCCTCTGCCAGAGCGGCAAGTACTCTTTCCGCCATGCCATCTCTTCAGCTCCATAATAGCCTAGTATTTATTTACTAGAAAGCCTTACCAATGGAAAATTGTCAAATGATGTATTTTCTTATATTAGATGTGTTATATATGGTATATATGGTTATATACTCAAGAACTGTAAGATATCATCTTTTACTCTGACAGGCAGTTTATTAGAATGACACTGCTCACATGACAATGACCAACTCAAATAGTCCTCATAACTCAGAGCTCATTGTAACATCCAACAGAGGCCTATGAGTCTATATGCAGCAAATTTTGGTAGTAAATGGTAAAACAGATTACTATATTTTTTTCTTAAAGTTTTCAATATTTTTAAGCTATGAAGTTCACCTGAGAGTTTTTCAAATCGTCACATACCTCCTAAAATTTCATTGATGAGTAGACCTACATAGTCCAAATCTGTGTTGTTCAAAGCCAGTTACACATCCATCTCAAGAGTCTGCTTGCTAGCTGGCCAACAGGAGAACCAGTTAAGTATTTCTTCACTTGTCAAAGGCTCATAACAATGAAGGGTGGTAGATTAAGGTTGAGGCAGATGTGAAGATTAGCCTTGCATGAACCTCCACACCTGCTCCAGGTGCAGTCATCCTTCCCACGACTCAGATCAAAAATCCCTGCTTACTTACAACAGTTTAGCTTCTTTTTCTTCCTTTTTTGAAACACAGAAAATCACTTTTCCCAAAACAAAGAGACATGGAATTTCTGTTTATAATAATAGTGTCAGGGATGAGGAAAGAGCCTTGGCATTGCCTAGGTAACATGTAAAGACCCTGGATTCAACCCTTAACACTCATGCACACACAAAAACAATCAAGTCAACAACAGATTAGCATATGAAACACATGGGTGTGTAAGTTTCTAAAGGGAAGGTATGAGTATATATGAGTTTGTCATTTTCCCACTACTGAAAATGAGGGCTGGGGAGGAGCAGCATTTCTTCTAGCAGCTACCTTGAAAGCCTGTGCTTAAAGAAGAAAACATTCTATTGTACCTCTTTCTTCTGTTCAGAAAACCAGCTGGTATCCTTGTTTGAACCTTGTGACAATATATGAAGATCCACGAGCACAGCAAAATTCCCACACTGAAAGAGAAGGGGTGAATGTTTATTAACAAGAGAGGTGGTGTCTGTACAGTTCATGCCCCACGAAAAAACTAGAGTGAATAAGCTTCATGCATGAGAAAATGGCGACAAACCACTACTAGACAGATACCTCAGCCTGGAACAGGGCTGCAGGCAAAAGCCTACTAGTGTCCACAAGTATAACAGTTACAGTGGAAATGCTAAGATACGTGGAGTTAACCAGGATGGAAATGACAAAGCATCTATCTCTGGTCCACACCTCCGAAGGGGAATGGCCAGACAGCTCAGGGGCAGTTGGAAGACTGCCCTACGTTAAGAAAACAGCTATAAGCTTGAGGAAAGAGCAATTCTGTGCAGAGCCAGGGGACATCTTTCTTCTCAGTAGGAAAGACTCTGTATAAGCCATTGCCTTTTGGACAAAGGATTGCCTGGACCAAACAGCTTGGAATAGATTGCAGGGATACAGAGCCTATGAAAAGCAACAGCTAGGCTGGGTGGATGGCTCAGGGGTTATGTAAGCATGAAGACCTTTGCTGGCACATGCCTGTAGCTCCAAGGCTGCCAGGACAGAGACAGGCATATCCCAAGAGTTTGCTGGTCAGTCAGTCTAGCCAAAACAGCTAGGTTCATTGGGAGATCCTGTCTCAAAAAATTAAATGAAAGAGATGGAGGAAGACACCCAGTGTCAACCTCTGGCCTTTACATGTGCATGCAGGGGAACAATGTACTTTGTGCGGGGGGGGGGGGGGGGGGGGGGGGAGGCAGGGTAAAACTCAGAAAGAGAGAGAGAGAGAGAGAGAGAGAGAAACCAAGATCATGGGGTGGGGGTATCTAAGAGACCCAAAGTTTCAGTTTATAGACTGTTAAGACAAATTACTTTTATACCTCTCTGACTAAGCAGGTCTTTAACTTTGTTTTTTTCAAATTTTGTGAAAAACATGATGAAAGTAGTTTCAAGTGTTAGAACAGCAGATATAAATATAAAAATGAAATGAAACTCAATTGATACCTGCCTTATGATCATATACAAATTTTGAGATGGATTACACACCTAGGTATGAAAAACCAAATCTACCTTCTCACCAGGGGCAGTAAAAGATTTCTTACATATGCTCCCAGAATCAAGAAACACTGAAGGAAAAATTCCTGATTAAATTGGATATGATCAAAAGTAGAAACTTCCGTTCATCAGCAAATAACCATTAGTGAAATGGAGTATATGTCCCACAGACTGGAAAAATGTATTCACAAAAGTATTCTAACATGTCTGACACAAAGGATAAGTACCCAAAATATGTAAAGAACTCCCACATGTTGATTTTTTTTTTTAATGGGCTGAAGGGGCTGAAGAGATTCAGCAGTTAAGAGTACTGGCTGTTCTTCAGCAGACCCCAATTCTATCCAAAGGAATACTGACAATGGATTGCCATAGATGAGGAACAGCTGATCCTCCTGGAACAGGGACCTCTGGCTGACTAGATTTACCAGAA
>NW_008332087.1:3525804-3555195 GCF_000622305.1 Nannospalax galili
AACTCCTGAAAAATTGGCCACTGATCTCCACATGTACACTACAACACACACACACACACACACACACACACTCAGAATCAGTAATTTTGTTTTAAAATGCAAGCAGTTCGGGGCTGGAGAGATGGCTTAGCATTTTAAGAGTACTGGCTGTTCTTAAAGAAGACCCGGATTCGAATCCCAGTATTGACATGGCGGCTAATAACTGTAACTCCAATTCCATGGGATTTAACACCCTCTTCTGTCCTCCATGGGTACTATATAGCATGGGTGCACTTACATACATATAGGCATTAACACTCATACACACAAATTTTTTTAAATGGGCTGGAGAGATGGCTTAGTCATTAAGACACCAGCTGTTCTTGTAGAGAACCAAATACTCATGCAGGCTCACAAACGTATACATAAATAAAAAATAATAAATCCTTATAAAAATCCAAGCTTGAACAGACACTTTACAAGTAAGAAAAATGGCTGGTAAGTACATGAAAAAGTATTCAGCATTACTGTTCATTAGACAAACTCAGATTTAAAACACCAGAGACACAACCACAATACTCATCAGAATGATTAAAAGTAAAAAGACTGATCCCACACCAAACGTCAATAAGGAGATGGAGCAGCACAAACTCTCACATGTTGCTGGTGGAAATGTAATCTGTAATCTGGTTCAACCACTTTGCCGAGTGGTTTGTCAGTTTCCTAGAGCTAGCCATATATTTACTTACTGACCAAGCCAACAATTCCCCCCAAGGTATTTATCCAAGAGACATAAAACTTTTGGTGTATGCATGAAGGTGTATGCAAATGTTCGTGGAAGTTTTATTCATACTAACCAAAACTGGAGAGTGAGTCAAACAAAGCCCATTAATAGGAGAATAAACTAGCTGTGATCTATTTACACAATGGAATGTCATTCACCAAACTGTTGACACAGTCAACATGGATTCATCTCCACAACATGAGACCAGACCAAAAGATACGTATACTTTATGATTCCATTTACTGACACACTACCACGGCAGTGAAGGCATCCGAACAGGGACTGGTCAGCACAAAGAGCTGAGTGTGAGGGAAGAGTCCATGTCCTGAGGGGACCTTAGTTCTACATCTCACTGTATGTAGATCATACACCAATAATAACTTTAAACGGTGTGCAAAACGCATGCATATTTGCTGGCAGTTATTTAAGTGTTAAGCATTATGCCTCTGCAAATATGTGGGTATTTTGTGGCCTCTTATGAGAGAGTATGCTATGGTTCATGGCCTTCAAGTTAGTAAGGTGCATCCAGCATTTTATTTTAATGAAAGTGACCCAAGAGAATATTAGTATGCAATAAAAAATATCAATGTGTCACATAGTTCAGGATTGTTTTGTGAACATAAGCTTGTGTATAACGAGTTTTGATTAAAGGCTAATTTCTTCTTGTGGATTGCAGGAAAAACAAAGTTTCAAAGCCATGCTCAACTATATTGTTGTACTCAAAATTTCTTCTAAACTGTTGATTGGAGATCTAACGTTTAAGGAGTATGCTGCCACCAGGTGGAGGTCATATGCCACAGCTACATGACAGCCAAGGGACAGTAACAGTTTGTGTGCCATGGACCTTTCTTTTGCCAACTGAGAAACTGTTAAAATGTGCCCACAATGTTTTCAAATACACAGCATGATACATATGATTAGAAAGAAAACTGATTACACTAAACTTCAGTCATCACAATTTTAAAAAGGCAAAGTTTGCAATACAGTAATGCACACACATTTTGCAAGGCACTGGCTCTAATCACATACTGATGGATTTCGTGACAACTATACATCAAAGGCAGTGAAGAGCATTAATATTGTCAGAGATCTGCAACAACTGCAGTAGGAAAAGATGGGGAATTTCTAATGGTCACAAGAATTGCTAATACCATTGGATTTTGGATCCTAGGCACTTATTAGAACTTGGTCAAAATAAAGCTGTAACTTTTTTTTTCCCATTCAAGTTCACTAACAGTTTCAATTAAACATAAGCCTAAGGTTCAATTGGAATTTTGTTACCACTTTATGATTTTGACCACATTCCAGTCTAAGTGTGATAATAAATAGGTTGGACTTTTTTCCTTCCTTCCTTCCTTCCTTCCTTCCTTCCTTCCTTCCTTCTTTCCCTCCTTCCCTCCCTCCTTCCTCCCTTCCTTCTGTCCTTCCTCCTTCCTTCCCTCCTTCCTTCTTTTTTTATGTGTATGGGTGTTTTTCCTGCATGTATGTAAGTGCACCTGTGTTGTGCAATACCCATGAAGGCCAGAAGAGGGCTTCTGATCCCTTGGAACTTATTACATATAGTTATCAGCAGATATGTGGGTGCTGGGAACCAAGCCCCAGTCCCCTACAAGAGCAACCCGTGCCCTTAACCTCTGAGTCATCTCTCCAGCCCAGACTTCTTTCTTTCTTTAAATCACCAAATCTTATACTAGCAATTGAACCTTCCTGGGTTTCTAGAAGACTCTTGTTAGGCAAGCAGTCCCTTCTCCCCAGTGGTTCTCCCTTTTCAGTAAGCAGCTTAGTTTCCTCTAGCAAGAGCCTGAGCAAACTCCCACACTAATCAGAAGTACTCTGCCTTTCTAAAGTTCTCTACTCTCAAAGCTTTGCTTCTTTTTTCCCAGGAGCAAACAGAAGTGAAAAAAATAAGGCTTCTTAGCACAGCACATGCCATGGCCTTCCTTTCTCCTCTTCTTAATTAGTATGAAGCTGTTTCTACTCTCAGAAGAAAAATTCTCCAGCTGTCTTCAGAGAGGAAGAACATGGTAACCATCACTTCTTCCTCAGGCCAGGGCTGATCATTTTAGAGGCAAGTTGCCTCTATAAAGTTCAAGGGCTATGAGAAACAGCTTTGCATCCCATGCATCAGGTTGTACATGGACAGGTCAGGGGCTTTTTCGTTCCTACCCCTCTACCTAGAGGAGGCAGCCTACATCATGGGGTCACCCCAACTTTGCCCATTCCCGAGCTTTTTTGAACAGATTACCTCATCTTGTTGGTTTTGTTTTTAATGAATTCTCAGACACATCTGTCTCCTCTTGATCCACTGTTCATACCATCTCCCACTTAGAATATCAGAGCTTTTCTTAGTGTTGTACAAGATAAATCCAATGTCACCAACAGGGCAATCCCTCACACAGGAATCAGAACCTCCGTACCGTCCGTCCCTATCGCAGCCAAACCTGGCATCCTGACCTTTCACCAGGCCTCACCTCTTTGTTTCCTACTCCCTGACAGGCTCCTACACACTCTCAAAGTCCAACAACAGGAACATGGCAAGCTCTTGGAAGAGTTTCTGAACAGTTCATCTTCCTCCACAGGATCAGACACATTCTTCACAAGCATTAGCTGACTGGTCTGTAAAGGAGCAGTCCCTGCCTAGACCATGTTAGCACACTAACAGCTCACAGAACAAGTTTCATATTCAGTGAAAGGAAGAAAGAACAAATGAGAGAACAAATTAGCCTCGAGTTTTAGGGAAATCACATCAGCAAAGTGAGGGCCCGAAAGCATTTCAGGGGACAAAGCCACTGCTATTCACCCGGAGCCCCATGCACTGCAGAACAACTTCCTCTCTCCTTACTCTGTAGTGACAATTGTGCTATCACGATAACAGCAGCAATAGTCATTTTTCAAAATTTAAAATACAAAGATCCTGAGCCTATTTCATCATAAACTTCCAGTCATGCACGCTGACTACCTAATTTCAGAGGTGCAACTTAATTGTGCTTTACTTTCCAGGCTTCAGAGGTGAGACAGCTTCTCTTCGGACTTTATACTAAGTAGAACATAAATGTGAAAATAGCAGCATATCTCATATATGAAGGTCTCTCCAGAGCACTTTCAGAACACAGATGTAGAAGGGTTGTCACATTCTCTTAGACTCATCAATTGAATCAATTGATTCATTAAACACCTATTGATTTTCACAGGGGCACCAGGTCAGGCTCTTGGGCCAGAGGTATAGGGATAGAGCACTGCAGCCATGGTATACATCCAAGGACCAGAGGTAGCCAAATGACAGCTCTGCCTGGTACAGGTCACAGAACAGTAGATGAGGACTCAGTGAATCCCATGGAACAGGGGGGAGGAAGCAGGAGGCAAGTGGGCTGGAAAGCTAAGTAAGGTAGGAGAGAGGAGCATGGACAAGCAACAGGAACTCAGGAGAGCCAGGCAGTCAGGGTCAAAGCCACCCTATGTGTACACACAAGACACTAGGCTAGCCTGAGGGGAAACGAAAATGACAAACTGAAAGGATACTCAGAAGACAAAAGCAAGAGTATGTGGCTGGGTCGGAAGGGAGGAAGGAAAAGGAGGAGGTCTGGGGTACTTAGGATGCAATTTCCACCCTACTTCTGCCTATCCATACCACAGCTACACATCTGGTGCTAAGAAGCAACACAAGTTTTTATGGGTATTTATACCAAAGTAACATTAAGAATTTAAGATAGCGGGGCTAGAGAGATGGCTTAGTGATTAAGAGCACTGACTGGTCTTCCAGAGGACCTGAGTTTAATTCTCAGCACTTACATGGTAGCTAACAACTGTCCTAACTCCAGTTCCAGGGGATCCCACACCCTCTTCTGGTCTCTGTAGGCTTTGCACAACATGGGTGCACTTACATATATGCAGGCAAAACACTGATACACATAAAATAAAATAATTTTTTAATTAAAAAAACAATTTAAGGTAGCTTCAAATAACAATGTGAAGATAAAACATGAAAACATGAAAAGCAAGAGTAAAAAATGAAAACAAACTCAGTGTCAGGTTCATATAAAAGTCCCACCAGAGTGCTGAGTCTGCAAACCTTGGCTCTGAGTTTTCTAGTTACCAACACAAACATGAGGAATTGAGTTTGGATCCCTAGCATGCACATAAATGCTGGGTGTATCTGGCATGGTGGCACACGCCTTTAATCCCAGCACTTGGGAGGGAGGCAAATCTCTACGAGTTCAAGGTCAGCCTGGTGTACATAATGAGTTCCTGGACAGCCAAGGCTACACAACTAAACTCTGTTTCAACAGCCCCCCCCCCCCAAAAAAAAAACAGTGCAGCAGGGTCCTGTGTAATCTGTAATCTCAGCACCCAGAGTGAGAATGGGCAGGACACTGGATCCCTGGAGCTTACTGGATAAGCAGCTTAGCCAAATAAATGAACCCCATGTTTAGGGAGAGACGCAGTCTCAAAAAGTATGGTGGAGAGTGAGAAAGACACCTGGCATCAACTTTGGGCCCCCATGCATACGTGCACATGCATCCACACCACAGGTACACATGGCTACATAAACATGTACATATACACACACCAAAATGGGGAAAAATATCAACCTCCTTGGATTATCAATTTTATTAAAAGGTTTTAGGAAAACATTAAATATTTTCATTTTAATACAAACTATATAAAAATTAGAAATCATTTGCCTTTTAAAGACAAATCAGGTTACCACTTATGAAGTAAAGGTTCAGACATGCTAGCCTTTAACTGAAATATTCAACTTAATTATTGTTACTGGCCTATTAGGGAGGAGAACTACTAATCCCATTTCATAAATAAGGAAGTAGAGTTGGAGAAGGCAGCAGCTAGTTCAACACTACACAGGGAAGCAGGTGGCAGAGCCAGAAATCACATCCAGATCTGCAAAACTCCTAAATGCACCACCGCACAAGACTCTGAAGTACTCTTCTCACTTAGTCACTCAGGACACACTTCTCACCCCATGTAGGGTCACATTTAAGGCTGCTCAGCCTGGACTTCTGTTCGCTTCTGTCTGGAACTGGCATGCTACATTCTCTAGGGTGAACAATGACATAGCATGTTTGCTCAGGAACCTCATCCCCTTCACACTCCATGATGGTACCAGGCATTCTGAATGGGTCACTCAACTTCCTTCCATGAGCAGCTTGACTCCATGTTGGAAGGGAAGACTCGAAGAGCTGAGACCCCACGGCTGCTACAGTGTGGTTCCAGGCAAAACACAAGGGCAGGGAAGGAACAAAACTCAACTGGGATGACTGCAGCTAGTCATGCAGAAACAGGGTAGAGATTTAGGTAGGAAGAGAGGTCTTCTGACACTAAGTGGACACAAATATCTTGTTAATGTAACCCCCATGGCCTGTTCCTCACATAGTTACTAGCTCAAGAAATCTAAAATCTTGAAGTGGACATTCTGGAAAATAATCAGCATACCTTTTAGATGGCATATCCAGTAAACTAGCATACAGCCAGGGAACTGGAGAGCAGTCATTCTCTTGGAATATACTATATTGTGAAAACTTGCTAAAGGTGACAAGTTGGCAATAACAATAGTTAAGATCCACTAAGCACCAGAAATTATGCAAAGCCTTTTATGTACATTATTGTATTGAATTCCCATGAGAACCCAGAGAGGCAGAAACTGTAACTACTCAGTGTTCTGGAAGCGCTAAGAAACTTAAGAGCACTCTTTCTCTTTCAGATGATCCCCGGTGATCATGATTGGGTTTTGTTTAGTGTGGTGCCTTGCCAACCTGGCAATACTTGTCGGGCCAGGCATAAGGAACACACCATAATCTTAGTAACAGAATTAAACACAGCATGAATTTGAGATCACAGCACACAGAGAGGTCCTAGAAGAAGCTGTCTGATGAGAACAGACTGCTCAACACAGTCTGACAGTGCTCAGTTTAGAGAGAGTTTGTGCCTCCTCTCTTCTTTTGTATCAGCTTCCCTATATGTGAAATAAGAGGACTCACAAAATCTTCAAAAGAATTTCAACTATAAGATTCCAGCCCCATGGCTGTCCATGTATGTGGATTTAATCTAAACGCATAATGTGAATTCACCTGCAATTGTCACAACAGAGTCACATGGAGCATGGCAGCTTGTCCTGGCCTCTGTCAATGCACTGTGGCCCACACAAGCACAGTAGGAAAACCTCCATTTCCTGTTGCATTGCCCTCTTGTGGATACAATTTAGTCTCCAGTTACAGAAACTGCCAGTTACACAGCTAGAAATCATGGAGATGGAGTTCAAGTTGACTACGGGAGATGGTGTTCAAGTTAACCAAGGCAAAGATGTTGACAACCAATGAGCTCTTCCCTAAAGCATTCCATGACACTCTCAGGCAGGTCTAAACTCTTGGCACTGCCACGAGACCTTTTCCTGACTCTGCTCTAGAGCTTATTACAGGCAAGAAATATGTAACTATGTACATAACTGTCCCACTGGATTGCCTGTGTGAAGTCCTGCCTTCTGTTACCAACTCCTAGTACTGGGTGTGGCCATAGGTAGTCATGAAGAGTATTTGTGAAAGGAGCGAGAGCATCAATGGTGAAAACGACTGACCTACCTTGTTGTTCTAGGAGGGGTCACCTTCCTCTCTCTTGCATCCAATCCTCAGAATAAGACTACAGAATCAAATTCATGGTTTATAAGTAAGGTTGCTTCACATATGGACAGAAATGGGCAGCAGTGACCACTGATCAAAACCAAGGGGCCATTTTCCTACCTTCCAGTAAGTCAAATAGAACAAGACACAAGAACAAAATCAAGTTAACATGGGAACCAGATCCACTAGAGGAAACTTCTTTGGGTGTCAATGGATGACTAATTCTTTGAGTTCAAGTTTTTCTAGTTGAAAGGGATGTAGTGAAGGGAGTGGCCTGTATGAAGCCAAAAAAGTTGGGAGAAGAGAGTTTCTTTCTCTTGCTTGGTATTTACTGTAGGACTTCTAACTACAGTCAAAGCTGTGCAACTTTCTAGTCAGTCCATCATTTACAGAAGATTCATTACTAAGACTGGGGAAAGATTCTACAGAGATAAAGAGCAAATCATAACAAAATGAAAAAGATAAGGGAAAGGTAGAACAAATGGGCTTGATGACAGCTTCTAAACAGAGAATAGATTAGGAGGCTGATGATATCTTTAGTAAGTTGCCTCTGGTTTCCTACTAAGAAAGAAGACGTTTGCCTTTTGGCTAGGATAGAGCAGTTCACAGTCTCCCTGGACAATATGCAGGAAGGGAAGCACTGAGCTGCTGGAAATAAAGCCATGGCCACCTAACGTGGTATTAGTGAAAGGATCCTTTAAACATATACCACTGGAACCCTTGCATAGAATTAGGGGCTCTAAAATCCATGGCCACATGAGCAGTGCAGTTAGGAACAGACTTTCAGTAGCTCCCCCATTGTTTTAGAAACATTACGTAAATGTAACCTGAAGGCTTCTTACCTCAGTCAACTGGCCCATGGCAGATTCAGAGTATGTGCAGCAATGGCCTGAGAGTAGTGCAGATGACCCCAAATCCCAGCCATGTGCCTTGGTGGCTCTACGACTCTAGCTGATTTACTTCAATAACAGCGGTGATAATAGTGAAAAAATACTTCATTGCAATGGGTCTGAAGACAAAATGGGAAAATGTAGGCAAAAGGCTCCTTTGCACAGCACCATTTATATAAAGGCTCAAGAAAGAAATATTGGTTTCTTTTCCTCTCCTTTTCTCCCTCAAAGGTAGAATTTCCTTCAAATTCCAGGACGTTTAAACTAAGCTCTGTAATATCAGCTTAAAAAGATTGACAAGTATGTAGTCCCTACGTACCTATCTCTACTAAGAGCTAATAAATACTTCATAACTTTTTTTATAGTTTTACGCCAGCCACACACTGCTTCTCAGCAGAGGAAGCAGATGACAAGGCAAAAATATAACTACTCAACTTTCATATGTCTGCCACAGAGAACATGAAAGAAAAGATAGCTTGCTAGAAATGATTATGGACTCTGCTTTGAGAGGCGCTGAGAGGCCTCAGAGCAAGCATCATCCATGTTCAGTGACACGCAGGCTGGTCTGGGGCATGTTTGGGTCAAAGATGGCATATGTGACTGAAGTGCACTTCTGAAAACAGCAGAGGCATCTGTCCCTGCAGTTTGTTCCCAAATTTACTCTGTGTGTGTGTGTGTGTGTGTGTGTGTGTGTGTGTGTGTGTGTTTGCGCATGCATGCAGGAAGCTTTGGACCGTGGGCTTCAATTTAAAATCCCTAAAAATTCATAGTAGAAACATTCTTTTGTATGTCCCTAAAGACACACTACAAAAAGGAGACTAGCTTGAGTTGAAGGAATTTGTGAAAAATTACATATGAGTCAAAGAAAAACCCTCTATTCCCCTAGTGATCCACACCTAGATTGAGAGACAGGTTTAAATGTAGATTAGTCTTAGAGGGAGATTCTGAAACAGGAAGGCGGAAGACAGGTAGTACCACCTTCTTACCTCCCTGGGTAGGTAACAATAACCAAAATAATAATAACCAAATAATTTTTAACCAATAATTTGGGGATTTGAGACAGTTTAGAGGGATTCTGTTTCTTTGGTTAAATGTAAAATGATTTAAAGAATCCCCCACGACAGTATCCTTTTCCTATGAAATCCTTTCCTCTACTTTAAAATAACAAAAGGCTTGCCACATAATGCTGTGACAAGCTCAATCAAGTTGCCATTTAAATTTTATTAGGGTATTAACTTTGTGGTTACTGATAAAGATGGATGCGTGTTTTTAAGTGGAATGCCAGCTTTGAAAGGCCAAAGACAAGGCTATACCTTACCTGTAGAGAGAAAAACAAACACTAAGCACATGGCTTCAGGCTAACACACAGTTTCAGAGTAAGAACTTCCTGGGGTCCTCTAAGCAGCATATGAGGGGTTCCTTCTGCAGGGCTCTGGGGCACCAAAGCCTAAAAGGCCCCAAAGACCCAAGTAACTGTATAGTTTAAATTAGTTATAAATTGGGAGGAGTTAACAAATAAATGACATCATTCAGTTTTAGTAACTCAACCAATGAGGGCAAAAAAAGCTGGTGGCAGAGCCCACTGCTGCCTGTGATGCTGGAGGTCTTCTGTATCTGCAGTGCTTCGAGTCACAGGAGACATGAAGACAACTGAAACTGGCCAATTAGCAATCCTGTATTAATTTCAAGAACTGTATGTAGCTATTGGCTAGTGGACAGTACTGAACAGTGTAATTACTTCCCTAAAGTGACTCCTGGGTCAAAAATCCTGGTTTCATTATTTTAGTGAGACACTAAAACCACAAAGAGCAAAGACTATCACCAACCCCATTATAGGAAGTGCCTGGTGATGCAAGGGGATTCCCATCCCACAGGGAATTCCAGAACGTTCCTCAGCACTGGCTGTGAGGGAATGATAGGGACTAACCCGGCAAATTTCTATGAACTTTACCAAGGTAGGTATTAGATCCAACAAGAGTTTTATTTAGAGGTGTTTTCCTTGTAAACAAAAGGTGAGGCAATAAACACTGTGGCTGAGAAATAGAGGATTCAGGAGAAAAGCCCCTCTTGTCTTTCACCTGGCCTGCGTTATCAAATCAGAAAATAAAATTCAATTCTTAAAGCTGCTGTAGACTCTTGCCTAACTATCCCTTGGTTTTAGTGGGAATGACCCTTAAAAGTCTGGGGCTGAGTTCCCGTCCTCTGGTCAACTTCTCCCAGCCAGGGAAACAATCTTGTAACTACTTTCAAACCTCCCAAAGTTTCTACAAAAGGATCAAGAATTCAAAAGGAATTTTTAACCAATGCCTGCCTAAGGCAGGAAACTGAAATCCAAATGGGACAGAAGCGTGTTAGACAAACAAGGCCAGGACTGCTGGTGAGTTTTTCTTCCTTTGGCCCATTTTTAGAGAACTACAAAGAGGAACAAAAGGAGGTAGATAATTGGTCAGAGGACTTGTCCAGAGCCACCTCTACTTTCCTTTTCTAATTGACTGCTCAGAATAACACCCTCTTCAGGGAATGCTCAAAGGGGAAACGTGCTGGGACAGGAGACCCCTGATGAAATGGCTTCAGAAGCTGCAGATCATTAATTAAGAATATTGAGAGAGAGGTTGAAAGCTTAGCTGAAACGAGTGGGCGGGACAGCTCAGTATCAGCTGCCACCTACACTTAGCAATTAAGCCTTATAAAGGTTCTCAGTGGAAACTTACATCTCCCAGGCATCCTCCTCTTGGTAAGTGAAGTCTCCTGAGGCGACTGAACTCTGAAGACCATAGCATCCACTTTGGAGTGATATTTCTAAAACCTGCTACAAGACACTCCTGAGTCTGAGGACCTCACTGATGTTTTTACCTAAATACCTGTCCAAGGCCTGAAATTGTGACTGTCAAACTTCACTGTGCATAAGATTTACCATAAGGATCAGTAAAAACACAGTTTGCTAAGGCTAACCCAGAAGAGGGAAGGGGGCTGAGAATTTGCATTCCTAACAGGATTGCAGGCTGTGAGGCTGGGATCAAAATTTGATAACCAGTGTTCCATGACAGTGGTTTGCCACCCTAGCCACACATTGAGATCTCTGGGGGGGGGGGGGGGGGGCGGCTTTTTAAAGAACAACTATGTCCAAATTCTATGTCAATTAAGCCAGAGTCTCCTGGGATAAACAGCAGCTTATTTTAAGAGCTTTCTACCTAATTCCAGTGTGCTGCCTGGACTCAGCCCTACTGTGAAGATTGCTTTTAGTCATGAAGGCTATATACACGCTAAACAAATTAATAATTACTTCCTGCTTTAAATAAAGTCCATGCCTTTTACATTCATAAAACAAAAAAGAAAACACAAAATTGCCTTGTTTTATAAGTTAGAGACAAGGAATTCAATTCTGATACCTACGGGATTCCACCTTTCATTGATGGAGAGGTTTCACTGGCTGCTTTTCTTTCTGTTTTTAGAAACCAAAATACAAAGAGCATCTTCACACTGGCAATGCTGCCCTGCACTCCAACACTGCTTGGGAGTCTCTGCAGATTCAAGAATTAGAACGGAAGAATTTGGGAAAATGATAAACCTGCTCATTCTTTTAAAAAAGGGTAGGTATTAAGTGATAAGCTGTGATGTGAGACTTCTACAAGCTGGGCAGAGGTGATGACATCCAAAGTCTTCTGAAGTTTCTCCTCAGTTTATTTTCTGTACATCATGTTCTTTCTTCCTTCTAAATCACTTCTACTTTTCCTCATTTCTACTTATCTACAGTTCTGCTTCTGTCCCACCCTCATCACCTCTACCATAACATAACCAGTGGAGAGGATAAATTATGTTCATGAAATTAAGCTCTAATGGTGCCTGTTCCTAATTTAACAGGCAGGAGGGGCTAAATATTTTTCTTTGGTGGGAAAAAAGTCAGCTAAATTATTTTTGGAAAGTGCCTTCTGATTACCTCTGCCTTGGGCACTGACTGTTAACAGGAAACTTTTGTCCCATCCTCAGTTTCTCAAATCAAGGAAGCGTCAGGCTCTTTGTGTCACCCATCAGTACCTATTGATGAAGAGTAACCACACAGGCCCCTCACCTCCAAATAATATAGCTTAAGGAGGACTCTATCCCTCAGATTCTAAAACTTAACTTACGTTCTTAATTATGAAGGTAATTTTGCCCCCTAATACACAGTTTTCCTCCCACACATGATGTCTGGAAACATTTAGGGCTGCCACAATTGGCATCCAGTGGGCAGACTACAGGAATGTTTGAGTATCCTACATGGCACAAGCTAGCCCCACCACAAAGGATCATCTGGTCAATCCTTTCATTAGTGCCCACATAGAGAAGCCCCATGTAGAAGCTCCCACATAGAGCCAGCTAACATCTCAGCACTAGAGAATTCAGGATCAAAGGCTAGGAGAAAGAAGGAAAAAGAGGAGCAAATTGTCCAAAGTCTATTGAGTATAGAGCTTGGGCTACATCTTCTCAATGCCTAGAGCAAAGAAAGGACCTTAAAACCTTTGCCTTGACAGATGTCGTCAGTGAAGGTTTTCGTGGGGACACAGTATAGTACAGCAGGAAAAACAATTGCATCTTGTGACTCATCCATCACCTCTCAACTGACAGACTACCCCTACTCTATAAAGCATTTTTACATAACGTCACTTTTAACAAGGCCTAAATCAATGAAGAGAGGAAAAAAGAGGGAAAGGAGAAAATCTGTAAAATAATACAGTAGATGGGGTTGGGGATTAAGCTCAGTACAAAGGCCCTGGGTTCAGTCCTCAGCTCAAAAAAAAAAAAGAAAAAAAAGAAAAAAATAACAAAAATAGTATAGTAGTTATAACAGATATTTTAGAAACAGATGATACAGATTTTTACTTTTGTAAAAATTAAAAATGATAGCATTTCCCTTGCTCTTGAGGGACCACTGACCATTTATTTTGAATAATTTGTATAGAGATCTTTGTATTGAGATAGATGGGGTTATTACCGAAGGATTCTTGCATGAGTCATTAATCTCACAATAAGACCATGGTATTAGATGCATTTCCTCTTGCTATTCAAGTCACAGAAAAATTATACTGATTAACTGAACTGCAAATATCAAATCGATACAGCTAAAAAGGTGAACATTGTGTCTTTAGATCCTTAATCATCAAAATTAATGAGCATGGTAGCTAGCTTTTATTTGTGCTAACCTTCAGGGTTAAGTGTCAAATAGCTATTTAATGGAATAACCAAAAATCTACGTTTTAAAAAAGGGTTACATTAAAGAAGTACTTAAATGTCCCATAAAACATGATTTCCCTTAAAAATATTCACTATGGTTCCTTTAAACAGCAAAGTGCACTTAGTTCACCTAGGGAGCTTACCTTCTCCTTTGCTGGGGAAAGAGACATCAACTGCTGATCATGAAATAAACAGCAGGCAAGGCAGGGGGCCTGTCCCTGCACCCACACACCAGCAAGGTAATACCATATTCTCATTGCCCCCATATTCTCATTGCCCTACCAATGGATTCAGTAGCTGTTTTAACATATTTGAAGTCCTACTGTGTAACATAAACTCATTTCTGAATTATAAATCACATATATATGTCACTGGGAAATACAAAGATGCTCCTAACAAATATGAATTGTTTATCCAAGGCTTATAATATTCTGGCCCTAATGATTTAAAGATATTAGATACTAAAATTTGATTAAAACCATATTCTTTGCATTTACTGCCATTATCGGTGATGCAAACTGACACATGTGTTAGCCAATGAAGCAGACAGACACGCTTTCAGAAGCAGAGAAAAAGGCAAAAGAAATCTTTTTACCAAAGGAAAAGGGGCCAAATGTGGAAAACGATAGGGATGTCTAAGGTAGACAAGCCAAAACTGTAAATAAGGTTAGACTCTCATATGGTTCTATGGTCTGCATATACATTACAGTATTTTGAACCAAACATTCATTTCATTATAGAGATTTATGCCAGCTGGCGCAGCACAGCTGACTAAAGTGAAAAATGAAGTTGAGTTTTGCTTCCTTATGAAAAAAAAGCTCAGTGCATTTGTAGCATTAGCCCCTTACCAGAAGAGGGCAATGGTGGCCAGGCTGGCTTTCAGCACAGAGGACAAAGATACCTGCTGTCAAGGTGACACCTGCCAGAGGAGGCAGACCTCAGGAAACAGCCTGAGGAAACAGCCCAGGGAACTGTTGGTTTCCAAGGGTCATGCATGCAAAGACACTTGGCTCTTCATTTTTCTTTTCTCTTGGATAAATGAACAGATGTCTAAAAGGCCAACCTGTTTCAGTACACTTCCACCTTATGAAGCAGAAGCACTGATCCACTGCAATCTGCCTACCACATTTTAGGGTTCTCTTGCCATACTAGCCACATATATTTTTTAAGATGCTCTGAACATCTTTGAGAGGGGATTATTGTAGAACAACGCATAAGATGTTCACAAGCCACAGATATCTTTCTAAACACAAACCTAAATTCCCCCACAGTGACCTGGCTTTTCAGACTCTGTTAGGGGAAGTCTCCAGTCCCTGTCTCAGCTTCCTTTTCTCCTTCACTAGTGTGTCCAGCTCAGGAGTTTGGGGCTTTTCTAGAAGCAGATAAAACTCCAACCTCCTCTCCCACTGGACAAACCATTCACTCTGATGCCCGGGCCCACTCAGCACCTGCTTTGCAAACATTCCCCTCTAACAAAGGCAAAGGTTTGCTTTCAGTTTACATTTTAGGCATAAATTAATAGTGAGTGGGCGGGTGGAGGAGCAAAGGATGAAGGACATCAGCATGGGCAGGTTACATCACTCTCTCCATTTGGGGAGTTCATAAGATAAAGGATGAAAACTCTTAAGTTCATATCTTGACTTCAAAACTTGCCTTAAACTACATATTCCCATCAAACCTGCTCCTTCTCCTGTTGTAACTCAATAGTACCTTGGTCTCTCTAAGACCTGTCATCTCTCTTCCTCCCACATGCAACCCATCACCTGATCCTGAAGTTCCTCCTACCCATCTCCCATGTCCAGTACAAGCCACTGCTCTGTCCTGCCTGGCCCACTGCAACAGTCTTCCAGCATCCCCTGTATCAACTCACTTTCAGTCTATTCTTAGAGGGATCAAGTTGTACCCTAGACTTGACCCCACCTGAAAACCTTTGGAAGGGCTCTTTCCACTATTCTCAGAAAAACAAAAACAAACAAACAAACAAACAAAAAACAAAAAAACTAAGCCCGAGAAAAGCTGACAGTATATCTGTTTGTCCAGGTCAGTTAAATTTTATACCCTACTATTCAGGATAATTATTACTATCAGCCCCATCTCATTCTGATAACTACCTGTTTTCCTGACAAGTCGCATGGTCTTCTGTGAGGTGTGCTCTGCCAGATGTTCCTCTAGATGTAAATCCACCGTTCCTGTGCTCCAACTCTGCTGGCCACTGTTCATTCACTATTGACTGAGTATACACAAGACACCAGCCTTGTGCCAGAAGGCAAACACCAAGCAGAGCAGAACAGACAGGACCCTGGCTCTGATGAAAGGAACTTCCCATCCTGCCTCTACCACCTCCTTATGGGTTCAGCCAAAACCTCTTTTCAGTCTTACTTGCAGCTCCTTCACAGAGACTTTCTACAGCCCCACACTACAGTGATATTCCCTTTATCTGGCCAGCAGCATCACGATTCTTTTTGAATCACTGGTTCAACATTTCAGATTCTCCAGCTGTTGATGTGGTTGGTCTCATGGCAGCTTTGTCCATGAGATGATGAGGTCTGCATCAAGCTTTGTTATCTGTTGATGTTCTGATGCTTAAGAATGCCTGGCTCCAGAGAAGATACTTAAGAGACTGCAGAAAGCAGGAAGGATCCCAACTTGGGGCCAAGTCTTCTTCCCGAGTCCCAGTGCAGTTCAGATGGTGCCCAGGATCTAACAATTCTCCCCTACCTTGTCTTTGGCCCTTTTACCATACTCCCTAAGGCACAAGGCTGATTCTGTGGTCTGGATAACAGAAACTCTCTCTCCCTCCCACCATCCTTGCAACCTACTCTTACTCCTAGGAAGGTACAAAAAGAAGATCCACCTGAAAAACTATAATGAAGGAGGGCAACGTGAGCATTATCAAAACATTTAAAGGCAGAAACTTTTACAACCGAAAGTATGAAAGCATCAAACTGTGCAGAAGAAGCACGTCCAAGCCTCATACGCCACACAAGCTTGCCACCGCTGGGATTTAGCTCAAAGTTCTCTCATCTCTGCAGTATTTGCGCAAATAAAAGGTCCATTTGAACAGTTTCCTCAAAGGTGCTTTGAAATATTTAAGTTTTTCTTTCTTGACAGGATGTACTGCCTATAAAGATCCATTTTTCTTCAGCTATTATTTATTATAGATTAAAATCTTGGCCCAAATTTAAGCTTGGGTATAAACACCAAAAGCCACATCATCCAAGAAGGGTATTTTCACTGCACTATGAGACCAGGAACCCTGGGCTAGGGTGGAAACTAGGCAAGGCTCATTTTTATGAAGCAAATCACAGGGAGAGCACCCTTTCCCATATGGCTGCACCATACCACAGCTGAGTGGCATCCTCCACATTGAGAGGGGACCCTCTTCCCTTGGGTTACCTTCCATGCAGCCATCACATAAGGTGCTCATAACAACTTCTTTTAGATTGACAAATAATAATTACATATACTTGTGGGCTACAGTGTGATGTTACACACAGACACTGAAGAATGAGTAAATCAAGCTTATTAGCATATTCATCTCCTTTCAACTTTTCTGTATGGTGATGACAATCTTTTCGTTGTGTTTGTGTGTGTACATACATACATGTTCAGTCCTGGAGATTGAATCCAGGACTTCACCAATGCTAGGCAAAGGCATTACCAAGAAGAGATATCCCCAGCCCTGAGTAGTAAATAAACTAAACATAGGTAAGTGTTCTAATATTTTCCCACACAACAGTGGGCTATATAAGCCCCCTCTCCCACCTTCTAAAGTGCATATCCCTATGGAGAGTGCACAGTCAGTCAACTACAGAAATATTTGAAGAGCCCATATGAGGCCCAGATTCAAGAAAGGCAAGTCTTTCCAGGAAATGCAAACTGAACAATGTCAGGGATATAACATTATGTCAGAAACTTACATGAAAGTAACAAGAATCAAACTCTGTAATGAGGAGGATAAAGACTTAGGTGGTTTCATGTGTTAGCATACTGAGAATTATTCCTGGTACACAGAAAATAAGGACTAAACATGTATTGACTAGACACAACTTTAAAAAAGTATTTTATTTACTATTTTTATTTCATGAGTGTATTGCCTGCATGTATGTAAGTGCACTCATGTCATGCAATGTCCACAGAGGTCAGAAGAGAGCATCAAATTCCCCTGGAACTGGAGTCAGGAACTGCTCTTAGCCCCTGTGAGTGCTGGCAATCGAACCCACATCCTCCGCAAGAGCAGCCAGTGCTCTTAACTGCTGAGTCATCTCTCCAGCCCCAAATAGACACAACTTTTAAGAACAATAAGAGAAATACAAGAGTGACAGAATACTGAACCCACTTTTATCACATGTCAGATTAAGGGGGCAAAAATAAACAAGTCATAATACATAATATGGATTTGCAAGATAGTTCTAAGATTCTACCCAATGAAAGCAGAGAAAACACTACCTTCTCAAATGCTAACAGAAACATCTATTCATCAGATTAAATGTCAACTTTCTAAGTGAATCTGAACTTCCATCAAGGCAGGACAGGTAAGAGATGAGGACTCTCACTACAAGCTGGGCAGCCACTCGGTACCCATCTACTAGGTCACTCAGTCCTTGTCTCACTGCTCAGTAGATCATTTCAAGGGCATTCCACCTTGGGAGCTATAAGTTAATTTTGGAATAATCTTAAACATGTGTATAAAGTCAGGGACTCCAGCCAGGTATGATGGCACACATATGTTAGACCAGATACTTAAGAAGTTGAGACGATCACTTGAGCCTAAGAGCTCAAGGCCAGCCTGGGAAGCACAGTGAAATCCTGCATTTACAAAGTGAAAAGGACAAGACTGGAGAGACGGCTCAGGGGTTAAGAACACTGGCTGCTATTGCAGAGGACCCAAGTTTGAGTCCCAGCACCCACATGGCAGTTAACAACTGTCCGTAACTACAGTTCTAGGGACCTAATGCCCTCTTTTGACCTCCACGAGCATTGCACAACATGGTTGCGCCTACCTACACGCAGGCCTTATACTCATAAACATAGAATAAAATAATAAAATATTTTTAAAAAGAGAAGGTGAGGACTACACATGAACACAACCCATCGCATGTGTCTGGTGTAATAAACTGCCATCAGGGCTCTGGCATATATACTTTTACTTTTATGTTGAATCCAGCTACAGAATTGGTTCTTTTGAAAAATATTAGTAATTGCTCTTTATTTTTCTGCTTAATATAAACTTAGGAAATTAAAACCTCCTTTTAAAAGATTTACTCTATACCAAAATTATTTTCTCTTTATAATCAAAACAACTTTAAAGCAAGATGAGAAAAAGCTTACCACCCCATACCAAACCCGTATGCTCATGCCATAATAATTTACAGAAATACAGTTCCTCTCAGTGGCAGGCTCACATTCCCATTTCAATCAAAACTGATTTTGAAACCTATTTCTCAGTTTACATGAGCCAGGGAGCTTCTCAAACTCCTTCATGGAAATGGGCACACTTCCCAAACTCCAAGCACTACTTAACACTGGTAATCATTTTCTTTTAGTCTCTGATGATCTTAACTTCATGAAAGTTTAATAGCATGGTGGTTACTTCAAAGATAAATCAAAACCTAAAAGCCACAAAACAGCTATGGCACTGGTACTATGTTTATTGATTTTCCAAATGTGTCAACAGACTTCACAAGGAAAAAAGCTCAAAGATTCACTGAATTATATAAACACACAAACTCATACCAGAAACATAAAGGGTAAACAGTACGACAAGAGCACGAGTTAGTGCAGTACTGTGCTTCAGTCTCCAACGCTGACCTCTGGATCTACCTTCCATTACTCTGACACAGATTAAGTCTCTTTATTTTTGTTTCCAAAAAGTCTTTATTCGCCCCCTTGTAAAATAATGTACAATTGGTTTTCATCTTTGCAAAGAGTATGCCCACGTATTATCATATTGTGATGCAGGTAGTATTTGTCTGTTCACAATATGAACTCCCAAAGCGGTTGTGGAGTACCATGCCCTGCATCTGAGTGCTAGCTGGGAAGAAATCACCAAAGAGGGTGGTGTGTTCACACTCCCAGCTCCACTCCAAGCTCCCAATTCTTGCTCTGTAGATGGAGCCTCTGCAGACTGAACACAGTCTTGGACTTTGTCATTAGAACAGAAATGGAAACAATTGCCCAACTGAGGGCAGAGACTCAAAAGGCTTCCCAAACTCATGAAATTCTCCTGGCATGGAGATTATTGCTAATTTTGGCTTACACTGCTTTATACCCAGGGGAACTAGAATGAAAAGAACATTTTATTGATAGCAATTATAGGAAAGTCTGAATTTTCCATAATTTTGGTGTTCTTCCTCTCTTAGAGACACAGAATTCCAACAAAACTGGCATTAAAAAGAAAAAAGTGAGTGATTGTGATCACTCTCAACTAGCCATTTACCTCTTCTATCATATAGCTGAAGAATAAAGCACAGAATTAAATGATAAAAATAAAACATTAGAATAAGACAGGAAATTTCCATTTCCTACTCCTCTCGAAACTAGATATTCAATAATGCTAAAGTAGGAAGAAAAACCTAAATTTATTTTGGACTCTGGACACCATCCTAAATTTATTACAGAAAAACAGAATCCTGAAAGCAAATAGCCCCAGAATTCCCTCTAAACAAGTCACTAATGTATCAACACATTTCTTTCCATACACAGACCAAAATGAAGTAATAATAAATCTGCCATGTTGTTGTCAAATAAATAAAGTTCCAATGTGTTCTCTAACAGCCTCACCTTTGAGCTGAGCTTCATTTGGTACAGGGTGAGGGGGTCTAAGATGTTTATGTTTATGATTAGAAGGTAAGTCCCAAATTAAAAAATAATCTAACATGATCTGTTACACTTAGCTTAGGGGAACATGATTAGTAGGAAGAATGCTAGCTACCCAGCCACTCTGGCCAAGCAGGTACAGAACTTTACATGGACTGCAACGGTGTTCTCTTCTGGGCCTTGAGACTGGGCAGAAGGTCTGGGCCCTCCTCCCACATCCTAATCCATTAGTGGATAGGCCTAGGAGATCTTCAAAGAGCTAGTCTAGCAGAATGGTAACACACTTCCAGGAGGGTGGAGTGAGAGGAAGAAGAAGAGATAAAGGGAGAAAAAGCCAGGAAATTTCCAGGAGTATGGTAAAGTCAATGAGGTCTGATCGCCAAAAGTCTTTTACCTTCTAACCGAAAGTTAATTTCTATCTATAAATGTTGAGCTGTGCCTTTTATTATTCATATGTGTCAGATAAAAGAGGAGAGTAATAGTGAAGCTGCAAATTCTTCTCGAATGACTCAATCTCACTATGAAAATTAAGGTCATTTCAAAAAACAATGATTAGATTTGCCAACCAATACCATATTCCCATAAAGGAGCGGGCTTGGCACATAACAGCAGCAGTTCCTCCCCCGCCCCTTCTGCAAAGTTCCTTTGTTCTTGTACAACTTCAAACCCATGAAAGTTGTGAAAATAGTGTAAAGTTGAAAATCTTTTCTCTTTCTTCTTTTGAGACAGGGTCTTGTGTAGCTCAGGTTGACCCTGAACTCGCTTTATTCAGGAGGTCCTGGAATGTATGATGCTCCTGCCCCCGCCCTCTGAAGTGCAGGGATTACAGGCACAAGCATTCCAGGAGAAAAGTTAATTAGCTATTTTGAGTTATCTTCTAAGAACTTAAAATATTTTTATTAATTTCAAAAGTAAAAATAAAAGTGAAAAAAAAATGAGGCTGGCCGATGGATCAGCAGGTAAAGGCACTTGACATGCAAACCTGGTGACCTGAGTTCAGTAGCTAGAAATCTAAGAAACAGTGGGAGACCTGACCCCACAAAGTTGTCCTCTGACCATTAAATGTGCACTGTGGCACATGTGCCTCCTGCCCTCACATATATCATGCATATACAAATATAAAAACAATTTTAATATTTTGATTTATTTATTTTTATTTTATGTGTATGACACTTTTGCCTACATGTATGTAAGTGAGCCACATAGGTACAATGCTCACAAAGGCAAGAAGAAGGTGTTAGATCCCCTGGAACTAGAGTTATGAATGGTTGTTATTCAACATGTGGTGTTGGGAACCGAACCCGGGTCCTCTGTAAAAGCAGTCAGTGCTCTTAACTACTGAGTTGTCTCTTTAGCCTCCCACATTCCCTTCCCCACTAAAAAACCTCTTACCTAATAAATGGTTGTGTAACATTCACCACAATGATCAATTACTTGGGACATGTAGAACTATAAGGTCTGTATACGTGTGTGCACACATGTATATGTATTTTTAATGGTTCATTCATAACAGAGGATGGCATTTGTTTCCTGCTCCAGGGAGAGTACAGATAAAACAGACTTGGAGGTTATGTGTAATTACAGACGCACCAGCTGTCCCTACTACCCTTCATTTTCCCAAATGAAAAAGCAGAATGGAATGCAAATGAAAAGAATCATTATATTAATAGTAACTGTAAACGTATGCTGAGCTTTTCTCCTTTGATTTTTTTTTTAATGGTAGAGAAATCACAGACAAATATTGGTACTTTATTCGTGGTAAATAACTTACCCAAGACACACTGAAATGCAAAAAGCAGCACTTTATTAGAAAGCACTAAGATGATAATTTGGGGTTATCTCAACTATTTTTTTTTAATTTCTTGAATTAAAAAGAGAATCCCAGGCTGTGTGGTGGCACACACCTTTAATTCCAGCACTCAGGAGGCAGAGGTAGGCAGAGCTCTGTGAGTTCGAGGTCAGCCTGGTCTACACATTAAGTTCAGGCTAGCTGGAGCTAAAGGGAGACCCTATCTCAAAAAAAAAAAAAAAAAACCCTATAGAGAAACAAGATTGCTCTCAATGGAGTTACCAAAAATAAAGGAAAGCAAGAGAGCCTTTCGTAAGGCTGAGGTGGACCTTGCATCTGCGTTGCATCTTTCTTGGAAAGGTACAATCAAGTAGATTTGACAATAAGCAACAGAGCCTATATTAAATACACTGAGATGATTGTAGCTAGTTCATGCTTGGTATCCTAAGGCCATGTTGCACACTAAAAGTCAGCTCATAGATCTCTAGCGGTACGGATCACGAGACCAGTCTTCTAATGCCTTCTCCACGTGTCTAACACTATTACCTGAGTTTCTCTTTGTATTCTTGCCTCCTTATTTCTATGGTTATTCAAAAACATGTACATTGGGACCCTGATGAGAAAACTGGCCACACTGACTCTTTGAGAGGGCAGGATTTAAATTTTACTGGTTTCTGTATAGGAAGCCAACCAAAGGGCTTGGTTTACTTATGATTATTTGTTAAATGAATGAACTAGCAAAATATCAACTGATGTGTGATAACCATGACCAGATGAAAATATATTCTTTGATTATCAGCAGAGATTATATATATATACCTTAATGGGCTCCAGGTTTTGGAGGCTATTTTAGAGTTGGATGGTGGCCCCATTGTCCATGTGTTAATTCTAGAATCTGTGTTGCCTTATTTAGGAAAGGAGATGAAATTAAGTTAAAGGTCTTAAAGACAGTACCCTGGATTATCCAGATGGGCCCTAAAACTCAATCATGAGTGCCTTTATAAAAGATACAGAAAAGACAAGCACACGATGACCAGGTGGTATAAAGACAGCACAGGAATGTGCTCACAAGATGAGGAAACTGGCAACCAGTAGCCTGAAGAGGCAATAAAGGCATTATCCCCTAGCGCCTACATAGTCTAGTCCAGCTGGAACCCTGACTTCAGACTGTTGCCTTCCAGGCTATGAAGGAATGGATGCTTCTTGTTTCAAATCAGTTTGTGGTAACTTGTTACAGTAGTCCTAAGAAAGGAAACAACATCCAAGTGGCAGTCCCAAAGGCACATTTCAGCTAGTCAGCATTTGTCAGTTGGTTCATCATTTCTGAAGTTACTTATTACGCTGAAAACTATCTTCTTGTGGAAATACTACTATTATTTGTTAATGGATTATACCTTGGCTCATTCCAAGAAACATTTAGCGGTTTATAAACACAAGCCTCATACACCTGCTTGAAAAAAGCTGATTTGCAACACTTTGCTAAACCAAAGTGGAACCCATGCACCTTCACCATTATAATTTTATCACCTGAAGACATCTAGTGTGATGATGACTTTAACCAAGTAGAAAGCTGGAGGAGAGCTATCCAGTTAGGGAAAGAAGAGAACAAATGTAGAGGAATGAAGTACATGGCCACACTGGACACCAGAAGAAGGAAGCACAGGGCAGATGAGCTTGAAGCGGACAGAAAAGAAGCTAGCAGCCAGACCCACCCACATTCCTTTCTCTGGAGGCTGTTAGACCTGTACTGCACCATGCAAAAGAATAAATTCAGAAAGTAGAAACCAAAGGCAGGAAAGAGGATCTTGCTGAAGAACAAAGGGTGATGCCGGGAGGATGACATCGGATAAACCAGTCTGGAAAGCAGCAGACCCTTTAGAAGGAGATGAAGAAATGTGATGATGATACATTACCTGATGGGTTTGACCAAGGGGTTAAAAAATGTTTATAAGGATTTTGGAATTCATTAGGATGATTTCAAGGGAAAATAGAGAAACAAAACTGTATTAAATAATAATAAGCAGGAATAACAAGTCTGATTCCTAGAAAAAGCAAACCATTGTAATATAAGAACACGGATTCATGGTAGAAAGCTGGATCACTAGTACAAATACACAGTATACTGTGCATAAAATAAACATTAAATCAAACACTGATGCAGCTATGGAAACTCAGAGAGAGAGAGGCAGCTTCTATGCACGTAGATAGTAAATGAGAAGCTTCAGAATACTGGATTTCCATCTACAGAGTCAACACATTGTGTCAAAATTTGGCAAATCAAGAAGTTACACTTTAAATAGCTAAACAAAGGTATTTTCTGGGTAGAGGATTTGGGGACAGAGAGAAGTAGAGATGGGGATCTCCTACTTTTCATGAAAACCCTTATAGCACTGCTATGTGACATATTAAACTACACACATACATAAAATAAGAATAATTATCAAGAACCTCGGTGGGAAAAAAATTAAAACACTGGCCAGACTGCAAAGATTTTGTTCTGTTTTCTTTCATTTTGCCTTCAATACTGTGCTATAGACTTTTCAGTCATCTGCGATTAAAAGGTAAAACACAGGATTGCTCTGGCCGCAAAGGAAGAGATGAGTGAAAACAGGAGAAGTCAGACACGGACACTAGTAAGTGGCTGCTGTACACACCAGGCAACGGGACAGAGGGTCAGCCTGAATCAAGACAATGGAGCAGACATGACAAGGAGAACTTCCAAGAAACAAGCAACGTGGCAGGGCAGACAGGCACACTTTTGGACACACTTGGCTTCAGATGTGGGTGAGCATCATTATTACCCCTGTTTTGAGATCTGTAAACTGAGGCTCAGAAACACAAAGGGCAAGTCACTGGCAGAAGCCCAGGCCTCCCAGACCATGTGCTGTTTTCTGCACATATACGACCTGGCCAACTCCTTTGTAGCTCTACTACCATCCTGCACCCCAATGACCAAATAAAAACTTGAAAGCAACTCACAAAAATATTAATTATTTTAAACATCAAAGACAATTTTATGCATACAGCAAACTGAATTTCCAATTAAGCCTCTTGCCTGGGACTCTTTTCTCATCACCACTGAAGGGGCCCCTGGGTGCTCTTGCTTCTGAATTCATCTGAAGCATGGAATAATCACGTTTCTCAGTAAAACAGAACTAGAGCAGGCCAAGTGGTCAAGAGTGCCTCCCTGCAGGGCTCTTCCTATAACATGCAACCCAGGACACCGAGGGCTGCAACAGTACCCAAGAAGATCCAGGATGCTTCTGAAAGAGGAGCAGCTGTGAGAAGGGCCTCCTACCCTGGGGTTCTGTGTGCTGACCCTGCACCTATGCAATCAATCCCAAGTGGACACGGCCAGTCACTTTACCAACCCCATAAGACCGGCAGCTTTCTTCTTTTCTACAACCCTGGACCTAGCTCAAGCAGGCAGCCACTGCCAGGCCTTTGTGCTCTCTCAACACTTCCCAAACTAGAGTCTTCAGGGCGTAGTAGGCCTGTTGATATTACCCCACCCCACCCCCGCCCATAACCTACAATCTATATACTAGAGCATCCAGCATAGCCTTCCCAGGGTCATGTCAGACAAAGGGCAACGCCCCCCCCCAAACATCAGTCTCCACTTACTAATCTTTTCTGTGTGTGTGTGTGTGTGTGTGTGTGTGCGCGCGCGTGCGCGCGCCTGTGCATGGATGTGTGTTTGAGAAGGATTGGGTGTCTGGGTGGTGGGGGGGTGTAGCCCAGGCTGGTGTCAAACTCCTGATCCTCCTGCCTCTTCAGCATATCCTACTAGCATGTGCCACCACAATCAGCAGTAATCCATTTTTTAAAAATAACACTTTAGCTCTGCTTCCCTGGGACTACACAACGTGCAGGCCTCTCTCCAGGGTAAGTCAATTGCGCCCTCCACCCCTTGACTCCCCGAGCCTCATTCACCCTCCCATCTCGCCTGAGGATCTCTCCTCCTAGCCTGGGTCCTGTCCCATTCTTTGTCTTGGTGTTCCAGACACCTGGGGAACCACCACTGCTTCCTGATCCTTTGCATCCAGATCAACTCAGTCCCTTCTCATGTGCCCAGGAACACTCTGGGCCTGGCCCAGCCCTCACCTCCCTCTACTTCCCTGGGCTTGTACCACCCCACCAGCCTCTTTCCTGGATGCCAGGGATGACCTTTCCTCTTCCTGATCCTTTGTATCCAGACCAACCCAGCTCCTCAGTGAAATCCCCAGGAGCCCTTGGGGCCGCTTCCTGCCCACATCTTCCTTTGCATCTCTGAGTGGCACAGCCACCAGCTGCCCTAGACCAACATCTTTTCTGGGCCCTGCTCCCAGGCCAGTCCAACCCCCAAATTCCTAAGGCCAAAATCAATCCTGGAGGGATCCAGATCTTAGGAGAAAGCCTGAGAGCATCTGATCCTCATCTGGCATGGGCCTGTGTGGAGACTCCTGAAGATAAAAGCAATCTGGCCACTCCAATATAAAAATCAAGAGAGAACCAGAAACTTAGATGAGCCAGCTTTTCATGCTCAAAAAGTAAACCACATCTGTCAAAATCACAGAGAAAAAAAAAAGAAAGAAAGAAAAACCAAAATAACATATCCCCACCAAATACCAATAGTCCTCTAGAGCAGTAGCAACAAGATACATAAATTCACCAGCTAAGAGGCAAAAAGTAAGTTTCCTTCTTCTTTCTTCTTATCTGGGCTACCACTAGAAAGTACCACATACATTTGCAATGGGTCTTCAGGCTTCAAATAATCTGATCAAGAAAATCCCTCATGGAGGGTGCAGCAGCTTGATTTTTACTTGATTCCAAATTCAGTCAAGTTGCCATCCAAGATTAGCCATCATAAATGAATCAAGTAGAGGAGATAATACCAAGGTAGAGGAATTACATCACTCAGTCAAGCAAAGTGTTCAATCTAAAACAAACAAACAAACAAACAAACAAACAAACAAAGGAAATAAACCAGGAATGGAAATTGCAGGAATTCTTGGACACTGTAAAAAGACCAAACCTATGAATGGTAGGTATAGAAAAAGGAGAAACCCAGGTCAAAGGTACAGAAAGTATTTTTAACAAAATGATAGAAGAAAAATTCCCAAATCTATGGAAAGATGTTTACCAAGGTGCAAGAGGCATACAGAACACCAAACAGATAGGATCAGCAAGGAAACTCTCCACAGCACATCATAGTAAAACGACTAAATGTACAAAACAAAGAGACAATAATAAAAGCTGCAAAAAAGAAAAAACAAGTCACATATAAAGGAAAACCCATTAGGATTACAGCTGACTTTTCAGTACAAACTATGAAAGCCAGAAGAGCCTGGACCAAAGTATTCCCAGTGTTAAATGACCACAGATGCCAACCCAGATTACTATACCCAGCCAAAATGTCTATTATATTTGAAGGGGAAAGAAAAATCTTCCATGACATAAATGGGCTGAAGGAATTCATGTCCACAGTTTCAGAGATTTCTGGAAGCAATGCAAAGAGCTGAAGAAAGGAATGACTATACCCAAGGGGTTGTGGAAAGAAATTCAATGAAGGTACAACTGTAGAAAAGTACAGCTATATCAAGAATGTAAACAGAAATAAAAACGACAGGATTCAATACTCATCTTTCATTAATAACTTTAAATATTAATGGACTGAACTACCCAGTTAAAAGTCACAGACTAGGTGAATGTATTCAGAAACAAACTCCGTCTTTTTGTTGTCTGCAAGAAACTCATCTTACTTTTAAGGACAGACATTATCTTAAAGTGAAAGGATGGAAAAAAATATACCAAGCAAATGGCACTAAGAAAAAAGCAGGCACAGCAATTCTAATATCTCACAAAATAGACTTTAAAAATAATCAGCAAGAGATAAAGAGTGCCACTTCATTCTGATCAAAGGAACAATAAATCAAGAAGATATTACAATCATGAACATATATTCACCAAACCCTGGTGAACCCAACTTCATAAAAACAATACTACAGGACTTTAAGACCCAGATTAATCCCAACTCATTAATAGTAGGGGACTTCAATACCCCACTGTCTCCATTAGATAGGTCAACAGGGCAGAGAGTTAACAGAGACATCTGAATTAAACAATATCATATATCAAATGGACTTAACAGACATCTACTGAGTATTCCACCCAAACACCAAAGGACATACTTTTTACTCAGCACCCCATGGAAACTTCTTCAAAATCGACCATATACTGGGGCACAAAACAAACCCCAACAAATACAAAAAGATTGAAATAATTCCATGCATTCTATCAGACGACAATGCAATAAAGCTTACAATCAACACCAGATGAAGTCCTAATCATCACCTGAACACACGGAGATTAGACAACACACTCCTGAATGACGAATGGGTCAAAAGAGAAATTAAGAAAGAAACAAAAATATTCCTGGAACTAAATGAAAAGGACAATACAACACAACAAAAGAAAACACAATGCAATAAAGCTTAAAATCAACACTGGAAGAAACCCTAGTAACCATATGAACACATGGAGATTAAACAACACACCCATGAATGATGAATGGGTCCAAGGAGAAATTAAGGAAGAAATAAAAGTGTTCCTGGAACTAAATGAAAAGGACAAGACAACACAATAAACCTCTGGGACACATTGAAAGCAATTCTTAGAGGGAAGTTTATAGCTCTAAGTGCCTGCATTAAAAAAATCAGAACACAAATAAATGACTTAACATTGCAACTCAAGACACTTGTAAAGCAACAACAAATGAAACCCAAACCCAGCAGACAAGGAGAAATAACAAAACTCAAACCAGAAATTAATGAAATAAAAACAAATAAAACAATACAAAAAAATCAATGAATCCAAGAGCTGGTTCTTTGAAAAGAGAAACCAGACTGACAGACCCCTATCCCAGTTAACCAAAAGAAACAAAGAGCACCTCCAAATTAACAATATCAGAGATGAAAGGGGAAACATCACAACAGACAGCAGAAAGATATAGAACATTTTAAGGGAATACTTTAAAAACCTATATGCTACTAAATTTGAAAACCTAAAAGAAATGGATGGATATCTAAAGGCATGGTAACACCAAAACTAAACCAAGAACTAATAGCTTAAACAGACCCATAACACGAAAATAAATTGAAACAGTAAAACAAAATCTCCCAACTAAAAAAAGCCCAGGACCAGATGGATTTACAGTAGACTTCTATCAGACATTTAAAGAAGATCTACATCCAATACTACTTAATTTATTCAAAAAGATAGAAATGGAGGGAGAACTTCCAAATTTCTTCT
>NW_008332087.1:3555951-3556615 GCF_000622305.1 Nannospalax galili
GAAAATAAAATATCTCAGAATAAATCTGACCAAATACATTAAAGAGCTCTACAATGGAATTTTTAAATCTTTAAAGAAAGAGATTGAGGAAGACATCAGAAGATGGAAGGCCCTCCCATGGATTGGAAGAATTAATATTGTGAAACTGACCATCATACCAAAAGTCAATTACAGACTCAATGCAATGCCAATCAAAATCCCCATGACATGTTTTACAGAATTGGAAAAAAACCATCCTAAAATTCATATGGAAGCACAAAACACCTTGGATAGCCTAAACAACCTTGAGCTCTAAGAGCAATGCCGGCGGGGGGGATTACTACACCAAATTTTAGCCTGTATTACAGAGCTATGGTCATAAAAACGACATGGTATTGGCACAAAAATAGACCCATAGATCAATGGAACAAAATTGAAGACCTAAATATGAGTAAATGCAATTTCACCCACTTGATATTTGACAAAGGGGCCAAGAATATTCACTGGAGGAAAGACAGCATGTTCAGCAAATGGTGCTGGCAAAACTGGATCTCCACCTGTAGAAGAATGGAACTAAATTCCTATCTGTCACCATGAACAAAAATAAAGCCCAAATGGATCAAACACCTCAATGTAAAGCCTGAAACTCTGAAACTCTTAGAAGAAAACATTGGGAAAAACCTAC
>NW_008332087.1:3557422-3558884 GCF_000622305.1 Nannospalax galili
CAGATATAACTGCAGGAACCAGGAAAATGGAAAGGAAACAGGGAGGTAAAGGAAAAGAAATAACCTGAAAGAGAACAGTAGGAAACAGGCCTTAATAAGGGAGATATGGATAAAAACTGGATTAGTTTAAGGGAGGGGGGGGAGGGATGAGTATACAAGGAACCTAGGGGATAAAGGGAAAGAAGGAGCTCAAGAGAGGTAAGACCATAGGAGAAGGGTATTAGTAAGGGAGAAAGGGGGGAAATGGGGGCACCTTAAGGGGGAAAACCATGATGGAGGGGTGAGACAATGTGAGAGATAAACAATGCCTAACTAGTTTTGAAAAACAGAGGGAACCATATTACTCCTACAACCTACTGACAAATTATACATAGAACAGCAAATACATGTCTAGGTAAGGTTTATCTGAGAACAACTAGTCTTTTCCCAAGATTTATCTACATGACCCATAGTAACTAAAAGTACCAGACTGGTGGAACTTACCTTCTTGAATGTTAAACAGATACTTTGAGGCCTATAATAATTTAGTCAGAGGGACATAAAGTACAGTTTTTGCTCCTTGCCCTCCTAGGTCGACTAGTTCCAGGAGACTATGAGCATCTCTCAAAATGTCCTGTAATTGTGGTGGGTCACCTGTGCTCTTGATCAAGGAGGCCAAGAAGACCCCACCAGATGGCCTTGAACAAGTGTCCAGTCTACAAAGAGGAGAGTCAACACACAGGAATCATTTCCTCCGTGCTTTCAAATGAAGCCAACCATGGTCGAACAGGACCTTTGACTTATCTTCACATAGATGGAACTGGTTAAAGAAAGGAGCCAGGGGCTCCTCCCAAGCCCATGTGACCCCTGAGGAACAGTTCCTCAAATGACCTTAAGAGTAAAAATAAATTTGTTTATCTAGGCCAACTGTATGGCCTTAAACACCCAAAAGGAAAGTATAACCAAAGATTAAAGGGGCCAATATAATTTCTTAAGAGTCCATATGCATAGCTATTGTCTACATAACAAGCACAATGCCAGATAGGAGATACCTTCTTTTGAGTTGTTGGCCAGGGGGGCAGACCCCAATCTTATCTAAAGGAATATTGACAACTGATTGCTGCTAGATGAGGAACAGCTGACCCTCCTAAAACAAAGACCTCTAGATAGGCTGATTAGAGTCACCAGATGGACAAGTAGTGGGCAATGGCTGGGGGCGCCGACAACACAGTAGACAGTAGCAGGGATATCAGAGTATAAGGGCTCTAGTGGAGGGAGGGAGGCTATAGGAGGGTGCCATCTGGGAAGTGGGTGTATAGTTGAATAAGATGGTTTGGAATGTTCTGTTTGACATACACACACACAATCAACAAAATTTTTAGAATGTATTATATTTGAGGAGGAAGCAAGGAAATTTATGTCATGTTAATTAGTAGAGGTGATAAACATTACCATTGAAATCTACCCAATGACTTTATAGACA
>NW_008332087.1:3558955-3571238 GCF_000622305.1 Nannospalax galili
GCCAACATCTCAGTGTTAGTAGCAAAAACAATGAGTCTTTCTGCAAGGAACAATATATTCTAAAATGAAATGGAGATCTTTTTGAAAGTTAAAAACTCATTCAATTTTATGTCTTACAGGGCTTATACTGAGTTCAATATTGTATAACGGTATTAATTCAGCTTTGAACCTAGAAACTTATAGCCACTTGTAAAAGAGATGTACTCTTGCCCTGGAGTGTGTTACTGAATGTTAAAGCTGTAATGAAATGCTTCTTCTAATCATGTAGTTATTAAAAATTTTTAAAAATAATGATTAAAAAATCCATTTTACCTACTATTTTATACCTGTAAGCATAGATTTAATATTTAGTAGATTCAAATAACAATCCAGCTGTGTAGCATCATCTTATTAAAAGGACCTGGAATTTAAAAGGAATTGATGCTAGGAGGCACATATGAGGGAGAACTTATGTCATTTGTTTTTCTGAGTCTGTGTTACTTCACTTAGTATAACAGTTTCTAGATCCATCCATTTACCTGCAAATTTCATGATTCCATCTTTCTTTACTGCTGAATAGATCTCCACTGTGTAAATATACCACATTTTTGTTAATCACTTGTCAGTTGAGGGACACTTAGGTTGCTTCCATCTCTTGGCTATTGTGAAAAGAGCAGCAACAAACATGGTTGTACAAGTGTCTCTGCAATAGGATGAGTCCTTTGGGTATATGCCAAGGAGTGGTATAACCAGGTCATATGGTAGGTTCATTTGTAGTTTTTTAAGAGTTCTCCACACTGCTTTCCATAGGGGTTGAACAAGTTTTCAGCCCCACCAGCAGTGGATGAGTGTTCCCCTTTCCCCACATCCTCTCCAACATTTGGTATCATTTGTTCTCTTGATCCTAGCCAGTGTGATTGGGGTAAGGTGATAACTTGAGGGGGGGGCTTAATTTGCATTTCCCTAATTACTAATGATGTTGAACACTTTTTGAGATGTTTCTTAGCCATCTTTATTTCTTCCTTTGAGAACTCTCTGTTTAGATCTTTAGCCCATATTTTAATTGGGTCATTTGGTTTCTCGCTTCTTTGTTTTTTGAGTTCCTTATATATTCTGGATGTTAACCCTCTGTCAGATGTGTCAGTGGTGAAGAGTTTTTCCCATTCTGTGGGTTTACTCTTCACTTTTTTTATTGTTTCTTTTACTGTACAGAAGCTTTTTAGTCTAATGATGTCCTACCTATTGATTGCTGACCTTAATTCCTGAGCAACTTCTGTCTGATTTAGAAAATCCTTTCCTACACCTATATCCTGTAAGTTATTGCCAATATTTTCTTCTAATAGTTTCAGGGTTTCCAGTTTCACATTGAGGTCTTTGATCCATTTGGAGTTGACTTTTGTGCAAGGTGAAAGATAAGGATCTAGTTTCATTCTTCTACAGGTGGAGATCCAGTTTTGCCGGCACCATTTGTTGAAGATACTTTCTTCCATGTGTGTTCTTGGCACCTCTGTCAAATATCAAGTGGCTGAAATTGCGTGTACTCAGGTTTGGATCTTCAATGATGTTCCATTGATCTATGTGTTTGGTTTTGTGCCAGTACCATGCTGTTTTTATGACTATGGCTGTGTAGTATATTTTGAGATCTGGTCTTGTAATCCCCTCAGCATTGCTCTTTGTGCTCTGGGTGGCTTTGGGTATCTGGGGTCTTTTGTGCCTTCATATGAATTTAAGGATGGCTTATTCTAATTCTGTGAAGTATGTCATGGGGATTTTGATTGGGATTGCATTGAACCTATATATTGCTTTTGGTAGGATGGTCATTTTTAACAATATTAATTCTTCCAATCCATGAACATGGGAGATTCTTACATCTCCTGATGTCTTCCTCAATCTCTTTCTTTAACGATTTAAAATTTTCATTGTAGAGATCTTTGGTGTCTTTGGCCAGATTTATTCCAAGATATATATATTGCAGCAATTGTGAATGGGAGCATTTCCCTGTATTCTTTCCCCAATTGCTTGTTATTGGTATATAGAAAGGCTACTGATATTGTAGATTGATAAGATGATGATATACAGCAGTCCCTTCTGCATGAAATAATTACCATTATCACGACTTCGGTTGAGCCTGGTTGCTAAACATGGGCTAAACAAGCCCAAGTCACAATTGGGCTTGTTGACGGTTGTGCTCATTCATTAAAGACATGCCAAGCAGGGTCACTGGACCCTCACCTGAATATACAGCCACTCTTCTAGCCAACTAGTCCAGCCTTGAAAGACAAAAGAAAAATGAGGAAGAACCCAATAGAAGGATGCTTTTGGAAGCCCTTGTCAAGCAACTCCAATGGACTCTCATGTGAACATTTGAAAATGGCCCTGTTCTGACTTTTTTCTAGTTCCCTGTCTAGAACTTGTAATGCTAATTACTCTTGCCTTTACTTCTCGTTCACATCTCCTATTCATGATTCAAGAACTTTCTTCTCCCTCAGAGACAAGAGTTATTCAATTTGGGAGTCTTTAAGATAGACCCACTGAAGGGCTACTCCAATTGCCTCACCCTATGTCCCTGATCAGAAGAAGGAAGAAGCCAGAGTGGTCTGCATCCCTATTCCCTATTGGCAATTTGGGTAACCCCTTCAGAGGATGGCGTGATAAGAATAGGAGGTAGGAATTGGCTAGGCAGTTAGGGCAAAAAGACCCCAAAGAAATGTAGCCAGTTTCTTGGCTAAAAGTCAAAACGTCCTTGGCCTGTTAACAACATACTCTGTTCCAAGGCCAAAAATATAAAAAGTATTTGGGAGCTTGTATCTAGTTCTTAAAAAATTTTAGGGTTACTTCTTCAGAAGGGGGAATGTTGGAGGGGAGGGAGTGGGCAAGGATTTGATCAAAACACCTTATATGCATGTATGAAATTCTCAAAGAAGTTTTTGTAAAAATTAAAAAAAAAATGCCCCCCCCCAAAAGAATCCAGTTGTGGCTAAGTGATAATGTTGTTTCTTTATAAAAGTAATTTTAATAAGATTTCTTTTTCTGCTTATGATTTTAAAACTTAGCATGAGGGGCTAGAGAGATGGCTCATGAGTTAAGAGTACTGACTCTTCTTACAGTGAACCCTGGTTCTATTTCCAGCACCCACATGACTAAGAATCATGTCCTAAATCCCAGTTCCAGTGGATCTGATGTTTTCTACTTACCCCTGTGGGCAATGAACACATGTGGTGCACTTACATACAAGCAGGCAAAACATTCATACACATAAAACAAAGATTAAAAAGTTTTTAAAAACAGCATGAGCCAGGCATAGTGGCAAAGCCCAGTACTTGGGAGGCAGAGGCAAGTAGATCTCTGTGATAACAAGGCCAGCCTAGTCTACATAGTGAGTTCTAGGCCAGCTGGGGCTATAGGGAGAGCCTGTCTCAAAAATATATATAAATAAATACAAACAAAATTCAAAAAAAAAACCAGCAGGAGCTGCTCACACCCTCCAGTATATAGTCAGAATAATCATCTCTTATAGTAAATCATTCATTCATCCATCCAACCATTTAGGCAGTCAGTGCCTGCATCATGCCAGGCTCTGGGGAGGATAATGTAAATAAGCAATCATGGTCCCTGTTTTACATGGCACTTACAGTTTCATTTTAGAAACAAGAGTTTAATGCAGAGTTTTAAAAGGAGCAACTTATTTATACTATAGCTAATGTCTCTATATAGAAACAGAAAACCATTTGACTATATAAAAATATAAGCATCATTTGAGAGAAAGGAAAAGTTTTAATCAATCTGGTAGCTATCAAAAATGAAAAATGAAACACGACAGAAAGAAACAGAGAGGAGCAGGCCACAATGGTGAATTAGCATCAACAAACACTGTCCAGCTTCTCAGATTTGGAAATTAGAAAACAGCTTCTGAGTGAGGTGGATAACTGACGTTATATTAAGCTTAATTGAAGCTTAATATTGGACAGAGACTTGGAGAGAGCCAGACAAATTATTGAAACACAGGGTGAAAAATGTGCTTCTGACTGTAGCTTAGGGCTTCCTGGTCAACCTTCCCTGCCCTTCCTCCCATCTACTTTCATTCTACTGTCAGCTTCTAGGAGATTGGTGTTTTAAGAGTGCACATTTGCAGGAGGCCATGCGGCATGTGTCTTCCTGGGCTGGCTAGTCTCATTTAACGTAATGCTGTCAGTCCCATTCGTGCTGTCGCAAACGAAAATATTTCATTTTTCTTTATTGCTGAATAGTAATCCATTGTGTATATGTACCATATTTTAATCTATGTATCAGTTGATAGATTAGTTGTTTCTACTCTTTGGCTACTATGAATAGTGCTGCAATAAGCATTGGGGTGCAGCTATCTCTCTAGTGTACTAATTTAATTTCTTTGAATAGGGAGATTGCTGAATCTTACATTAATCCTATGATAACACAGGAGGTAGTCTAGTTTCATGGGATATAAGGTAAGAATTCCTTTATTTGAAATTGTGAGAAAAGGCCTCTAATTAAGATTTCTTTCAAATGTTTATTTATTTATGTATTTAATTAAAAGTGTATGAGTATTTTGCCTACATATATGTAAATGAACCACATGCATGAAATTCCAAGAGACCAGAAGAGGGCATTGGGTCCCCTAGAATTGGAGTTATAGCTTCCATGTGGGTGCCAGGAACTGAACCTGGGTCCTCTGCAAGAGCAACTAGTGTTCTTAACAGCTAAGCCATATCTCCAGCCCCCTAAATAAGATTATTTTATAGATTTCTAAAACTCCTTTAAACACTTATGTTCATAAAGAGGACTAGAAACAAGTGTCTAACACAAAGGAATTGCTTTACAAAAAACAGTAGTCTCTTCCTGACACAAAATGAGTCAAAAAAGACCTCCCAGTGGATGGATGTGAAATTACAGGTATTATCTAAACCATGTATATTTTCTTCTATATATGCATACCTATGATAAATTTATAAAGCACGGTATGAGATCAATGACAATGACTAATGAAATAGAACAATATTGTCAATATACTGTAATAAAATGTATATGACACAGTAAGAGATATATGCTATCTCACTCGTTCTCTCATTATGTCATATGGTTGTAATAAGTGACACCTATTTATGATCCTGACTCACACAGGACTTCCTGCAACAAGATTAAGTGATGTACACTCAAGTCTTTACTAATTACCATTGCTAACTACTTATTGATTTTAAAAAGTTTCCCTATTCAGTAGCTTAGCTATTAAAGAGCACTTCTTAGTGTTATTAATGCCCTCTGTTTCTAAATATTAAACTTTTTGCATTATCTATTGTGTTCAAACAGCTGAGCATTTAGAACTGTATGAGTATGATGTCATTTTTGTAGATTTAATTTTCTCATATTTTATTGAGTTTTTTGCATCTACATTCAAAAAGCTTTGTGTTCTGCAGTGTAGAATTACCTATCACCCCCTCCAATGCTCAGGGACTTTTGCAGAAGAGGTTGGTGGAAAGAATGTAAGAGATGGAGGAAGGCGTGTCCTCTAAACACTATGCAGAAAAGCTACAGTCACACCTCCTTCCCATGATCATCAAGGAGTCCATGGGGGAGTCAGTTACCCCTCCCACCCAGTCAGTCAACCTTAGCTGCATGTGGGGGAGGGGCTAAGGATATATAAGCCAAGAATGCCATGAAGCACCTCTCTCACCATTTTGTGTGGCTGTAGGGAAGTCACAGGATCTATACTTGAGTGTGGACTTTCCAGTGCAGCTGTAAATGGAGGGGGATTGGGGAGGCATCCACTCATCTGTAAATAAACCCTACCCTATGCTCTGTTAGCAATAAACTCATTAGGATTTTTTTTTTAAAAAAAAAGAACAGGGGCAATGGAAAGCATCATTATTTCACCAAAGTTGACCCCATGTTAGCAAATCCTTTGGTCTTCGATTTCTTATTCCTTCCCCGCCCTTAAATTTCATTATACATATATATATTTATGTATATATATATATATATATTTATGTAACTTGCTTCAAGTTATTTCTGGGAAAATATGTTAAAAATTGCCTCTCTTTGGAATAATATAAAAAATAATTACCTTGTATATATGTTTTGTATATGAAGAAGGAATACATACATGAAATGTAGTATATGTTACATACAGCTAGTTACAGTATCACATGTAATTAAAATATGTGCAATTAGCATTTAATGCAACAGGTTGTGAAAGATTGCACCAAGGTTCTTAAAAACTATCAAGGTAAGGTAGCCTGTGTCAGAGCCAACTTCCTCCAGGGAAATCCTGAAAGGTCACTGCATGAAGCTGTGAAGGTAAGGCCCACGTTGTTATGGAGACCTCAGAATGTTGGATATGCCAGAACCATGAGATGTCCAATGAGGAAACCTCCTGGCACAGAATAGAAAAAGCCTAAAAGGGAGGTTACATGTGTTACAGGTGACAGATCTTAAAAAGCAGGGCCACCAAAGCCAACTGGAGCCCAAATGGTGCTACCAAGGGCCCCAGATGCTGGATGTGGACAGAGCTGTAGGATTTGGTGTTTTCTTTGCTGCATCTTAACATTCCTTTGGTCTAGTCTTTCCTAACTATCCTCTCATTCCTAACTTTGAAAATAAGAACGTTTATTATGTGCCATATTAGAAGTATGTACCTTGTTTTTTTCTTTAATTTTATAAAGTCTCATAGTTAAAAGTTTGTCTTGACTCTTAGAAAAGACTTTGGCATTTTGAATAGTGTTGTGACTTCTAAAGGCTACAAGCACTTTCGAAGTTTTGTTGGATTCATTATGCATCATGAGATGGACATAAAGGCCAGAGGTAGAACTTTATGATTTAAAAGTGATGTGTTTGGTGATCCAATTGACAAGAGACTGACTTCTGATAGTTAATCACTCCCATCTTCACCAGATTTAGACTCACCTGGGAGACACCTCTGGACATGTCATGAGAGTGTTTCCAGAGACGTTTAACTGAGGGGTGAAGAGCCACCCTAAATGTGGCTCGCACGATTCTAGGGCTGGGGTCTAGACAGAATGAAAAGAGAAAGAGAATTGAAACAATCCCCCACCCCCCGCCAGCTATGACCAGCTGCCTCACACTCACCAACACAGCCAAGAGCCACTCTTTCTGCCACACCTTCTCTGCTATGATGGATCACACCCTCAAACATGAACCAAAATAAATTCTGCCTCCCATAAGTTGCTTCACACTATGTATTTTGGCATAGTATAAGTAACCAATATACATAGTATACGATACGATATAGCACTCCAGAATTATATTACAGCCTTACCTGTCTGTGGGACAATGTATTTCAGGCCCCTGATAGCCCCGATAATTATTTAACAAATCTATTACATCGTCTCATAGGAACAAGGAACATCTCACCTTATACAACAAAACTTCTCCCCCACACCCTGTTTGTTCTTTCTGATGCCAAATACAATTCTTGTGTGGCCTGCATAGTTTATACACCTCCTCTCTTTGGCTATGAATATTTGTAACTAATATTGCTATCAATTTTTTTAAAAGACCATGTATAAAAAGAGAAGCAGCTTCCGAATGAGGCAGGTGTGACAAGAAGAGCCCTTGAGCTTCAATGGTATATTGCAGAGGCCTTCTGGCCTTTTGCTGTGACTTCCTGGTTCCTAGAGTTCTAATACTTTTTATTACAATTTTATTACAATTACATATTACAATATATATTACAATTATGTTTTGTTGATTTTTTTGTGAATTTCATGCAATATAATTTAATCATATTTAGATCCCCTCTCCTGTCTGCACCCACCCTATAGGCTCCCCACAGCACCAGATTTCGTGTGTATTAAGGTCTATAGAGTCAAGTTTGTGTCTCCAGATGTCCCTCAGTGTGAGTCTGTCCACTGGAGCCTGGTCAGCCTATCTGGCATCACTCCTCCAAAGAATATCAACTCTCCTCCACCCAGGAATGATCAGCTGCAATAACACCTCAGCTAAGGTTGGGGCTTCTTATGTATTTTCCCAGTTCTATGCTTGGTTTTTGTCTGGCTTGAGTTTGAATGAGTCTTGTACATGTTGTCACCATTGCTGTAAGTTTGTATGAGGAAAACTCTTGTATCCTTCTGGTCATCTACTACCCCTGGCTCTTAAAATCTTTCTGAAACGGTCCCTGAGCCCTTGTGTGTGAGGTTAAATATAGGAGTCCTATCCTGGCACACTAGACTTCTAATCTCCTTTAGTTTTTAAATTTTTGTGTACTTCATATACAACATCTTACTCATCTTTATACCCCCTTCCCCATCAGCACCCTCCCAGAGACCCCACACACACACTGGATTTCATTCATGTTTTCATTTATGTCAAGGCCTATCAAGTCAAGTTAATGTCCCCTGATGTCCCTCAGCACATGTCATACACTAAGGTCTAGTCAGCCTATCTAGAGCCACTCCCTTAAAGAAGATCAGCTCTTCTTCACCCAGCAGTAATCAACTGCCCAATAATTCTTTGACTAAGATTGGGGCCTGTTGCCCATTTCCATGGTTCACCGCCACACTCATGGAACATAGTGGAACAAGGGACAGAGAGAATATTAACACATCTCTTAACTCTCATCAATGAAGCTCCCCCATGCAACCGAGGGCAATGAACCCAGGACTCAGGAACCACTGCAGTTGAGGGATGGAAAGATTGTAAGAGCTAGGAGAGGAGGTGGAAGACTACATGAAAATAGAGTCTTACAGGCTCCTGGGACCTTGCTCATATGAACTTACAGCAATGGTGACAGCATGCACAAGACCCATGCAAACTCAATCAGACAAAAACCCAACATAGAGTTCTAATATGATGAGTTAGACTGCCATTCTGATTAAGTGAACTGTTTTTCACTTAGCACTTTAATTTGCTTTCAGTAGGTGAAGGGCCTACTGAAGGAAAAGCAGGAACCTCTGTCAGTCATCAGAACGAAGGATAACCAGCCTAGAAGGAAGGGTAGAAAAGACAGGAGCCCAGGAGGGATGACTCATAGAACAAAAATACGGAAGGACAAAGAGGAAAACGGAATAGGAACATTATCTGCCAGGGGCAGGAATTAACGAGAAGGGAAATGTAATTAGAGTATCCAGCTTGGCTCAGCAGTACTGTTATAAGATAAAGCACTGTCACAACAATGAAACAACATTCGAGCTTCATATAAAATGTGTCAAATTAAATATACTGAATTTTAAATAGCATTGAAGAAACTGCCAAATAATTATGCAAAAACAAAACCCAGAGAAAACAGCTAGAAGAGTAGAAGGATCACTTCCAGGAAGTAGGAAGAGATGGCAGAGAAGGTAGGAGAGAAACTGCTTGCTCTTTTCCTTCCAACTCCAGAGTATGTTCCATAAAATCAAATGGAGAGAGAATTAAAAATAAGAAAATACAATCTTTGTAGTATAAGGTGAGATGTTCTTACTTCCTACAATGGTATTAGGACAACTGGATAGCCACATGCGAAAGAATGAAATTTGACCCATTCCTCAAAAATCAACTTAAAATGGAATATGGAGTTAAATAGAAGAGCTAAAACTATGAAATTGTTAGAAGAACACTCAGGAGCACACACCCACCACCCTAGTTAGGCAGTGATTTCTTGGATATGACACCCAGAGCAAAAGCGACAAAGGAATAAACTTATAAATTAGGCTGCCAACATGATAAATAAACAAACAGGCAGACTGGGCTATCAACACTACAAACATTCGTGCTTCAAAGTGTGCCACTGAGAAAGCAGAGAAACAGAAAAGCATGCCCTCACTCATGTGTGGAACCTCAAAGAATTGATCTCCCAGAACTGGAGAACAGAACAGTGGCTACCAAAGGTCAGAGTGGGAGGGAAGAAGAGCTGGGGAAAACACTGGTGATGGGGACTAAGTTACAAGTTCCAATATTCTGTCTGTGCACAGCAGGGTGAGAATGGACAATACATAGAACAATCCTATATATTATAAAAGGCCAGGAGAAAGTTTTTATTTATAAAGAAATCATAAACATTTGAGGCAATAGTTATATTTAACATTCCCTTACATATAACCTATATTGAAATATTATATGGTATGTGTATTAGTCACTTTTCTGTTGCTGTGATACAAACACTGACCCAAGCAATTTATAGAAGGAAGAATTTATTTGAGCTTACGGTTCCAGGGAAATTACAGTCCGTCTTGGCAGGGAGGCATGGTGGCAGGGTGGCTGGAGAAGAGGAGCAGAAACTAAGCGCTCACATCATCATGCAGGCACAGGGAGCAAGAGAGCAACTGGAGATCTATCAAGGCTTAAGAACTCTGTAAGCCCACCCCCAGTGATGTGCTTCCTCCAGGACAGCCACACCTTCTAAAACTCCCAAAACAGCACCATCATCTGGGGACAAAATGTCCAAACACTTGAAGCCTATAGGGGACATTTTCATTCAAACCATCACATTCCAACCCCTGGCCCCCATAGGCTCATGACCATATAAAATGCAAAATGCATTTAGTCCAACTTTAAAAGTCCCCATAGTCATTATCAGTCTCAATATTATTCAAATGTCCACAGTCCAAAGTGGACTCAGGTAAATATCTTAACTGTAAGCCTCTATAAAATCAAAAGACAAATTACATACTCCCAGCATACAGTGGAACCGAATATGCATTCCAAAAGGGAGGAATGGAGCCATATTAAGGAAATACTGGACCAAAACAAGACCAAAAACCAGCAGGGGAAACACCAAATCCAGTAGCTGCACGTCCAGTTTCTGGGATCTTACTACCAAAGGATTTAGATGGCTCAGCCTCTCTAGCTTTGCTGTATGCAACACACATCTCTTTCTTGTGCTGGTACCACTCCCTGTATGCAGGGCTTCTTGGCAGATGCCTCACAGCTCTGGCATCATGAACTTCTTGGTGTCTCCATTGCCAACCAGGCTTCACCTTCACTGCTTTATGCAATGGCCTATCAGGGCCTTCTTTAGGCAGACACAATCCTGCTTCATGCTGCCTGCCTTCTGAGGCTCTCTGAAACCTCGGAGGAAGAACTGATGACCCCTTGACTCTTGCTTCTTTCATGCCTCTAAAGGCAGCACCAGGTGAACAACACTGCCAAGTCTGGCTGTAAGATTGGGATGGACCCCAGCCTGCTTTATCCATTTTAGAAGCTTTTCTCTTCAGTGGCCCCTGCAGCATTTTTCTTTCACAAACTGGAGGCTTCACTGGGTGTGGTCTTGCCCTGGAGGCACTCTCTCCATTGTTTAAGTTTGAATCTCTAGGCCCCTCCTTAATCACTTTAATCTCCTTATCAATGAGATCCTCTCCATCAAATGCCCAGGCTCCAACATTAATCTTCCTAGTGCTCTTTTTCAATCCAAACTGTATTTCTTTCTGCCTCATTTGCTCTTTCACTGTAGATCTACATAATATTCACCATTAACAACCATGCCACTGTTTCTACATTAGGCTGTCTTAAAATTTCTTCCACCAAAGAAATTAGTCCATTATTTTTCAACTTAGACTCAGGCAAGCTTTTGGGTCTATAGCAGACCAGAGCTGCCCATCATGAGCTGGGTGTTATCTGACCACCCCAAGCCATAAAGTAGGCTGTACACAGCAACAATCCATTATCAAATGGAAGTGGTATATACGTGATCAGCTCAAGCAGGCCCGGAGCAAGTTACATGAAGAAGTTGCCCAAATGCCTATGGTTCCTACTCCTGTTACGATGCCTCCTGTTCTCAAGCATGCACCTATGGCTTCATGGGGTGTGCCCTATGATCAGTTGACTGGCGAAGAGAAGACTAGGGCTTGGTTTACAGATGTTTCTGCACACTCTGCAGGCACCACTCAGAAGTGGACAGCTGCAGCATTACACTAATTTCTAGAACAACCCTGAAGGACACTGGGGAAGAAAGTCTTCACAGTGGGCAGAATGTTTAGCAGTGCACGTGGTCGTGCATTTTGCTTGGAAGGAGAAATGGCCAGAAATGCAGTTATGTACTGATTCATCGGCTGTAGCCAATGGTTTGGCTGGATGGTCAGGGACTTGGAAGGAGCATGATTGGAAAATTGGTGAGAAAGACATTTGGGGAAGAATTATGTGGATAGGTCTCTCCAAGTGGGCAAAGGATGTGAACATACTTGTGTCTCATGTAAATGCTCATCAAAAAGTGGCTTCAGCAGCAGATGAGTTCAATAATCAAGTAGATTGGACGACCCGCTCTGTGGACTGTCAGCCTCTTTCTTCAGCTAGCCCTGTCATTGCTCAGTGGGCCCATGAACAAAGTGGCCATGGTGGCAGAGATGGAGGTTATGCATGG
>NW_008332087.1:3572638-3574851 GCF_000622305.1 Nannospalax galili
ATTTGCAAATCAAGTATATAACAACAATATATAAAGACCTTTTACAACTCAACAATTAAAAGATAAATAAGCTAATTTAAAAATAAGTATAAAGGAATTTTCAATGGACATTTCTCTAAAAAAACTAATTAATGGCCACTAAGCAACAACAAGTATATGACAACAATATATAAAGACCTTTTACAACTCAACAATTAAAAGATAAATAAGCTAATTTAAAAATAAGTATAAAGGAATTTTCAATGGACATTTCTCTAAAAAAACTAATTAATGGCCAATAAGCAACAAGCATCACTGCCATCAAGGAAATGCAAATTAAAGTCATGACATACTATTACACATGACCAAGGCAGTTGTAAAGAAGACAGACAAGCACGCTGTAGATATTTTAATGCTCATACATTCACTGCTGGTGAGAATGTAAAATGATTCAGCCACTATATAAAAAAGAGTCCACTGGGTCAAATGGTAGGTTCATTTGTAGTTTAAGAGTTCTCCACACTGCTTTCCATAGGGGTTGAACAAGTTTGCGATCCCACTAACAGTGGATGAGTGTTCCCCTTTACCCACATCCTCTCCAACATTTGGTATCATTTGTTCTCTTGATCTTAGCCAGTCTGACTGGGGTAAGATGAAATCTTAAAGTGGTTTGAATTTGCATTTCCCTAATTATTAGTGATGTTGAACATCTTTTAAGATGTTTCATAGCCATCTTTACTTCTTCTTTTGTGAAATCTCAGTTAAGCTCCTTAGCCCATCTTTTAATTGGGTTACTTCTTGTCTTGATTCTCTGTTTTTTGAGTTCGTTATATATTCTGGATATAAACCTCTGTCGGATATGTTGCTGGTGATGATTTTCTCCCATTCTGTGGGTTTTCTGTTCACTTCCCTGGTTGCCTCATTTGATGTACAGAAGCTTTTTAGTTTAATGGGGTCCCATTTGTTAGTTCTTGACCTTGTTTCCTGAGCAATTGATGTCCAGTTTAGAAAATCCTTTCCTACACCTACATCTTGTAGGTTTTTCCCAATGTTTTCTACCATTTGACCCAGTTATACCACTCCTTGTCATATACCCAAAGAACTCGTCCTATTGCAGAGACACTTGTACATCCATGTTTGTTGCTGCTCTTTTCACAATAGCTAAGAGACGGAAGCAACCCAAGTGTCCCTCAATTGACGAGTGGATAATGAAAATGTGGTTCATTTATACGATGGAGTTTTACTCAGCAGTAAAGAAAGATAAAATCATGAAATTTGCAAGTAAATGGATAATACTAGAAACTGTTGTACTAAGTGAAGTAACACAGACTCAGAAAAAAAATCGACATATGTTCTCCCTCATATGTGGATCCTAGAGCCAAACCCAGATAAGTGAGTATGTATCCAGACATAACTACAGGAACCAGTATAATGGAAAGGAAACAGGGAGGTAAAGGAAAAGAAAGAACCTGAAAGAGAAGAACAGTAGGAAACAGGCCTTAATTAGGGAGATAGGGATAAAAATTGGGTTAGTTTAAGGGAGAGGGGAGGAAAGGGTTTACAAGGAACCTAGGGGATAAAGGGAAAGAAGGAGCTCAGGAGGGGTAGGGCCACAGGAGAAGGGTATTATTAAGGGAGAAAGAGGGGATATGGGGGTATCTTAAGTAGGAAAACCATGATGGGGGGGTTAGACAATCCGAGAGATAAATAATGCTTAGCTGGTTTTGAAAACCAGAGGGAACCATGTTACTCCTACAACCTACTGACAAATTATACATAGCAGATCAACAAATATATGTCTAGGTAAGGTTTATCTGAGAACAACTGATCTTTGCCCAAGTTTTATCTACATGACACACAGTAATTAAAAGTACCAGACTGGTGGAACTTACCTTCTTGGATGTTTAATAGACATACTTTGAGGCCTATAATAATTTGGTCAGAGGGACATAAAGGATAGTTGTTGCTCCTTGTCCTCCCAGATCGACTAGTTCCAGGGGACTTTGAACATCTCTCAAAATGTCCTGTAATTGTGGTGGGTCATCTGTCCGCTTGATCAAGGAGGCCAAGGAGACCCCCACCAGATGGCCTTGGACCAGTGTCCAGTCTACAAAGAAGAGGGTCAACACACAGGAATCATTTCCTCCATGCTTCCAAGTGAAGCCAACCATGGTCGAGCAGGACCTTTGACTTATCTTCACATAGGTGGAACTGGTAAAAGAAAGGAGCCCGGG
>NW_008332087.1:3575894-3576212 GCF_000622305.1 Nannospalax galili
TAAAATTTTTTAAAAAATTATTCTTCAAAGCATAAAAATTTGCTCCTTAATATATAGTAGATGCGAAAAACATTACATTGAAATCTACCTGACAACTTTATATCCATGCTCAGATGCCAAGGAGCTCAGAAAGTAACCGACTGTGACTAGTAATCATCAGATATATAGAGATTAGAAACGCATGTGCAAACATCTTAATGTCAATTGCATTAAAAATGAATTTTTCTGTATGAAGCTGTGCATTTTAGTAATGAAATGGAGATCTTCTTTTAAGGTTAAAACCTCATTTAATTTTATGTCTTATAGGGTTTATACTGA
>NW_008332087.1:3576311-3596904 GCF_000622305.1 Nannospalax galili
TGCTGTTGTAATGAAATGCTTCTTCTAAGTATGTGGTTATTAAATAAATAATTTAAAAAATAGTTGAATAATTTAGTTCCTCAAAAAGTTAAACATAGAGTTATGACATGAACGGGGAATTCTACCCCCAGGTTATATGTCAAAGACAGATGAAAACATAAGAATATCCAAAAAATTATAAAATGTTTGGAGCACTTTTTGGCAATGAAGAGGCCAGGAAGATCATCCCTGCCAAGGACATCAGATCGCTTGGACCTCTTCAGTCCTGCCCCACCCTCAAGCCTCTGAATAAATGGCTTGACTTCCTTCAACCCTCAAAATGTTCAGTGCAGCATTTTTTGTTTTACTCCCCAAATTGAAATAAGACAATTCCTATGCTTAATAAACAAAAGGTAAATACCTATATAACAAATATTATTTGATATTAAAAGGATGAAGGTCTGATACAAGCTATAACAGGAATAAACTTTGAAACTATACTGCTAAGTTAAAGAAACCACACACAGAAGACCCATATTGTATAGTTTTGTTGACATTAATTAGCAAATTTAGTTTAATGACAAAACTCAGATTAATTAACTGTTGCCTAGGAATGGGGGTTATGATAAATGGAGGTACAGGTGGTTTCTGAGGGTGATGAAAATGGTCCAAAATCAGATTGTGCTGACAGTTGAACATGAGCATACCAAAAGTTACTGAACTGTATACTTTATATGGAATAACCTTATAGCATATAACTTATACCTCAATAAAATGGTTCTTAAAAGTCTGTAAGTCAGAGATTCTTAGCAGGATGTAAACATCTGTGAAATCCCATTCAACAGTACTCTTTCAGGTATATTTTATTATATATAAATTATATTCAATACAGTATGTTTTTAAAATATTTCCAATGCATTGTTTATTACAGTGAACACACACACACACACACACACACACACACACACACAAATAGCAAGTAAGAAATGGTATCAAACATAGTATACTACCTTTCTACAGCTAGAGCTACTCATCTGCACCATAGAGGCATCTTTCAATCCTTGTTATAACAGCCTCAGTGCTCTCTAGGGAATGGCCATCTATCAAGTTCAATACTAATTTCCAGGAGAAAAGCAACAATGTCAATTGAGTCAACTTTTTCTGAAGTTCTTAACAAGCATGCCTTCCTAGGAGAATATTTATTTTTCTAAACAAAACTCTTAATTTTTTTTTTTTTTTTTTTTTTTGGTCTTTTTGAGACAGGGTCTCCCTGTAGTCCCAGCTGGCCTAGATTCACTATGGAGACCAGACTGGCCTCGAACTCCCAGATATCTGCCTGCCTCTGCCTCCTGAGTGCTGGAATGAAAGGCGTGCACCACCACGCCTGGCTAAAACTCTTGATTTTTAAAGTACTATTCATTCTGTCTATTTAGTGGGAGCAATACAATTTTACCTTAAAAACAAAAATTTTTCCCTCTGCAAAGCACTCAGATATCAAAAATTCCCTATTATGCAGAGCTGAAATTGTTAACAACCTGGAGAAGTAGAAAGACTTGCTTAGGCTCACACTAAGCTGACAAAACCCTGTCTCCAAGCACCCGCCTAGTTACTTGCCAGTATCTAGAGGCAGCAGCCACAGCCAATAGGAACAGAGGGCTTCCTTAATCATTCCTAAACTGCCTTTTGAACTTACCTGTCCCCTCATCCACATTATGAAACAGGCCATCATTACCTGCTCCAGTTTCTCAGTGACAAATGGAGGCACTGATAGGTTAACAAATAGCCTACAGTCAAGAAAACAAGCAAACCAGAAATCCTTAATATCCCACCCATCTGCCTCCAGAAAAAGAATCTCTAACCAACAGAATATGCCCACTTCCATAAAGCAAGCACACTTTCCTCTCTTTTAATAATGTTGGCATTTACATTGCCAGTATGTGGAGAGAACTTACTGACATGCCATCAGAACACCCTGCTCACTTGGTCTTGAATTTGGTCCCTCCTCCCTTGTATGTCTCTAACTTTCCAGGAATGAGGTCTTGAGAGATGCTACATCATGGGTACCACAGCACCCTGACCCATGGCAGTACTGTGACTCATGAACAGAGAATCACTCAAGGGTCAGTGTTCCAGAGATCTGTGTGGTAGATATGGGAACAAAGAACCAATAATGGATGATGGCAGGGAATTGGGAGAACAGGCTGACTCAAAATCATTTCATAAAGTCTTAAGCTTTCTCAAAGGCAAAATCTTGACAATGGAAAATGATCTGATAAATAAGCCGCTCCTTCCAAATACTTTTAAAGACATAAGGCTTTCAGGTTTGCAGTTGCTTTACTAAAAGATAACCCTGACCTGAAAAGAAGTAGATTTACCATGTACAGATTCAAGGAAAAAAAAGGCGACTTCTCTGAGAATCAGTACCATATTTGGACTTAGGAATCCTCTGGGATGTAAAAACACAGACCAAATTATAAGCCACTTTAGAACAAAGCTGTAACTATCCACACATTTTTCATTCTGCTAAAAGGAAAGATGAATGAAGGCCAATGGAGATAACCAAAGCCACTTTGAGATTTTCTTTGCTAATACCAGTAAATTCCTTCTTAAAAAGCAAGGCTTTTTTAAAGGACTCACTGTCATTAGATACTTGCATCACTGCTGTCCTTAAATGGGGTGAGCATGAGTTGCTCCTTGTTGAAACCATCTTGAAGGAGAACGGTCCGAGAGAAATGACCTTGTTTATTATAAGGAATCCTAGAACTGACCCTTGTAGACAAACACACTCTTCAAAGGCAGAATGGATTCCTGAACACTGCCAGGGCTCAGGGATTTCTTCTAGAAGGGCCTCCAGAGTCAGTTCCTAAGACTCACAGGGAAACCTCATCATTTTAGGTTCACAGCTCAGCTTTGCCCCCTGCCGTTAATGGCTTTGTTTGTCTATAATAGTCAACAGTCTGTTATTTTGTCTGAACTGGAAAACTAAACTTCTCTCAAAGAATAAAACTGGCCCAGTAGTCTGTGTGTGTGTGTGTGTGTGTGTGTGTGTGTGTGTGTGTGTGTGTGTATACCTATCCATATTAAAGGCATTATGAAGCCAGATATTATGGTACAGATATAAATAGCATCAAAAATTAAGCCGGATAGGTGTTCTAAGGTGAATATATAGCAAAACCACATGCAAAGGCTTTATTTTCTCTTAAAATATAATTTTAATAGCAATATTCTGATACCAACCATATAGATACTCTATGCAAATTTATCACTTTCAACTGAACAGAGTATTTACATTTTAAATAGTTATCATGGAAATATAGGACACAGGCTGGCAACCTGATGAGGTATGCTTATAGCATGATTTTTATACAGAAGACATCATTTCCTTTCAAATACTTGAAAACTATCAATTACTAAGCCTTTAGTGCATTCACTAAACTATAAGTGTTTTGACTGGATTCTGTTTGGAGCAAGGGGCCAACACTACTTAAAATAAGGCAAACAAAGTGAAGCTGGTAATTACATTAATAGACTTTGTTGTGATCATTTCTTTCTGAATTTTAGAGAGCAACTGCATCATTTCAATTGCACACCTGTTTTGCCAGAGAATAACTCTGTAAAATTCTTCAACTTAGAAATAAATGTGAATTCCATTTAATATAAAACACATTGACCTTCAATTTTTTGCCTTCAACACTGAGTGTTCTATTTTCTACAATACTTCAAAAAGGACCAAATTCAAACAGTTCACATTCCCAATCAAAGAACAAGGTTTCAAAGCCAGAGACCTGTGTTCCAATGATGGTTTGGCTGCCAACCCTACTCATAACCGCTTAGCCTGACAGGCAGCAGATACATCAGAGTTGTGTGATGCTTCTCCTCAACCCCAAAGTATTAAATTGCAAAGAAACGCAGTGCGAGGTCAATGCTCACCATATTTTTATTGTCTCTTTCTACATAAAAATCACTTTAACTATATGCTACTTGTTTCTCGGCTTACCTCCAGCTTCTCAAAGCTGTTTCGAAGAATTTCTCTCAGTTTGACTCAAGTTAACTTGACATGAAGAAATACATTCTTTTTTTTTTTTTAACCACATTAAGCCTCCCATGTGGCCCATTAAAATTGTTTGGGATTATTAGTACAGTTATTAAATATTTAATGTATTATACAGAGGGTGATCTTTCCGTGCTATGAGAACTTTAACTTCAGTATGTTCTGAGTGGAATGCTCAAAGATGAAAGCTAACTGTTTGCAGATTTTTGCACTTGGTGCCCTAACATCAGTTAAAATGTACAGTACAAGAGGAAAGAATTTAGCCAAAAGCTTAACAGAACAGAGAAAGAAGTTGGGGCAAGAGTCAGGCAAACAGGAAACATCCTCACATTTATCCTGATGCCAAAGTGAACTCAGACAGTTGTCCTGGGGCCACTCTCTAAACTTGGGAAAACGTCCAGTAAAATATACATTGAAGGATACATATTGAAAAGCTGGAGCAAGAGATCTACCCTCACCCACTCCCAGAAGACGCTGTAGCCAAAGCTGTGGGCACCTTTCTCTATACTTTTCTCTGAGTGAGGAGTTTATAAGAATTACAAATGACTGTCCTCATTGTGGTTAGGGTCAGTGCTTTGGAAATCATACAAAAAAATGCCACCCACAAATAACATGAGTGATGGAAATTATTTTAAAAGATTTCCTTTTGGCACAGGTTTATCTAACAAAGGCAGCTCCCAATAGAAATTAGATACAAGCTGGTATTCTTTTTAAACTAAGCTAGAAAGATAGGAGACATAAATAAGAGTATTGAATGAGTGTGGGCTACTCCCCCTCTACCAGCCTCCCTAGAAGGCACAGGTATCCCAGGAAAATATATCTTAATGGCCATGCAGATCTATGCCAAATGCAAATTTTTTTACTCTGATGCAAAGCGGTGATGGTCGGCGAGTAGCAAAGCTGTGACTCCTCTGTTTTCCTCACCCTTTAGCCCAGCCCGCAACCCTCTGAGCTCACCAGATTCCACAACCCCTGCTTAAGTTCTGTTACCACTTAAATCCATCGATGTACTCCACACCTGGCATACTCAAGTCCCTCTCGGAGGTAAAGTGAGGCTCAAGTCAGCAAGAAGGCTGAGGGGTTTGTTATTCCTTTTCTCCCACAGAAGGTACCACCCACCACCCACCCACTGTGATGTTTATAACTAAGCTGAATGAGGAGGAAGGTGGTATCTATCACATCTTCTACTTGCAGGTGACTGATTTGTTATATTTACTTTAAACTTATTGAGCCTCAGAAGGTAAGTTCTAGGATCAGATAGTCTAGGTCTGAAAGCAAATCTATTAGCTCTGTGATCCTGAATAAATTTCCTAAGACAGATCATATAAAGCCCTTGGTTTAGTGCCCAGCACAGACACTACTGCAAAAAGCTTAGCTATGCATACTCCTCTGGGAGGTCTCTGTTCTCACTCCCAAGTCCCCTCCTCTGGCAGGCCCTCTTACAGACAGCCTATTGAAAGGTCTCCTGATACAGAAGTCCAGACTGTTATAACACACAAGAGTTGCTATTCATCTTTGCCACATTAAGAATTTTAAAGTATAAAACTACAGCGACAATCTATTCATTTACTGACCAAGACAGTCTTCGAATTAAAAAGGTATGCTTACTAAATAATCAAACCAAAACTGTCCTACTTAGCTCCTAGTAGCATTTTCACTATCAAGAACAATTCTACTAAATACAAACTATAATCCAGAGTCAAAATCCTACTCTTGCCTGTTTTTACAAATAAAATTTTACTAGGACTCTGCTTATCTGTTTGCATCCTATATTTGGTTTCATGAAATTATGAGAGTTGAGGAGTTTGTGGCTTTGTAGGGGGTTTTTGTTTCACTTTAGGAGACAGGATCTTTCCACACAGCCAAGGCTAACCTCCTGATCCTCCTGCTACAGCATCCCAAATTCTAGAATTACAGGTATGAGCCACAAGGTCCAGCTTCAGCCCTGACTGCAGGAAAGACTATATGGCCTGTGAAACCTAAAGTATTATTATCCGAAAAAGTTTGCCAGTCCCTGAAGAAGTTTGCTTAAGCAATCCAGAGACACTGTCTTCCACTCTAAAAGTTTCAGATTTGTATATCATTCTCTGACAAGAAAAACCGAAAAAGAAAACAAAAAAAGCAAATTACTTCTTATGATAAGCATGAGTTTTCACTATGTGGCAATTTGATATTTAAAATGAAACTAAAACTGATCAAAGTATAGCTTCTCCATGGTCACCAAGTTTCCAAGATTTCGTTAAATGAGAAGATTCAAAGTGGGAAGAGCTGGACATAACGGCTAGAATATCTGTGGACTAGTCAGAGGAACTCAGCTATTTAGTACGGAAGGAGGAAAGTTCAGGGGTTGGAAAGACAGGACTGTGGTTGTTGCTGTCACAAGAGGAACATTTGTCAGCACAACATGGTGAATCAGTGCTGACTTTCCAGGCTGCCTACCTATCAGTAGACCTTCACCTGCTCCAAGGCTCAGCTGAAAGGGAGAAAAGTAACCGACCTCTCCTCACGGGAAGGTGCAGGCGTTAAGAGAAAAGCAAGTGTTCGGCTGCCACTTGTATTAGTCATTGGCATTGCGGCTGCTGCTGCAGAGCAGGTGGACGTAATCTGATGACAAAATTAAAACAGCTCAAGGAGCCAGAAGTGGTGACTCACGTTTGCAACACTAGGGAGGCTGAGGCAGGAGGATTGCCAAGAGCTCAAGGCCAGCCTGGGTTACAGAGAGAGACCCTATGTCAAAAAGTCAAACCTAAAACCAAATGACAGCCCAAGACAGGTTTCAGGGAGGCTGACTTCAGCTCAACACAAAGAAGCTATCTTACTGCCACTTGGTTATTTGGTGTGTAAGTCAGCTTTCCATTGCTGTGACTGAGAAAAATCAAACAAAAGGAGAACACATTTGTTTTGGCCCAAATTTTCAACAGGTTCATATCATAGTCACTTGGCCCAGCTGGTTTGGTCCTGGGGTAAAGCAGAACATCAGGGAGCACATGGTGAAGCAAAGCTGCTTACCTGTAGTTGCTAGGAAGCAAAGAGGGAGCTTGGCTTTAGAGAAAAATCCCTTCTCTAAAACCCATTAAGCCATGGATCTACAAATTGATTAATCCAGTCATGAGGCAGAATCCTCATGGTCCAGCCACCTCTGAGCAATGCTGTCTTAGGGACCAACCTTTCAAACAAACTTTTGAGAGATACTGAAGTTCCAAATCAGAACATCAGGTGAGCAGATGTTCTCATAAGGTAGAGTTAAATGCCTCAGGTGTAGGTTTATCCCCAGCCGTCTTCCTGGAGGAGGTGTGAGCCCGTGGCTAGAAGACTAGAGGAGGGTGGAGAAGAGTGGGAAGAGACTGCAAAAGAATCTAACTACATGTCTCAACATTTGGTTTGGTTTTGATTGGTTCCCCCACTCAGATTCTGATTAAGGAGCTGTATATCACAGGGAAATAGGATAAAGCAGATAAAATAAATGCTGGCAGATTATGAGAGCAATGTATAGAAAGCATTTTCAGTTTTGAAGAATCATCAGCAACTCAAAACAGAGTAAGAAAACAAACCGGTTCCCTTTTGTCAGCAAGGTAAACAGAGGGGCAAGTCCATGGCCCTGTGCAACAGTGCTGTGGTGTGAACACCTGGGAAGTGGCCTGGTCTTAAACACAAACCCAGTGGTTTTGGATGAGTGGACACTGTGCCCAACTCATGTTGCATCCCTTCATCCTGGCCTATTAATAATTTGCCAGGTGCCTGGGGTTCCAGCCAGGCTCCCCCTCACTGCAGCCACCTTATCTGTGGAGCTGGACAAGCTCTGACAGGCAGGCTCCAGGCTCAGTGCTGATACTGGCAGAGAGAAGATAGTGATGGGGTTGAGGCCTGAGCTCCTGCGATCTAGGGTGCAAGATATATATGGCCACAAGACTTAGTTCTCATGGCTCATGGTGTTTTAAAGGAATGAGGGTCATTAGTTCAAAGTCTAAATATAAATAGAGAGGTTTTGGTATATATATATATGTATATATATATATATGTATATGTGTATATATAAATGGGGCAGGAAGAAGAGAAAGCACGTGCTTGTAGTGGCAATCAGTTGGAATATTAAAAAGGCCACTGAGGCTGTGGGTCCATGAATGATAAAAGTAAGTTGTTCTAGTTCACTTTCTGTTGTGATAAAACACCACAACCAAAAGCAACACAGGGAGAAAAGGGTCACAACTCATCACTGAGGAAGTCACAGCAGGAACTCAAGGCAGTGACTTGGAGTAGAAACCTTGGAGGAAGGCTACTTAATGGTTTGCTCCCTGGCTCACTGCTTAGACTTTTTATACAGCCCAAGCCCAACTGCCTAGGGATGGTGCCACCAACAGTGGGCGGGGCCTTCCCACATCAATCATCAATCAAGACAATCTCTCACTGACATGGCAACAGGACAATCTGATCAAGGAAATTCTTCTATTGAGGTTCCCTCTTCCCAGATGACTCTAGGTTTGTGTCTAGTTGACAATAAAAACTAACCAGCACATAAGTGTACTACTGGTAGACAGTCCACCTTCCCTCTTGACTCTTGGACGTTACTTATCTGAAGCCCTTAGCTGTAGTTGAAGATGGGCAATGTTCGTGGACATGGTTCGTGGTGCGATGCTTCCCTTTACAACACAAGCACTTACAGAAATTAGTCTGGTAGAAAATTTGACCCCTACTTTTACAAATGAGGAAAACCAGCCTCAAAAAAAAAAAAAAAAAAAAAAAACCACTCAGCACACAGCTAAAGAACAGAAAGGAGACCACAACCTGCCACCTCACTGTCTTTTGATCACCTTATTAGATAGCTTTGAGGTGCTGGAAACCTCAGACAGGGTGGTAGGAGAGTCACGTGGGAAGAGAGGGACATTCATTGTTTTCTCAGACATACATCCTTCATGCTGTTCTCATGACAGCTTGCTGGGTGTGTCTATCATCCTCAGAGCAGCAAAGCCAGCCCTGAGGGGGTCTATTTCAACATCACACCAACTGGCTAAGAGCCCTAATCCACCTCTGTAAGGCTACCTGGAAAGCAGGAGTAAAGCTGTCAGGATGAGAGGAGAACGAAGAGAGCAGAGAGGCTAGGAGCACTTCGGATGCATGCTTGTTTACTGCAAGGGAGAGACCAAGCTCCAAACTCTAGACTGAAAGCAGATGTGGGAAGATATACCACTCAGTGTTTGCAGTTGCTAATGAAAAGATACCATCAAATGAAGCAAAAGGAAGCATGGCCCCATCATCAAATGGCCCCATCCTCCCATGTCTGCACTGCCACCTCGAGGGCTGTCCTGACCCTTTCTGACATGTTCCGAGGTATTTATCAGCAGTTTCTACAAAGAGGGCAGGAGGCTAACACCAAGGTTCAAAGCTCTGCCTTCTCAGCCAGTCTTCTACCACCTCTAGAAGCCCTACCTTGCATCCTAGCAACAAACATGCTGTGTAGTAACACTCTGGAGGCCAATGCTCTTCCTGGAGTGTAGGCTGCCTGCAGGTACTACAGGAGGTATGAGAATGATCTGGGCTTTGACCCATGATGCCTTAGGCATAAACTGTAATTTAACCAAGTGTTAGCTGAGTCTTAATAGTTTTCTCTGAAAAACACAGATAATGGTTCTTACCTTATCACACAGAGCAAAGATTCAAAGAGACTGTATCTGCTAGAACCCAGTACCTTCCACCAGACTTGCAGGTGAACAACAGCTGTCCCTACTTTGTCCTCTTCACTCAGCACTGGAGAGGCAGTTTGGCCAGGCATGACACAGGGAACAGGAGTAGCAATCTTCTCCTTCTCACTTCCGTCACATTTCTTTTTCTCAGAGACTTCAAATGAATGACTGACAAGTGCATTGTGTGAATGCAGATATTACACTCAAAAGCTTTATAGGCTTGTAGTAAGAACTACCATGTACTCTTTTGAAAAGGAAATTTAATATTTACTTAATTATACTCTTTCTTACTTTTTACCTGTCTGCTTGACATAAAATCAGGGTGAAAACAGTGAGTGTTCTTGTCAATAACCTTGTATAAATAACTCTGTACATACAGAAGTCTACTTAATTTGATTCCAATGAAATTCTATTTAATTTTACTCTATTTCACAGCCGTGTCAAAATTTACTCATTAGCCCAATGATGGACCAGCTGTCTCTAATTTTACATATTATAAAACAATGCTGAAATGAACATCTTTCTGGAAAACATTTGTTCAAACATTGGAGGGATTCAAACTATTTTTTTAACCAGGAGAAAATCTGTTCTAATTGGGCAGGACATTACTTTTTACATGACTGTGAAAAAAAAAAAAAAAACCTGACAGAAGCAAATTGAGGGAGGAAGGATTTATTTTGGCTCATGATTCAGAGGGAAGACATGGGAAATGGGGCCCAGACTCCGTCTGTGGCAGCAGGAACTGGTGGCACACAGCTGGTCAGCGACCCCAGTCAAATCCTCTTCCAACAGGCACACTGAGTGTGGCCCACAGAGAGTCCTGGTGAAGAGCCATTCACTGGGGACTTCGCTGGCCCCTCCCAGACTTTAATCTGTTTAATCTACTTTCCCAGACTATAACAGATAGGATCTCATAAATAAGAAGGAGGGCTAAAGGGGAGTTTAAGGCAGACTGAATGACAACAGCAGTTCTCAATTGGTGGCAAGGGAAGACTGTAAAAGTTAGAACAGTCTGGAGCCATTTACTGTAGGAGCAACTTGTCAGTGACCCCTGAGGTCATTAGACAGAGCTACTAATGTTGAAAAAAAATTATTCTGAGCAATCCATATGAAAAGTTAACAGACCTCATTTAAGAAAATAGGAAGATCTAAGCTGGGAGTGGTGGTGCACATCTTTAGTCCCAGCACTCCGGAGGCAAAGGCAGGCTGATCTCTGTGAGTTCAAGGTCAGTCTGGTCTACAAAGCGAGTTCCAGACCAGTTGGGGCTGCAGGGAGACCCTGTCACAAAAAAAAAAAAAGGAAGAAAATAGGGAGATCTAAATCAAAGAGATATTTTAGTATAATCTGTAGCAAAAGAATTCTAAACAAAAAAAGGGATAAACTGAATGTGATAGCCCACACCAACAGGTCCAGCATGTGGGAGGATGAGGCAGGAGGATTGTGAGTTTGAGGCTAGACCAGTATGTGGTGAGTTTCAGGATGAGCTATATAAAACGAAAGGAGAGATTTTTAGCTCAGCGGTAGAATACTTGTCTAAAATGTGCAGAGCCCTGGGTTCAATTCTCTGCACCATGAAGAAAAAAGTAGGGGGGTTATCTGGTTGGAAGAGTCTCCATGTAGAGAACCTCATTTGCTGAAGAAAGGCAAAGTAGCCAAGGATCAAATCATGATAAAGTGATGCCATGAAAAGAGTTTTCTGGACTGGGCTGTTTGTGCCTAGTACTTCATAATGCCCAAGCAGGTGCTCCTGGAGTAGGGCTGATGCTCCATAGTCAGGAAGACCCGTGCGCCTGGTATTAGGCTAACTCCAGTCAGATGGGTGCCAGCTCCCAGTGTCTACACTGCACTGTCATTTTTGTTAGAAATGCCGCTCTCTTCTCTGTCCCCAGATAATAACACAGAAACAGAGGAGAAGCAAAAGAATGATCAGCAGACACAACATGGTTACTTCTGACATGGGGAAAGTAAAAAAGAATGATAATTTTAAAAGAACCTTAATACTTATCTCTACGTGTGTGTGTGTGTGTGTGTGTGTGTGTGTGTGTGTGTAGTTTAAAATAGTGTATGCCTCTGTTGCTTGCATGTGTACATAAAGAAAAAAGCACTGGTGAGATAGCTCAGCAGATTAAAGCACTTGCTCTACAAGTCCAACAACCTGTGTTCGATCCTGGGATTCCACTGTGGAAGGAGAGAACAAACTCCCAAAAGTTGTTCTCTGACTTCTACACATGCACCCTGGCACACATACAACTGTATCCATACAACACCACACACACACACACACACACACACACACACACATACATACACAAATTAATAATAATAATAATAATAATAATAATGATAAATAAAAATTTAAAAGCTGGAAGCAAACATGCCAAAGTGTTTACTACTATATATTCTGGATGGTTGAAATGCTGTTGGTACATGATTCTTGGGATTTTTGTTTTTTCCAAATATCTGAAAAAATAAGACATCAGTGGCTCGTATCTCCTTGGAGTATGCCACTAAATCACTTTCCAGGTATCCCACCTTTTAACTATTTGCTATCCAGTGGTGTCTACCATTTGCCAAGTGCATTCCTTTACCAGAATGTAGTGTGGAGGAAGGAGGTCCAACTCTGGCCCTCCTGAAGCTTTTGTGCACAGGTTCAGTGCATGCTATCCTTTTTATTTCGGCAATCTCATGCGGAGACGAAGTAGAAGAGAACTTCTCCACAAGTGGTTTTATTCAGAAAGAAACCCCAACCCCTAGACCATAGCTTAATCTAGTGTGAGACTTCTACCTCATCTCACTCCTCACCTCCCTCAGACCTTTGTTCTTGCTGTTCCTCTGCCTAGAACAGCAAACTTTTTTGGATAACAGGCTCCTCGCAGATTTGGGTGTCAATCCAAGTCTTACAGCTCCATCAAAGGGCTTCCATGACATTGTCAGGCACACAACTCATGAGCTTGCAGGCTTGTTCTACTTCATCTAGGTGAGTTCCCCTACTTCTTACCCCTCTCTCCACTTCCACCCAACCTGCCTTACTTGTCAGACACCTGTCTCCACCAGCTTAGAACCGAGGAGGTGGTGAGCAGCTAAGTCTCTCACAAGTCTTCTCAGTGAGGTTTTCCTGAGAAAACTTCACTGAGATTTCTTCTCACCCCCCAGCACACACACAATGGTAACCATATAAGGAGATGGAACCGTCAAACTCCACTGACAATCACTTGAGAATGTGCATCAAATCATCGCAGTGTGTACATTGAATATAGACTATTTGTTAAATATACTTGAATAAAGTTGGAAAAACACGTAAAAACAAAATCCAAGCCTATCTACTTCCCCTACATCACCCTGCATATCTTATCTGTTTCTACTTTTGCTTATTAATAACACTTGCTACCACCAGCATACTCTGTAATTTATGCATCTGTTTTGATTACTACTCATGGCCTGCCTCTTCACTCCAGTGTGAAGCCCGTAAGGGAAGAAGTGTATATATGTTTGTTCTGTTTGCTGACCTAAGCGTCTTATCAGTGTTCTCAGTAAGCACTTGATAATGAATAGAACAGACACATCCATCACCAGCATCCTCTTGCTTGTTTGATTACTTCTTTATGACTTGTTTCCCTCGAGATGGCCAGAGTGTAAGAACAACAGGCAGGAGTAAATGCCCTCTCTTAATCCATGTGCCCAGCACGCAGAAAAGGATTGCATCCATTTCAGGTATACCATGAATACATCAGACAAAAGAAGATCCTGTCAGGCTGGATCTAATGAGAGTTTTATTTCCTAGGAATGAACTTCATAGTACTCTACCTGTTTTCTTCTGATTTCATAAGAGAATATTAGTCATCTGAAAAGGAATCATTTTTTAACTAGCATAATTACAATGCAAAAAAATTATTTCATTTATTTTGTATTCCCAGTTTGGAAGTGTACTTCAGACTGTAATTGCAGCCTAAATCCCAATAGTAAACAAACCAGCTTTGCATTTTATGTTACCATGAAGCTCTCTCTCCAGGTTTGCTCTTCAGAGCCAAAGAAATGTTGACACAGTTGCACACCAAGTTTTAACATGCTGATCATGTTAAAAAGTGCACAAGAAATATTTTTCCACTTTATAAAAAGCCAGACTGTTTACATGCTTAAGTGGCCAGAGACTTTGCTATCTGTGTGTGGTCCTGAAGTTTCAATATCATAACCATGAATACAGAGTGGAGCTGCATGCAACAAATGAGTCCATGATGCTCCACAGCCAAAATGGGAGTCAAGACAGACCAGTAGAACTCAGAAATAGGCAGGTTAAGACCGGGTGGAGGAGAAAGACAGCTTAGATTTTAATTTAATACAGTTTTGATGAAAAGTATTTGACTAGAGTTGGTTATGTGTGTCTGTGTGTCTAAAATGTAGCATGTCATTAAACAAAGAAATGAGAAGGATAGAGATAGGGCAGAAAGTGCTCACAAGGTCTTCGGCCTACAGATTCCTTGCAAAATTAGGCAGAAATCTGCCAAGCAGAGTGTTCGGTAACTACAAGCCCAGAGTCGACTGGTAGAAAAGATCTACGGAAACAGTTACTATGGATGTTAAGTACAAGCGTGAGATGAGGAGAGGCTTTACTTCAGCTTGGCCCAGGGGCTTAGCACACGTCCTGGGCAGCCTCCCAGGAGCAGCCACCAGATGAGGGGCCAAGTTCACAGCCAGGCCAGAGGAGAAGGCACACCGCATCTTTGTCTGTCCCGTTTTCCGGGCAGCACCGGTTTTGGCTGACAAGAATTAAGTCTTTCTTCAGGCTAGAAATAGAATTTACACAGGAGTTCCACCCTGTCCAGACAAGATAGAAGTGACAAGAGACCTCACAGAAAGAAAAATCATTGATATCCGCCTAACTGAAGACATGCACACATTCCCAGAGTCTAGAGTTTAAATGCCTAAGACAGTTTCTGGATTCTGGGCTGTTTGCATTTATCATTCCTCTAAGTCCCAAATGCGTCAGGTTAGTGAGCACTGCCGGTTCTCACATTTTTAACAGCACTCCACTTAAAGAAAGTTCTCGGTACACTGTGTCTAAACAGAGAAATAAATCACATAATGTAAGCAGGTTCGTGTTGCAACACGAAATGCCATTTCCCATTTGATTGCCAAATGCACATAGTTATTCTCAGTTGGCTGAATAAATGAAAGAATGGTACTTCATTAAACTTTTTTTCCTGGCATTATTTTTTTCCTCCTACAGTTTCTTTAACAGAGTCTTCTGTGGCTATAGGTCAGAAGAGTTTTCCTGTTGCCATGAGAACAGTGTAAATAAGTGAATTTAAAATTCACTTTGGGGGTATGGAGTGGCCACATTTCTGGCTACCTAAGCCCTGCTGGACACTCTTCCCTACAGAAAGATCAAGGCCATCTAACATGAACTCCCTCCATCATGGCCACCATCTTTGGGTCCAAACCCCATAAGTCTTGCAAAGGCCCTGTAACTCCTGTGCTGGGAGAAGAGCTGAAGTTTAATGTTACATTTTTTCAAGTGCAGAAATGAATCTCCCCGACTCCATCAAGCATCTGCAGTGCCCCTGCTTCTCACATAATACTACCACAGAGCATTGATTAAAATGAGGAGCCCTGGAAGCACCTTTGGGATAGCGGGTCATGCACAGGCCCTGAAAAGGGCCCTACATGCAAGAGATGCTGACCACCTCCTTGCCCTGCAGCCTTCCAGGTTTGCCTCACTGGTGGTCTCAGAGCTCTGATGAGAGACCAGAGTATTCCTGAAGTAGGGTGGTTCCTTCTGTATTGTCAAGAAATTATCTATTCACAGTTAATCTGCCCATCCCTCCAGCACTTCTGGGCCTCAGAAAGAGAAAAATGGAAGGAGGGAAGGAAATGACTCACTTTACTTAACCACTCTCTAGAATTTGAGGGCCAAAAACTCTAGTTGTAAGACAATAAAGCCAACAGTATTTAGGAAAGCTCAAAGATGTTAGGAAAGGTCAAGTCGGCTGTCCATCCTTAACAAGCTATCTAGGCTTTCTTCAAGGTTGTTGTGTCTTTCTCATAAAGAGAGTGTTCTGCGTTGAAACAAGTCATCCAAAAAGATTTTCCTAACTTCCAGTACCTGTGAATATGATCTCACTTGGAAGCCGGCTGTTTGGAGGTATATCAAGTTAAGATAAGGTCATTAAAAGGACCTTTACAGTAATATGGCAGGTATCACGGTAAGAGAAGACAGGCACACGGAGAAAGAAGATGCTGTGTGATGATGGGGGCCAAGATTATAGTAAAGTATCTACCAGTCAAAGAATAGGACAGATTGACAGCAAACACCATGAAAAGGTAAAAAAAACAACAAAGAGACAGTGAGGCCCTTCCAGGGCTCTCACCTCAGCCCTCCACAACAGCGAGACAATGAACTGCTGCTGCTTCCAGCCACTGGGTTTGTGGGACTTTGTTACAGCAGCCAAGGAACCTAATACAGAGGGAAATTCTTGTGGAGCTCAACAAAGAGGTCAGCACCTTTGTAAATGGAGATGTCATTCCAGTGAAACTAAATCTGCTTGTAAAAGCATAGAGTATGCAAGTCACATCCTCCCAGGGCAAGGTAGCAGCAGGCTAAACCACAGAGCAATTTCAGTAAACACTGCATGTGCCTGTCTCTCTGGGAAGCAGCTGATACCTGACAATGTCTAGCTTCATACTTTCTATGGTTTTTATCAATGTTCCACCCAATCCAGCACCAATCCTGAATCACCAACACTGAAACTGAAAAGCTGTTAGGGAGACTCAGTACTACCTTAATGTGGTGGCATTAAGGAAAACTGCTTCATAGATGTCCTCGGCTTTCACATTAACAAGGACGTAGAAAGGTCTCATTCATTTCCACAGGGAACTGTGGTAATATGAGAGAACAGATCGCAAAGCAGGCTACCATGAAGTGGCCCACAGTTACATCATGGTGGAAGAGTGTCTTTCTAAATGTAACTAGAAAAAAATCAGGCTCATAGTCACCAATGCTCAGGTTAAATCATAACACAGATATTACAAACGTGTCAAGTCCACACCAAATACTAATTTTTAAGTGTTCTTAGCACATACTAGCAAATTTGCCAAATATTTCCTGACTCCCAAAATATGCCACACATTGTTTTAGACATTAAGGACACAGCAGTAAATAGATAAGGTAAAAATCCGTGTCTTCATGAAGTTTGTGTTGTAATAGAGATGGGGGGGTAAATAGATGTCATATTAGAACATTTTTCATGTATGCAGGACTAGAACAGAGCAAAGGAGAGAATGCAAAATGGTGGAGAGATCTCAGTCAACAGGTGAAAAGGTGTGGTCAGGAAGTGCATACTGGGGCTACCTGGGGAAGAGCACCACAGGCAGCAGGAGAGGCATCAACAAAGGCAAGGGGGTACAGGTACAGTCTTCAGTGAATGGCAAGAAAGACCTGTGAAGTGGCAGCAGCTGAGGAGGGTCAAACAAGGCAGCTTCTGGGGAAACTGAAAGATTCTTTGAGAGCAGTACACGCTCTCATTGGGGGACTGCTGCAGTATGCATGATTCATCTGTAGGCCCCAGGGGTCTAACTGCTTTGTCAACTGTGAACTAAGTCCAACCCTTCAGTGAGGGCAGATTCCATTTATGGACAGCAACATCTCCTTTTCAAAACAGCTCTAGCTCCTTTACTACTTACTAGCATCGTTTTTAAAAGGATAGCTTGTGGGGAGATGGAAGAACAAATGAAGCCCAAATTCAAACTGAAGTGTTTCCTCTTTGGTATTAATGGGAAATTTTCTGTACCAGTTAAGAGTGTAGTTGTGGTGTTAAGAATACTAGGGAAGGGATGGGCACGATGACACCCACCTCTAATTCCAGCATACAGGAGTTTGAGGCTAGACTGGTCTACATAGGGAGTTCCAGGCCAGCCAGGGCTATGTAGTAAGACCTCGCCACAAAAAAAAAAAAAAAAAAAAAGAATGAAAGGAAGGAAGAAGGGAGGGAGGGAGAGAGGGGAGGGAGGGAGGGAGGAAGGAAGGAAGGAAGGAAGGAAGGAAGGAAGGAAGGAAGGAGCGAGCGAGCTAGAGAAGGTGTGGTGGCTGCCTTGGTTACTAAGGTTCTTCAGAGAAATAGGGAACAGGATTGGGGTGGAGGTTGGGGGGCTGTTACAGAGTGCAAGAAAGCAACTACAGAGGAGGAACAGTCTGAAATCTACAGATCAGGCCAGCAGCTCTCAGGGAGAGCTGAGGTAACAAGCTTGGGTCTAGAAGGCAGAATTCCATCCTCAGGGCTCTAGGCTTTAAGGCCTTCATAAGGCCTTCTGTTAAGTAGACTTTACTCATAGTCCATGATCTCAGTTTTTTTCCTCTCTCCTTCCTTCTCTCATTCTCTCTCTCTCTCTCTCTCTCTCTCTCTCTCTCTCTCCCTCTCTCCCCCACCCCATCTCTCCACAGAGTCTGGCTATGCAGCCCAGGTTGGTCTCAAAGTCCCATTCTAGTGCCTCAAGTTCTTGAGGTATGGCCATCATGCCTGGCTTTTAAATGTTCATCTAAAAAATACCTTTGCAAGAACATCTAAATTGGAACTAGGTCTAGATGATCAGTAACTGGGTATAACAGTCTAAGGAGGTTCTTTCTGCTATGAAAAGGTCACTGGTATGAAAGGCTGCTGGTCACCATTCTCATTATTAGCATTATCACCAGTAGTATTTCTGCTACAGAGTAATTGTAACATCTTCACCTGTTTTAGTCAGGGTCAATCGAAGTACACAGCACCGAACCTGAATTTTGTGTAGGAACTTTGAGGATTTATTTTTAGGAATAATTCATATTCACATTTTAAAAAGCCACTAGTTGGTTTCGTCAAACACCATTAAGCCAGTGGAAAATGAAGTCCAGCCAAAGGATCACAAAAAAGATCAAGTAACCATATAGGACTCTGCACCATCCAGGGGTTGCACAGTCTTTTATCTATGCTGCGCTTACACATTCTATACTTGATACCTAACTGCAGAAGCAGCTTCACCAAAAACCTACCCTAAAAACAGAATTGACTGCTGGGCGTGGTAGCATATACCTTTAATCCCAGAGGCAGGAGGATCTGGTCTAAAGAGCAGGTGGTAGGACAGCTGGGGCTATATGGAGACACTGTCCCAACCAACCAACCAACCAACCAACCAACCAACCAACACAGGACAGGCTACAAAACCACACCCTGAAATGAACAGCTAGAGCACCACATGGGGCAAAGGGTTCTTATAGATTCTTAAAAATGGACATCTTTCTCCATTGGACATCTTTTTCCAATGGACATCTTTTTCCCAACTCATGGGGAAAAAAAAAAAACCCACAGACAGACACTAAGATGTATTATCACAAATGCAAAGTCTCTCTTTGTTTTGGGGAGGGAAGGAGGTGTTTGTTTAAAATATGGTCTATATGGCTTCAAACTCGATCATCCTTTTTTTTTTTTTTTTTTTTTTTTTAAGGACAGGTATCCCATTAGCCACAGCCGACTTACAACTTGGTATGTAGGCTGGCCTCAATCTCATAAAGATCTGCCTCTGTCTCCTCAGTGCTAGGATTAAAGGCATGTGCCACCTTGCCCAGCATCTCCCATTCTTTTCTAAACTGAATATAAAGAATAATCTAGATTTTGTGAGCTGGAGCTTGAGGTCCCCCTATGATGAACCTGGAGATGTGGTCCCCTCCTGTGAACCTGTAGCTGTAGTCCCCTTCTGTGAACTGGGAGTTGTGATTCCATCCTGTAAACCCAGAGCTAAGATCCACTCCCATGAACTCAAAGCTCAGATCCCTTCTTGAGAGCTGGAGCTGTTATCAAAACATAACGAAGAAAATTCTGGGTGATTAGAAAAATCTAAGTGACCAGGAAAACTCCCTTCCCAAATAAATCATGTTGATAAAAGGAGGCTATAACCTTAAATATAAGATTTTTTAAAAATCAGAAGAGAGTTCTCCAAACCACAGGCCTCTCTCTCTCTGGGGTAAATCAATCCTGCCCTGCAGCTCCTTGACTCCCCCAGCCTACTTCACCCTCCCATCACCCCTGTGGGTCTCTCCTCCTAGCCTGGGCCCTGTCCCATTCCTTGTCTTGGCATGCCAGACACCTGGGGAACCACCACTGCTTCCTGATCCTTTGCATCCAGACCAACTCAGTTCCTTCTCCCATCCCCAGGAACACTCTGGGCCTGGACCAGCCCTCACCTCCCTCTACTTCCCTGGGCCTACACTATCTGCCAGCCTCTTTCCTGAACAACAGGTCTGACCTTTCCTCTTCCTGATCCTTTGCATCCAGACCAACCTAGATCCTCAATGCAGTCCCCAGGAGCCCTTGGGGCTGCTTCCTGCCCACATCTTCCTTTGCATATCTGGGTGGTACCACCACCAGCTGCCCTAGACAAACATCTTTCCTGGGCCAGGCTCCCAGGCCAGTCCAACCCCAAAATTCCTGAGGCCAAAATCTTTCCTGGAGGGATCCAGACCTTAGGAGAAAACCTCAGAGCATCTGATCCTCATCTGACTTGGGCCTCTGTGGAAATTCCTAGAGACAAAAGCAATCTGGCCACTCCAATATAAAATCAAAGAGAACCAGAAGCTTAGAGGAACCAGCTTTTCATGCCCAAAAAGTAAACCACAAAGACACATAGTGTTCACAAAAAGAAGAACACCTAAACTTGAAGGCTTGAGTCTCACACAAGAATCACAAACTACAAAAGAAATCCACATGTCAAAATCACAGAGAAAAAAATAAATAAATAACATGAAAAAACAAAATAACACATCCCCACCAAATACCAATAGTCCTCTAGAGGACTACAATGAGAACCCCCTAGAGATAACGCAGGACATGGAACTCAAAAGAACAATTATAAACATGGAAAAAG
>NW_008332087.1:3597108-3597665 GCF_000622305.1 Nannospalax galili
AGACTATGAAAAATTAAGAAATCACAAGAATGGAATATGCAGGAATTGAGTGATATCATAAAAAGACCAAATTTGTAAATCATAGGCATACAGGAAGGAGAAGAATCCCAAGACAATGGCATGGACCAGATCTTCAACAGAACTGTGGAAGAAAATTTCCCAAACTTAAAGAAAGGCATGCCCAGACAAATACAAGAAGCACACAGAACACCAGACAGGACCAGAAAAGAAACTCTTCACGGCACATCATAGTAAAACCACTAAATGTCGGGAGCTGGAGGAACAACATTCATTACCAAAAAATATAATATAGCTCTACAAACAGTTGACTTAAGCAGGACATTCTGCTTGCACAAGTAACCTTGGGAAAGAATTTATGGCAAGGTTATCTTTCTCTTCCCCTTGCAAACAGTTCTCGGAAAAGTAAGTCATGCAGTAATCTCTTGGAACACCTGGCGGTCAGTCACGTTGCTGAATTGCTCAGTCCCCCTCCCATACCCATAAGAATGCTGTAACCTTTGACCAACTTCTTCAACCCCTTCTAAATACAAACTGTA